>NW_027192721.1:0-332995 GCF_949987515.2 Delphinus delphis
GGAAATCTGCACTACAATGAAGTCTCACTTCCCCCCGGTCAAAAGGGCCATCTGAAAAAAGTGTAAAATCCAGAAAGGCAGGACAGGCCATGGAGAACTGGGAGCCTTGTTATGCTGATGGGGCGGGATGTAAATTGCCAACAACCACTCGGGAGAAGTGTATGGTGTTTCCTGAAACATCTAAAAAACAAAGCAACAGAGCCTAGGGCACTTCCACTTATGGTCCTATAGCTTAGGGAATTTAAAATCAAAAAGACACAGCCACCCCAAAGTTTCGAACGGCTCTGTTTACAAGAACCTCGTTTACAGTACAAGTTCAACATCGCAGAAAGTGAAAAATGGATAAAGAAGTTGTGGTATTTACTTACAAAGCAATATCACTCAGCAATGAAATCTGTGTCATCAGGCCCTTAGCAGCACAATGAGTGGATTCAGGTATGATGATTCTAACTGAAATAAGTCACACAGAAAAAGAAACATCATAAGATATCAGTAATACACGGAATTGAAACTTGGCTACACAGGAACTGAATTACAGAACAGAACAGGGTCTCAAATTTAGAAAACCAACTTATGCTTGCTTAAGGGGAAAGGTGAGTTGGGGTGCTGCATAAAACCAGAGATTGAAATGAGCACAGATAAAGTTCCTTAAGCCAAATATGGAATAGACAAGAGCTACTCCTTGCTCAACGAAATGGACTCAACACCGCATATTAAACGCCTAAGAATGTACCTGACTAGTAAGTATCTTAAAACCTATGGATTGCTATGTCTCCGAAAGAGAATCAAGCATGTGTACAGGGGCATAAACGCAGCAGTGATAGGATTGGAGAGGTTCGGTGAGCAAATGAAGACCCTTTGAAGTCATATTGCATGGTACCCATTCCACGGGTTTCAAATACACAGGTTTAAGGTATTCTTCCTTCAGCTAAAACATGCATGTGGAACCCAAGTATGATCAACCATGTGAACGGGAGACGTGTTCAAATATGTCTCAGTTTTCCTCCCCTGGTACTCGGGTGCAACATTCCAGACGCTTTACTAACACTCTCCCCACTTGGAAAGTCAGCGCCTTTAACCTCCTGTTTGGCCCAGTTTGCAATTTCTGCGGAAGATGAACAGGAATAGCGAGAACCAATGAGAGGCTAGCTGGAGGTGTCTGGACGGGCAAATTTAACTCTCATTTCCCACCAGAAAGAGGAAATAACCAAAGGCTCAGCATGCCGTGCCGGAACCAGATTAGGGCCTGAAGACATCCTGCGGTGTTGCGGCCAGGTCACAAGAAAGCGAGTTGAAGAAAGGAGCTCAGGGGCACTGTAATTCACAAACCTGCAGAGTTATAAATGACAGCTATCGTCCAAAAATAGACTGAAGTAAGGCTGCCAAGAGGACTTGAAAGCGGGGCAGAATTGCAGGAAACCGATTTCAGGAGGTAGACTGGAATTGCATTGAAAGCATAGGAAAAGAGGCAGAACGTCCACAATGATGCACTTGGCCAAAAAGGGCGTATGCGTTTTTTCCTGAATATATTCAGGAAAAAACGCATACGCCCTTTTTGGCCAACCAAGCAAGCTTGCAAAGGAAATCTGCACTACAATGAAGTCTCACTTCCCCCCGGTCAAAAGGGCCATCTGAAAAAAGTGTAAAATCCAGAAAGGCAGGACAGGCCATGGAGAACTGGGAGCCTTGTTATGCTGATGGGCGGGATGTAAATTGCCAACAACCACTCGGGAGAAGTGTATGGTGTTTCCTGAAACATCTAAAAAACAAAGCAACAGAGCCTAGGGCACTTCCACTTATGGTCCTATAGCTTAGGGAAATTAAATTCAAAAAGACACAGCCACCCCAAAGTTTGGAACGGCTCTGTTTACAAGAACCTCGTTTACAGTACAAGTTCAACATCGCAGAAAGTGAAAAATGGATAAAGAACTTGTGGTACTTACGTACAATGCAGTATCACTCAGCAATGAAATCTATGTCATCAAGCCCGTAGCAGCATAATGAGTGGATTCAGGTACGATGATTCTAACTGAAATAAGTCACACAGAAAAAGAAACATCATAAGATATCACTAATACACGGAATGTAAACTTGGCTACACAGGAACTGAATTACAGAACAGAACAGGGTCTCAAATTTAGAAAACCAACTTATGCTTGCTTAAGGGGAAAGGTGAGTTGGGGTGCTGCATAAAACCAGAGATTGAAATGAGCACAGATAAAGTTCCTTAAGCCAAATATGGAATAGACAAGAGCTACTCCTTGCTCAACGAAATGGACTCAACACCGCATATTAAATGCCTAAGAATGTACCTGACTAGTAAGTATCTTAAAACCTATGGATTGCTATGTCTCCGAAAGAGAATCAAGCATGTGTACAGGGGCATAAACGCAGCAGTGATAGGATTGGAGAGGTTCGGTGAGCAAATGAAGACCCTTTGAAGTCATATTGCATGGCACCCATTCCACGGGTTTCAACTACCCAGGTTTAAGGTATTCTTCCTTCAGCTAAAAACATGCATGTGGGACCTAGAGTATGATCAACCATGTGATCGGGAGACGTGTTCAAATATGTCTCAGTTTTCGTACCCTGGTACTCGGGTGCAACATTCCAGACGCTTTACTAACACTCTACCCACTTGGAGAGTCAGTCCCTTTAACCTCCTGTTTGGCCCAGTTTGCAATTTCTGTGGAAGATGAACAGGAATAGCGAGAACCAATGAGAGACTAGCTGGAGGTGTCTGGATGGGCAAATTTAACTCTCATTTCCCACCAGGAAGAGGAATTAACCAAAGGCTCAGCGTGCCGTGCCAGAACCAGATTAGGGCCTGAAGACATCCTGCGGTGTTGCGGCCAGGTCACAAGAAAGCAAGTTGAAGAAAGGAGCTCAGGGGCACTGTAATTCACAAACCTGCAGAGTTATAAATGACAGCTATTGTCCAAAAATAGACTGAAGTAAGGCTGCCAAGAGGACTTGAAAGCGGGGCAGAATTGCAGGAAACCGATTTCAGGAGGTAGACTGGAATTGCATTGAAAGCATAGGAAAAGAGGCAGAACGTCCACAATGATGCACTTGGCCAAAAAGGGCGTATGCGTTTTTTCCTGAATATATTCAGGAAAAAACGCATACGCCCTTTTTGGCCAACCAAGCAAGCTTGCAAAGGAAATCTGCACTACAATGAAGTCTCACTTCCCCCCGGTCAAAAGGGCCATCTGAAAAAAGTGTAAAATCCAGAAAGGCAGGACAGGCCATGGAGAACTGGGAGCCTTGTTATGCTGATGGGCGGGATGTAAATTGCCAACAACCACTCGGGAGAAGTGTATGGTGTTTCCTGAAACATCTAAAAAACAAAGCAACAGAGCCTAGGGCACTTCCACTTATGGTCCTATAGCTTAGGGAATTTAAAATCAAAAAGACACAGCCACCCCAAAGTTTCGAACGGCTCTGTTTACAAGAACCTCGTTTACAGTACAAGTTCAACATCGCAGAAAGTGAAAAATGGATAAAGAAGTTGTGGTATTTACTTACAAAGCAATATCACTCAGCAATGAAATCTGTGTCATCAGGCCCTTAGCAGCACAATGAGTGGATTCAGGTATGATGATTCTAACTGAAATAAGTCACACAGAAAAAGAAACATCATAAGATATCAGTAATACACAGAATTGAAACTTGGCTACACAGGAACTGAATTACAGAACAGAACAGGGTCTCAAATTTAGAAAACCAACTTATGCTTGCTTAAGGGGAAAGGTGAGTTGGGGTGCTGCATAAAACCAGAGATTGAAATGAGCACAGATAAAGTTCCTTAAGCCAAATATGGAATAGACAAGAGCTACTCCTTGCTCAACGAAATGGACTCAACACCGCATATTAAACGCCTAAGAATGTACCTGACTAGTAAGTATCTTAAAACCTATGGATTGCTATGTCTCCGAAAGAGAATCAAGCATGTGTACAGGGGCATAAACGCAGCAGTGATAGGATTGGAGAGGTTCGGTGAGCAAATGAAGACCCTTTGAAGTCATATTGCATGGTACCCATTCCACGGGTTTCAAATACACAGGTTTAAGGTATTCTTCCTTCAGCTAAAACATGCATGTGGAACCCAAGTATGATCAACCATGTGAACGGGAGACGTGTTCAAATATGTCTCAGTTTTCCTCCCCTGGTACTCGGGTGCAACATTCCAGACGCTTTACTAACACTCTCCCCACTTGGAAAGTCAGCGCCTTTAACCTCCTGTTTGGCCCAGTTTGCAATTTCTGCGGAAGATGAACAGGAATAGCGAGAACCAATGAGAGGCTAGCTGGAGGTGTCTGGACGGGCAAATTTAACTCTCATTTCCCACCAGGAAGAGGAAATAACCAAAGGCTCAGCATGCCGTGCCGGAACCAGATTAGGGCCTGAAGACATCCTGCGGTGTTGCGGCCAGGTCACAAGAAAGCGAGTTGAAGAAAGGAGCTCAGGGGCACTGTAATTCACAAACCTGCAGAGTTATAAATGACAGCTATCGTCCAAAAATAGACTGAAGTAAGGCTGCCAAGAGGACTTGAAAGCGGGGCAGAATTGCAGGAAACCGATTTCAGGAGGTAGACTGGAATTGCATTGAAAGCATAGGAAAAGAGGCAGAACGTCCACAATGATGCACTTGGCCAAAAAGGGCGTATGCGTTTTTTCCTGAATATATTCAGGAAAAAACGCATACGCCCTTTTTGGCCAACCAAGCAAGCTTGCAAAGGAAATCTGCACTACAATGAAGTCTCACTTCCCCCCGGTCAAAAGGGCCATCTGAAAAAAGTGTAAAATCCAGAAAGGCAGGACAGGCCATGGAGAACTGGGAGCCTTGTTATGCTGATGGGCGGGATGTAAATTGCCAACAACCACTCGGGAGAAGTGTATGGTGTTTCCTGAAACATCTAAAAAACAAAGCAACAGAGCCTAGGGCACTTCCACTTATGGTCCTATAGCTTAGGGAATTTAAAATCAAAAAGACACAGCCACCCCAAAGTTTCGAACGGCTCTGTTTACAAGAACCTCGTTTACAGTACAAGTTCAACATCGCAGAAAGTGAAAAATGGATAAAGAAGTTGTGGTATTTACTTACAAAGCAATATCACTCAGCAATGAAATCTGTGTCATCAGGCCCTTAGCAGCACAATGAGTGGATTCAGGTATGATGATTCTAACTGAAATAAGTCACACAGAAAAAGAAACATCATAAGATATCAGTAATACACAGAATTGAAACTTGGCTACACAGGAACTGAATTACAGAACAGAACAGGGTCTCAAATTTAGAAAACCAACTTATGCTTGCTTAAGGGGAAAGGTGAGTTGGGGTGCTGCATAAAACCAGAGATTGAAATGAGCACAGATAAAGTTCCTTAAGCCAAATATGGAATAGACAAGAGCTACTCCTTGCTCAATGAAATGGACTCAACACCGCATATTAAACGCCTAAGAATGTACCTGACTAGTAAGTATCTTAAAACCTATGGATTGCTATGTCTCCGAAAGAGAATCAAGCATGTGTACAGGGGCATAAACGCAGCAGTGATAGGATTGGAGAGGTTCGGTGAGCAAATGAAGACCCTTTGAAGTCATATTGCATGGTACCCATTCCACGGGTTTCAAATACACAGGTTTAAGGTATTCTTCCTTCAGCTAAAACATGCATGTGGAACCCAAGTATGATCAACCATGTGAACGGGAGACGTGTTCAAATATGTCTCAGTTTTCCTCCCCTGGTACTCGGGTGCAACATTCCAGACGCTTTACTAACACTCTCCCCACTTGGAAAGTCAGCGCCTTTAACCTCCTGTTTGGCCCAGTTTGCAATTTCTGCGGAAGATGAACAGGAATAGCGAGAACCAATGAGAGGCTAGCTGGAGGTGTCTGGACGGGCAAATTTAACTCTCATTTCCCACCAGGAAGAGGAAATAACCAAAGGCTCAGCATGCCGTGCCGGAACCAGATTAGGGCCTGAAGACATCCTGCGGTGTTGCGGCCAGGTCACAAGAAAGCGAGTTGAAGAAAGGAGCTCAGGGGCACTGTAATTCACAAACCTGCAGAGTTATAAATGACAGCTATCGTCCAAAAATAGACTGAAGTAAGGCTGCCAAGAGGACTTGAAAGCGGGGCAGAATTGCAGGAAACCGATTTCAGGAGGTAGACTGGAATTGCATTGAAAGCATAGGAAAAGAGGCAGAACGTCCACAATGATGCACTTGGCCAAAAAGGGCGTATGCGTTTTTTCCTGAATATATTCAGGAAAAAACGCATACGCCCTTTTTGGCCAACCAAGCAAGCTTGCAAAGGAAATCTGCACTACAATGAAGTCTCACTTCCCCCCGGTCAAAAGGGCCATCTGAAAAAAGTGTAAAATCCAGAAAGGCAGGACAGGCCATGGAGAACTGGGAGCCTTGTTATGCTGATGGGCGGGATGTAAATTGCCAACAACCACTCGGGAGAAGTGTATGGTGTTTCCTGAAACATCTAAAAAACAAAGCAACAGAGCCTAGGGCACTTCCACTTATGGTCCTATAGCTTAGGGAATTTAAAATCAAAAAGACACAGCCACCCCAAAGTTTGGAACGGCTCTGTTTACAAGAACCTCGTTTACAGTACAAGTTCAACATCGCAGAAAGTGAAAAATGGATAAAGAAGTTGTGGTATTTACTTACAAAGCAATATCACTCAGCAATGAAATCTGTGTCATCAGGCCCTTAGCAGCACAATGAGTGGATTCAGGTATGATGATTCTAACTGAAATAAGTCACACAGAAAAAGAAACATCATAAGATATCAGTAATACACGGAATTGAAACTTGGCTACACAGGAACTGAATTACAGAACAGAACAGGGTCTCAAATTTAGAAAACCAACTTATGCTTGCTTAAGGGGAAAGGTGAGTTGGGGTGCTGCATAAAACCAGAGATTGAAATGAGCACAGATAAAGTTCCTTAAGCCAAATATGGAATAGACAAGAGCTACTCCTTGCTCAACGAAATGGACTCAACACCGCATATTAAACGCCTAAGAATGTACCTGACTAGTAAGTATCTTAAAACCTATGGATTGCTATGTCTCCGAAAGAGAATCAAGCATGTGTACAGGGGCATAAACGCAGCAGTGATAGGATTGGAGAGGTTCGGTGAGCAAATGAAGACCCTTTGAAGTCATATTGCATGGTACCCATTCCACGGGTTTCAAATACACAGGTTTAAGGTATTCTTCCTTCAGCTAAAACATGCATGTGGAACCCAAGTATGATCAACCATGTGAACGGGAGACGTGTTCAAATATGTCTCAGTTTTCCTCCCCTGGTACTCGGGTGCAACATTCCAGACGCTTTACTAACACTCTCCCCACTTGGAAAGTCAGCGCCTTTAACCTCCTGTTTGGCCCAGTTTGCAATTTCTGCGGAAGATGAACAGGAATAGCGAGAACCAATGAGAGGCTAGCTGGAGGTGTCTGGACGGGCAAATTTAACTCTCATTTCCCACCAGGAAGAGGAAATAACCAAAGGCTCAGCATGCCGTGCCGGAACCAGATTAGGGCCTGAAGACATCCTGCGGTGTTGCGGCCAGGTCACAAGAAAGCGAGTTGAAGAAAGGAGCTCAGGGACACTGTAATTCACAAACCTGCAGAGTTATAAATGACAGCTATCGTCCAAAAATAGACTGAAGTAAGGCTGCCAAGAGGACTTGAAAGCGGGGCAAAATTGCAGGAAACCGATTTCAGGAGGTAGACTGGAATTGCATTGAAAGCATAGGAAAAGAGGCAGAACGTCCACAATGATGCACTTGGCCAAAAAGGGCGTATGCGTTTTTTCCTGAATATATTCAGGAAAAAACGCATACGCCCTTTTTGGCCAACCAAGCAAGCTTGCAAAGGAAATCTGCACTACAATGAAGTCTCACTTCCCCCCGGTCAAAAGGGCCATCTGAAAAAAGTGTAAAATCCAGAAAGGCAGGACAGGCCATGGAGAACTGGGAGCCTTGTTATGCTGATGGGCGGGATGTAAATTGCCAACAACCACTCGGGAGAAGTGTATGGTGTTTCCTGAAACATCTAAAAAACAAAGCAACAGAGCCTAGGGCACTTCCACTTATGGTCCTATAGCTTAGGGAAATTAAATTCAAAAAGACACAGCCACCCCAAAGTTTGGAACGGCTCTGTTTACAAGAACCTCGTTTACAGTACAAGTTCAACATCGCAGAAAGTGAAAAATGGATAAAGAACTTGTGGTACTTACGTACAATGCAGTATCACTCAGCAATGAAATCTATGTCATCAGGCCCGTAGCAGCATAATGAGTGGATTCAGGTACGATGATTCTAACTGAAATAAGTCACACAGAAAAAGAAACATCATAAGATATCACTAATACACGGAATGTAAACTTGGCTACACAGGAACTGAATTACAGAACAGAACAGGGTCTCAAATTTAGAAAACCAACTTATGCTTGCTTAAGGGGAAAGGTGAGTTGGGGTGCTGCATAAAACCAGAGATTGAAATGAGCACAGATAAAGTTCCTTAAGCCAAATATGGAATAGACAAGAGCTACTCCTTGCTCAACGAAATGGACTCAACACCGCATATTAAATGCCTAAGAATGTACCTGACTAGTAAGTATCTTAAAACCTATGGATTGCTATGTCTCCGAAAGAGAATCAAGCATGTGTACAGGGGCATAAACGCAGCAGTGATAGGATTGGAGAGGTTCGGTGAGCAAATGAAGACCCTTTGAAGTCATATTGCATGGTACCCATTCCACGGGTTTCAACTACCCAGGTTTAAGGTATTCTTCCTTCAGCTAAAACATGCATGTGGGACCTAGAGTATGATCAACCATGTGATCGGGAGACGTGTTCAAATATGTCTCAGTTTTCGTACCCTGGTACTCGGGTGCAACATTCCAGACGCTTTACTAACACTCTCCCCACTTGGAGAGTCAGTCCCTTTAACCTCCTGTTTGGCCCAGTTTGCAATTTCTGTGGAAGATGAACAGGAATAGCGAGAACCAATGAGAGACTAGCTGGAGGTGTCTGGATGGGCAAATTTAACTCTCATTTCCCACCAGGAAGAGGAATTAACCAAAGGCTCAGCGTGCCGTGCCAGAACCAGATTAGGGCCTGAAGACATCCTGCGGTGTTGCGGCCAGGTCACAAGAAAGCAAGTTGAAGAAAGGAGCTCAGGGGCACTGTAATTCACAAACCTGCAGAGTTATAAATGACAGCTATTGTCCAAAAATAGACTGAAGTAAGGCTGCCAAGAGGACTTGAAAGCGGGGCAGAATTGCAGGAAACCGATTTCAGGAGGTAGACTGGAATTGCATTGAAAGCATAGGAAAAGAGGCAGAACGTCCACAATGATGCACTTGGCCAAAAAGGGCGTATGCGTTTTTTCCTGAATATATTCAGGAAAAAACGCATACGCCCTTTTTGGCCAACCAAGCAAGCTTGCAAAGGAAATCTGCACTACAATGAAGTCTCACTTCCCCCCGGTCAAAAGGGCCATCTGAAAAAAGTGTAAAATCCAGAAAGGCAGGACAGGCCATGGAGAACTGGGAGCCTTGTTATGCTGATGGGCGGGATGTAAATTGCCAACAACCACTCGGGAGAAGTGTATGGTGTTTCCTGAAACATCTAAAAAACAAAGCAACAGAGCCTAGGGCACTTCCACTTATGGTCCTATAGCTTAGGGAATTTAAAATCAAAAAGACACAGCCACCCCAAAGTTTCGAACGGCTCTGTTTACAAGAACCTCGTTTACAGTACAAGTTCAACATCGCAGAAATTGAAAAATGGATAAAGAAGTTGTGGTATTTACTTACAAAGCAATATCACTCAGCAATGAAATCTGTGTCATCAGGCCCTTAGCAGCACAATGAGTGGATTCAGGTATGATGATTCTAACTGAAATAAGTCACACAGAAAAAGAAACATCATAAGATATCAGTAATACACGGAATTGAAACTTGGCTACACAGGAACTGAATTACAGAACAGAACAGGGTCTCAAATTTAGAAAACCAACTTATGCTTGCTTAAGGGGAAAGGTGAGTTGGGGTGCTGCATAAAACCAGAGATTGAAATGAGCACAGATAAAGTTCCTTAAGCCAAATATGGAATAGACAAGAGCTACTCCTTGCTCAACGAAATGGACTCAACACCGCATATTAAACGCCTAAGAATGTACCTGACTAGTAAGTATCTTAAAACCTATGGATTGCTATGTCTCCGAAAGAGAATCAAGCATGTGTACAGGGGCATAAACGCAGCAGTGATAGGATTGGAGAGGTTCGGTGAGCAAATGAAGACCCTTTGAAGTCATATTGCATGGTACCCATTCCACGGGTTTCAAATACACAGGTTTAAGGTATTCTTCCTTCAGCTAAAACATGCATGTGGAACCCAAGTATGATCAACCATGTGAACGGGAGACGTGTTCAAATATGTCTCAGTTTTCCTCCCCTGGTACTCGGGTGCAACATTCCAGACGCTTTACTAACACTCTCCCCACTTGGAAAGTCAGCGCCTTTAACCTCCCGTTTGGCCCAGTTTGCAATTTCTGCGGAAGATGAACAGGAATAGCGAGAACCAATGAGAGACTAGCTGGAGGTGTCTGGACGGGCAAATTTAACTCTCATTTCCCACCAGGAAGAGGAAATAACCAAAGGCTCAGCATGCCGTGCCGGAACCAGATTAGGGCCTGAAGACATCCTGCGGTGTTGCGGCCAGGTCACAAGAAAGCGAGTTGAAGAAAGGAGCTCAGGGGCACTGTAATTCACAAACCTGCAGAGTTATAAATGACAGCTATCGTCCAAAAATAGACTGAAGTAAGGCTGCCAAGAGGACTTGAAAGCGGGGCAGAATTGCAGGAAACCGATTTCAGGAGGTAGACTGGAATTGCATTGAAAGCATAGGAAAAGAGGCAGAACGTCCACAATGATGCACTTGGCCAAAAAGGGCGTATGCGTTTTTTCCTGAATATATTCAGGAAAAAACGCATACGCCCTTTTTGGCCAACCAAGCAAGCTTGCAAAGGAAATCTGCACTACAATGAAGTCTCACTTCCCCCCGGTCAAAAGGGCCATCTGAAAAAAGTGTAAAATCCAGAAAGGCAGGACAGGCCATGGAGAACTGGGAGCCTTGTTATGCTGATGGGCGGGATGTAAATTGCCAACAACCACTCGGGAGAAGTGTATGGTGTTTCCTGAAACATCTAAAAAACAAAGCAACAGAGCCTAGGGCACTTCCACTTATGGTCCTATAGCTTAGGGAAATTAAATTCAAAAAGACACAGCCACCCCAAAGTTTGGAACGGCTCTGTTTACAAGAACCTCGTTTACAGTACAAGTTCAACATCGCAGAAAGTGAAAAATGGATAAAGAACTTGTGGTACTTACGTACAATGCAGTATCACTCAGCAATGAAATCTATGTCATCAGGCCCGTAGCAGCATAATGAGTGGATTCAGGTACGATGATTCTAACTGAAATAAGTCACACAGAAAAAGAAACATCATAAGATATCACTAATACACGGAATGTAAACTTGGCTACACAGGAACTGAATTACAGAACAGAACAGGGTCTCAAATTTAGAAAACCAACTTATGCTTGCTTAAGGGTAAAGGTGAGTTGGGGTGCTGCATAAAACCAGAGATTGAAATGAGCACAGATAAAGTTCCTTAAGCCAAATATGGAATAGACAAGAGCTACTCCTTGCTCAACGAAATGGACTCAACACCGCATATTAAATGCCTAAGAATGTACCTGACTAGTAAGTATCTTAAAACCTATGGATTGCTGTCTCCGAAAGAGAATCAAGCATGTGTACAGGGGCATAAACGCAGCAGTGATAGGATTGGAGAGGTTCGGTGAGCAAATGAAGACCCTTTGAAGTCATATTGCATGGGACCCATTCCACGGGTTTCAACTACCCAGGTTTTAGATATTCTTCCTTCAGCTAAAACATGCATGTGGGACCTAGAGTATGATCAACCATGTGAACGGGAGACGTGTTCAAATATGTCTCAGTTTTCCTCCCCTGGTACTCGGGTGCAACATTCCAGACGCTTTACTAACACTCTCCCCACTTGGAAAGTCAGCGCCTTTAACCTCCTGTTTGGCCCAGTTTGCAATTTCTGCGGAAGATGAACAGGAATAGCGAGAACCAATGAGAGGCTAGCTGGAGGTGTCTGGACGGGCAAATTTAACTCTCATTTCCCACCAGGAAGAGGAAATAACCAAAGGCTCAGCATGCCGTACCGGAACCAGATTAGGGCCTGAAGCCATCCTGCGGTGTTGCGGCCAGCTCACAAGAAAGCGAGTTGAAGAAAGGAGCTCAGGGGCACTGTAATTCACAAACCTGCAGAGTTATAAATGACAGCTATCGTCCAAAAATAGACTGAAGTAAGGCTGCCAAGAGGACTTGAAAGCGGGGCAGAATTGCAGGAAACCGATTTCAGGAGGTAGACTGGAATTGCATTGAAAGCATAGGAAAAGAGGCAGAACGTCCACAATGATGCACTTGGCCAAAAAGGGCGTATGCGTTTTTTCCTGAATATATTCAGGAAAAAACGCATACGCCCTTTTTGGCCAACCAAGCAAGCTTGCAAAGGAAATCTGCACTACAATGAAGTCTCACTTCCCCCCGGTGAAAAGGGCCATCTGAAAAAAGTGTAAAATCCAGAAAGGCAGGACAGGCCATGGAGAACTGGGAGCCTTGTTATGCTGATGGGCGGGATGTAAATTGCCAACAACCACTCGGGAGAAGTGTATGGTGTTTCCTGAAACATCTAAAAAACAAAGCAACAGAACCTAGGGCACTTCCACTTATGGTCCTATAGCTTAGGGAAATTAAAATCAAAAAGACACAGCCACCCCAAAGTTTGGAACGGCTCTGTTTACAAGAACCTCATTTACAGTACAAGTTCAACATCACAGAAAGTGAAAAATGGATAAAGAAGTTGTGGTATTTAGTTACAAAGCAATATCACTCAGCAATGAAATCTGTGTCATCAGGCCCTTAGCAGCACAATGAGTGGATTCAGGTATGATGATTCTAACTGAAATAAGTCACGCAGAAAAAGAAACATCATAAGATATCAGTAATACACGGAATGTAACCTTCGCTACACAGGAACTGAATTACAGAACAGAACAGGGTCTCAAATTTAGAAAACCAACTTATGCTTGCTTAAGGGTAAAGGTGAGTTGGGGTGCTGCATAAAACCAGAGATTGAAATGAGCACTGATAAAGTTCCTTAAGTCAAATATGGAATAGACAAGAGCTACTCCTTGCTCAACGAAATGGACTCAACACCGCATATTAAACGCCTAAGAATGTACCTGACTAGTAAGTATCTTAAAACCTATGGATCGCTATGTCTCCGAAAGAGAATCAAGCATGTGTACAGGGGCATAAACGCAGCAGTGATAGGATTGGAGAGGTTCGGTGAGCAAATGAAGACCCTTTGAAGTCATATTGCATGGTACCCATTACACGGGTCTTAACTCTCCAGGTTTAAGGTATTCTTCCTTCAGCTAAAACATGCATGTGGAACCCAGAGTATGATCAACCGTGTGAACGGGAGACGTGTTCAAATATGTCTCAGTTTTCCTCCCCTGGTACTCGGGTGCAACATTCCAGACGCTTTACTAACACTCTCCCGACTTGGAGAGTCAGTCCCTTTAACCTCCTGTTTGGCCCAGTTTGCAATTTCTGCGGAAGATGAACAGGAATAGCGAGAACCAATGAGAGACTAGCTGGAGGTGTCTGGACGGGCAAATTTAACTCTCATTTCCCACCAGGAAGAGGAATTAACCAAAGGCTCAGCGTGCCGTGCCGGAACCAGATTAGGGCCTGAAGCCATCCTGCGGTGTTGCGGCCAGCTCACAAGAAAGCGAGTTGTAGAAAGGAGCTCAGGGGCACTGTAATTCACAAACCTGCAGAGTTATAAATGACAGCTATCGTCCAAAAATATACTGAAGTAAGGCTGCCAAGAGGACTTGAAAGCGGGGCAGAATTGCAGGAAACCGATTTCAGGAGGTAGACTGAAATTGCATTGAAAGCATAGGAAAAGAGGCAGAACGTACACAATGATGCACTTGGCCAAAAAGGGCGTATGCGTTTTTTCCTGAATATATTCAGGAAAAAACGCATACGCCCTTTTTGGCCAACCAAGCAAGCTTGCAAAGGAAATCTGCACTACAATGAAGTCTCACTTCCACCTGGTCAGAAGGGCCATCTGAAAAAAGTGTAAAATCCATAAAGGCACGACAGGCCATGGAGAACTGGGAGCCTTCTTATGCTGATGGGCGGGATGTAAATTGCCAACAGCCACTCTGGAGAAGTGTATGGTGTTTCCTGAAACATCTAAAAAACAAAGCAACAGAGCCTAGGGTACTTCCACTTATGGTCCTATAGCTTAGGGAAATTAAAATCAAAAAGACACAGCCACCCCAAAGTTTGGGACGCCTCCGTTTACAAGAACCTCGTTTACCGTACAAGTTCAATATCACAGAAAGTGAAAAATGGATAAAGAACTTGAGGTACTTACGTACAATGCAGTATCACTCAGCAATGAAATCTATGTCATCAGGCCCTTAGCAGCATAATGAGTGGATTCAGGTACGATGATTCTAACTGAAATAAGTCACACAGAAAAAGAAACTTCATAAGATATCAGTAATACACGGAATGTAAACTTGGCTACACAGTAACTGCATTCCAAAACAGAACAGGGTCTCAAATTTAGAAAACCAACTTATGCTTGCTTAAGGGGAAAGGTGAGTTGGGGTGCTGCATAAAACCAGAGATTGAAATGAGCACAGATAAAGTTCCTTAAGCCAAATATGGAATAGACAAGAGCTACTCCTTGCTCAACGAAATGGACTCAACACCCCATATTAAACGCCTAAGAATGTACCTGACTAGTAAGTATCTTAAAACCTATGGATTGCTATGTCTCCAAAAGAGAATCAAGCGTGTGTATTGGGGCATAAACGCAGCAGTGATAGGATTGGAGAGGTTCGGTGAGCAAATGAAGACCCTTTGAAGTCATATTGCATGGTACCCATTACACGGGTCTCAACTCTCCAGGTTTTAGGTATTCTTCCTTCAGCTAAAACATGCATGTGGAACCCAGAGTATGATCAACCATGTGAACGGGAGACGTGTTCAAATATGTCTCAGTTTTCCTCCCCTGGTACTCGGGTGCAACATTCCAGACGCTTTACTAACACTCTCCCCACTTGGAGAGTCAGTCCCTTTAACCTCCTGTTTGGCCCAGTTTGCAATTTCTGCGGAAGATGAACAGGAATAGCGAGAACCAATGAGAGGCTAGCTGGAGGTGTCTGAACGGGCAAATTTAACTCTCATTTCCCACCAGGAAGAGGAATTAACCAAAGGCTCAGCGTGCCGGGCCGGAACCAGATTAGGGCCTGAAGCCATCCTGCGGTGTTGCGGCCAGGTCACAAGAAAGCGAGTTGAAGAAAGGAGCTCAGGGGCACTGTAATTCACAAACCTGCAGAGTTATAAATGACAGCTATCGTCCAAAAATAGACTGAAGTAAGGCTGCCAAGAGGACTTGAAAGCGGGGCAGAATTGCAGGAAACCGATTTCAGGAGGTAGACTGGAATTGCATTGAAAGCATAGGAAAAGAGGCAGAACGTCCACAATGATGCACTTGGCCAAAAAGGGCGTATGCGTTTTTTCCTGAATATATTCAGGAAAAAACGCATACGCCCTTTTTGGCCAACCAAGCAAGCTTGCAAAGGAAATCTGCACTACAATGAAGTCTCACTTCCCCCCGGTCAAAAGGGCCATCTGAAAAAAGTGTAAAATCCAGAAAGGCAGGACAGGCCATGGAGAACTGGGAGCCTTGTTATGCTGATGGGCGGGATGTAAATTGCCAACAACCACTCGGGAGAAGTGTATGGTGTTTCCTGAAACATCTAAAAAACAAAGCAACAGAGCCTAGGGCACTTCCACTTATGGTCCTATAGCTTAGGGAATTTAAAATCAAAAACACACAGCCACCCCAAAGTTTCGAACGGCTCTGTTTACAAGAACCTCGTTTACAGTACAAGTTCAACATCACAGAAATTGAAAAATGGATAAAGAAGTTGTGGTATTTACTTACAAAGCAATATCACTCAGCAATGAAATCTCTGTCATCAGGCCCTTAGCAGCACAATGAGTGGATTCAGGTATGATGATTCTAACTGAAATAAGTCACACAGAAAAAGAAACATCATAAGATATCAGTAATACACGGAATGGAAACTTGGCTACACAGGAACTGAATTACAGAACAGAACAGGGTCTCAAATTTAGAAAACCAACTTATGCTTGCTTAAGGGGAAAGGTGAGTTGGGGTGCTGCATAAAACCAGAGATTGAAATGAGCACAGATAAAGTTCCTTAAGCCAAATATGGAATAGACAAGAGCTACTCCTTGCTCAACGAAATGGACTCAACACCGCATATTAAACGTCTAAGAATGTACCTGACTAGTAAGTATCTTAAAACCTATGGATTGCTATGTCTCCGAAAGAGAATCAAGCATGTGTACAGGGGCATAAACGCAGCAGTGATAGGATTGGAGAGGTTCGGTGAGCAAATGAAGACCCTTTGAAGTCATATTGCATGGTACCCATTCCATGGGTTTCAAATACACAGGTTTAAGGTATTCTTCCTTCAGCTAAAACATGCATGTGGAACCCAAGTATGATCAACCATGTGAACGGGAGACGTGTTCAAATATGTCTCAGTTTTCCTCCCCTGGTACTCGGGTGCAACATTCCAGACGCTTTACTAACACTCTCCCCACTTGGAAAGTCAGCGCCTTTAACCTCCTGTTTGGCCCAGTTTGCAATTTCTGCGGAAGATGAACAGGAATAGCGAGAACCAATGAGAGGCTAGCTGGAGGTGTCTGGACGGGCAAATTTAACTCTCATTTCCCACCAGGAAGAGGAAATAACCAAAGGCTCAGCGTGCCGTGCCGGAACCAGATTAGGGCCTGAAGACATCCTGCGGTGTTGCGGCCAGGTCACAAGAAAGCGAGTTGAAGAAAGGAGCTCAGGGGCACTGTAATTCACAAACCTGCAGAGTTATAAATGACAGCTATCGTCCAAAAATAGACTGAAGTAAGGCTGCCAAGAGGACTTGAAAGCGGGGCAGAATTGCAGGAAACCGATTTCAGGAGGTAGACTGGAATTGCATTGAAAGCATAGGAAAAGAGGCAGAACGTCCACAATGATGCACTTGGCCAAAAAGGGCGTATGCGTTTTTTCCTGAATATATTCAGGAAAAAACGCATACGCCCTTTTTGGCCAACCAAGCAAGCTTGCAAAGGAAATCTGCACTACAATGAAGTCTCACTTCCCCCTGGTCAAAAGGGCCATCTGAAAAAAGTGTAAAATCCAGAAAGGCAGGACAGGCCATGGAGAACTGGGAGCCTTGTTATGCTGATGGGCGGGATGTAAATTGCCAACAACCACTCGGGAGAAGTGTATGGTGTTTCCTGAAACATCTAAAAAACAAAGCAACAGAGCCTAGGGCACTTCCACTTATGGTCCTATAGCTTACTGAAATTAAATTCAAAAAGACACAGCCACCCCAAAGTTTGGAACGGCTCTGTTTACAAGAACCTCGTTTACAGTACAAGTTCAACATCGCAGAAAGTGAAAAATGGATAAAGAACTTGTGGTACTTACGTACAATGCAGTATCACTCAGCAATGAAATCTATGTCATCAGGCCCGTAGCAGCATAATGAGTGGATTCAGGTACGATGATTCTAACTGAAATAAGTCACACAGAAAAAGAAACATCATAAGATATCACTAATACACGGAATGTAAACTTGGCTACACAGGAACTGAATTACAGAACAGAACAGGGTCTCAAATTTAGAAAACCAACTTATGCTTGCTTAAGGGTAAAGGTGAGTTGGGGTGCTGCATAAAACCAGAGATTGAAATGAGCACAGATAAAGTTCCTTAAGCAAAATATGGAATAGACAAGAGCTACTCCTTGCTCAACGAAATGGACTCAACACCGCATATTAAATGCCTAAGAATGTACCTGACTAGTAAGTATCTTAAAACCTATGGATTGCTATGTCTCCGAAAGAGAATCAAGCATGTGTACAGGGGCATAAACGCAGCAGTGATAGGATTGGAGAGGTTCGGTGAGCAAATGAAGACCCTTTGAAGTCATATTGCATGGGACCCATTCCACGGGTTTCAACTACCCAGGTTTTAGGTATTCTTCCTTCAGCTAAAACATGCATGTGGGACCTAGAGTATGATCAACCATGTGAACGGGAGACGTGTTCAAATATGTCTCAGTTTTCGTACTCTGGTACTCGGGTGCAACATTCCAGACGCTTTACTAACACTCTCCCCACTTGGAGAGTCAGCGCCTTTAACCCCCTGTTTGGCCCAGTTTGCAATTTCTGCGGAAGATGAACAGGAATAGCGAGAACCAATGAGAGACTAGCTGGAGGTGTCTGGACGGGCAAATTTAACTCTCATTTCCCACCAGGAAGAGGAAATAACCAAAGGCTCAGCGTGCCGTGCCGGAACCAGATTAGGGCCTGAAGACATCCTGCGGTGTTGCGGCCAGGTCACAAGAAAGCGAGTTGAAGAAAGGAGCTCAGGGGCACTGTAATTCACAAACCTGCAGAGTTATAAATGACAGCTATCGTCCAAAAATAGACTGAAGTAAGGCTGCCAAGAGGACTTGAAAGCGGGGCAGAATTGCAGGAAACCGATTTCAGGAGGTAGACTGGAATTGCATTGAAAGCATAGGAAAAGAGGCAGAACGTCCACAATGATGCACTTGGCCAAAAAGGGCGTATGCGTTTTTTCCTGAATATATTCAGGAAAAAACGCATACGCCCTTTTTGGCCAACCAAGCAAGCTTGCAAAGGAAATCTGCACTACAATGAAGTCTCACTTCCCCCCGGTCAAAAGGGCCATCTGAAAAAAGTGTAAAATCCAGAAAGGCAGGACAGGCCATGGAGAACTGGGAGCCTTGTTATGCTGATGGGCGGGATGTAAATTGCCAACAACCACTCGGGAGAAGTGTATGGTGTTTCCTGAAACATCTAAAAAACAAAGCAACAGAGCCTAGGGCACTTCCACTTATGGTCCTATAGCTTAGGGAAATTAAATTCAAAAAGACACAGCCACCCCAAAGTTTGGAACGGCTCTGTTTACAAGAACCTCGTTTACAGTACAAGTTCAACATCGCAGAAAGTGAAAAATGGATAAAGAACTTGTGGTACTTACGTACAATGCAGTATCACTCAGCAATGAAATCTATGTCATCAGGCCCGTAGCAGCATAATGAGTGGATTCAGGTACGATGATTCTAACTGAAATAAGTCACGCAGAAAAAGAAACATCATAAAATATCACTAATACACGGAATGTAAACTTGGCTACACAGGAACTGAATTACAGAACAGAACAGGGTCTCAAATTTAGAAAACCAACTTATGCTTGCTTAAGGGTAAAGGTGAGTTGGGGTGCTGCATAAAACCAGAGATTGAAATGAGCACAGATAAAGTTCCTTAACCCAAATATGGAATAGACAAGAGCTACTCCTTGCTCAACGAAATGGACTCAACACCGCATATTAAATGCCTAAGAATGTACCTGACTAGTAAGTATCTTAAAACCTATGGATTGCTATGTCTCCGAAAGAGAATCAAGCATGTGTACAGGGGCATAAACGCAGCAGTGATAGGATTGGAGAGGTTCGGTGAGCAAATGAAGACCCTTTGAAGTCATATTGCATGGTACCCATTCCACGGGTTTCAACTACCCAGGTTTAAGGTATTCTTCCTTCAGCTAAAACATGCATGTGGGACCTAGAGTATGATCAACCATGTGATCGGGAGACGTGTTCAAATATGTCTCAGTTTTCCTCCCCTGGTACTCGGGTGCAACATTCCAGACGCTTTACTAACACTCTCCCCACTTGGAAAGTCAGCGCCTTTAACCTCCTGTTTGGCCCAGTTTGCAATTTCTGCGGAAGATGAACAGGAATAGCGAGAACCAATGAGAGGCTAGCTGGAGGTGTCTGGACGGGCAAATTTAACTCTCATTTCCCACCAGGAAGAGGAAATAACCAAAGGCTCAGCGTGCCGTCCCGGAACAAGATTAGGGCCTGAAGCCATCCTGCGGTGTTGCGGCCAGGTCACAAGAAAGCGAGTTGAAGAAAGGAGCTCAGGGGCACTGTAATTCACAAACCTGCAGAGTTATAAATGACAGCTATCGTCCAAAAATAGACTGAAGTAAGGCTGCCAAGAGGACTTGAAAGCGGGGCAGAATTGCAGGAAACCGATTTCAGGAGGTAGACTGGAATTGCATTGAAAGCATAGGAAAAGAGGCAGAACGTCCACAATGATGCACTTGGCCAAAAAGGGCGTATGCGTTTTTTCCTGAATATATTCAGGAAAAAACGCATACGCCCTTTTTGGCCAACCAAGCAAGCTTGCAAAGGAAATCTGCACTACAATGAAGTCTCACTTCCCCCCGGTCAAAAGGGCCATCTGAAAAAAGTGTAAAATCCAGAAAGGCAGGACAGGCCATGGAGAACTGGGAGCCTTGTTATGCTGATGGGCGGGATGTAAATTGCCAACAACCACTCGGGAGAAGTGTATGGTGTTTCCTGAAACATCTAAAAAACAAAGCAACAGAGCCTAGGGCACTTCCACTTATGGTCCTATAGCTTAGGGAAATTAAATTCAAAAAGACACAGCCACCCCAAAGTTTGGAACGGCTCTGTTTACAAGAACCTCGTTTACAGTACAAGTTCAACATCGCAGAAAGTGAAAAATGGATAAAGAACTTGTGGTACTTACGTACAATGCAGTATCACTCAGCAATGAAATCTATGTCATCAGGCCCGTAGCAGCATAATGAGTGGATTCAGGTACGATGATTCTAACTGAAATAAGTCACGCAGAAAAAGAAACATCATAAGATATCACTAATACACGGAATGTAAACTTGGCTACACAGGAACTGAATTACAGAACAGAACAGGGTCTCAAATTTAGAAAACCAACTTATGCTTGCTTAAGGGTAAAGGTGAGTTGGGGTGCTGCATAAAACCAGAGATTGAAATGAGCACAGATAAAGTTCCTTAACCCAAATATGGAATAGACAAGAGCTACTCCTTGCTCAACGAAATGGACTCAACACCGCATATTAAATGCCTAAGAATGTACCTGACTAGTAAGTATCTTAAAACCTATGGATTGCTATGTCTCCGAAAGAGAATCTAGCATGTGTACAGGGGCATAAACGCAGCAGTGATAGGATTGGAGAGGTTCGGTGAGCAAATGAAGACCCTTTGAAGTCATATTGCATGGTACCCATTCCACGGGTTTCAACTACCCAGGTTTAAGGTATTCTTCCTTCAGCTAAAACATGCATGTGGGACCTAGAGTATGATCAACCATGTGATCGGGAGACGTGTTCAAATATGTCTCAGTTTTCCTCCCCTGGTACTCGGGTGCAACATTCCAGACGCTTTACTAACACTCTCCCCACTTGGAAAGTCAGCGCCTTTAACCTCCTGTTTGGCCCAGTTTACAATTTCTGTGGAAGATGAACAGGAATAGCGAGAACCAATGAGAGGCTAGCTGGAGGTGTCTGGACGGGCAAATTTAACTCTCATTTCCCACCAGGAAGAGGAAATAACCAAAGGCTCAGCGTGCCGTCCCGGAACAAGATTAGGGCCTGAAGCCATCCTGCGGTGTTGTGGCCAGCTCAAAAGAAAGCGAGTTGAAGAAAGGAGCTCAGGGGCACTGTAATTCACAAACCTGCAGAGTTATAAATGACAGCTATCGTCCAAAAATAGACTGAAGTAAGGCTGCCAAGAGGACTTGAAAGCGGGGCAGAATTGCAGGAAACCGATTTCAGGAGGTAGACTGGAATTGCATTGAAAGCATAGGAAAAGAGGCAGAACGTCCACAATGATGCACTTGGCCAAAAAGGGCGTATGCGTTTTTTCCTGAATATATTCAGGAAAAAACGCATACGCCCTTTTTGGCCAACCAAGCAAGCTTGCAAAGGAAATCTGCACTACAATGAAGTCTCACTTCCCCCCGGTCAAAAGGGCCATCTGAAAAAAGTGTAAAATCCAGAAAGGCAGGACAGGCCATGGAGAACTGGGAGCCTTGTTATGCTGAAGGGCGGGATGTAAATTGCCAACAAACACTCGGGAGAAGTGTATGGTGTTTCCTGAAACATCTAAAAAACAAAGCAACAGAGCCTAGGGCACTTCCACTTATGGTCCTATAGCTTAGGGAAATTAAATTCAAAAAGACACAGCCACCCCAAAGTTTGGAACGGCTCTGTTTACAAGAACCTCGTTTACAGTACAAGTTCAACATCGCAGAAAGTGAAAAATGGATAAAGAACTTGTGGTACTTACGTACAATGCAGTATCACTCAGCAATGAAATCTATGTCATCAGGCCCGTAGCAGCATAATGAGTGGATTCAGGTACGATGATTCTAACTGAAATAAGTCACACAGAAAAAGAAACATCATAAGATATCACTAATACACGGAATGTAAACTTGGCTACACAGGAACTGAATTACAGAACAGAACAGGGTCTCAAATTTAGAAAACCAACTTATGCTTGCTTAAGGGTAAAGGTGAGTTGGGGTGCTGCATAAAACCAGAGATTGAAATGAGCACAGATAAAGTTCCTTAAGCCAAATATGGAATAGACAAGAGCTACTCCTTGCTCAACGAAATGGACTCAACACCGCATATTAAATGCCTAAGAATGTACCTGACTAGTAAGTATCTTAAAACCTATGGATTGCTATGTCTCCGAAAGAGAATCAAGCATGTGTACAGGGGCATAAACGCAGCAGTGATAGGATTGGAGAGGTTCGGTGAGCAAATGAAGACCCTTTGAAGTCATATTGCATGGGACCCATTCCACGGGTTTCAACTACCCAGGTTTTAGGTATTCTTCCTTCAGCTAAAACATGCATGTGGGACCTAGAGTATGATCAACCATGTGAACGGGAGACGTGTTCAAATATGTCTCAGTTTTCCTCCCCTGGTACTCGGGTGCAACATTCCAGACGCTTTACTAACACTCTCCCCACTTGGAGAGTCAGCGCCTTTAACCTCCTGTTTGGCCCAGTTTGCAATTTCTGCGGAAGATGAACAGGAATAGCGAGAACCAATGAGAGGCTAGCTGGAGGTGTCTGGACGGGCAAATTTAACTCTCATTTCCCACCAGGAAGAGGAAATAACCAAAGGCTCAGCGTGCCGTGCCAGAACCAGATTAGGGCCTGAAGACATCCTGCGGTGTTGCGGCCAGGTCACAAGAAAGCGAGTTGAAGAAAGGAGCTCAGGGGCACTGTAATTCACAAACCTGCAGAGTTATAAATGACAGCTATCGTCCAAAAATAGACTGAAGTAAGGCTGCCAAGAGGACTTGAAAGCGGGGCAGAATTGCAGGAAACCGATTTCAGGAGGTAGACTGGAATTGCATTGAAAGCATAGGAAAAGAGGCAGAACGTCCACAATGATGCACTTGGCCAAAAAGGGCGTATGCGTTTTTTCCTGAATATATTCAGGAAAAAACGCATACGCCCTTTTTGGCCAACCAAGCAAGCTTGCAAAGGAAATCTGCACTACAATGAAGTCTCACTTCCCCCCGGTCAAAAGGGCCATCTGAAAAAAGTGTAAAATCCAGAAAGGCAGGACAGGCCATGGAGAACTGGGAGCCTTGTTATGCTGATGGGCGGGATGTAAATTGCCAACAACCACTCGGGAGAAGTGTATGGTGTTTCCTGAAACATCTAAAAAACAAAGCAACAGAGCCTAGGGCACTTCCACTTATGGTCCTATAGCTTAGGGAAATTAAATTCAAAAAGACACAGCCACCCCAAAGTTTGGAACGGCTCTGTTTACAAGAACCTCGTTTACAGTACAAGTTCAACATCGCAGAAAGTGAAAAATGGATAAAGAACTTGTGGTACTTACGTACAATGCAGTATCACTCAGCAATGAAATCTATGTCATCAGGCCCGTAGCAGCATAATGAGTGGATTCAGGTACGATGATTCTAACTGAAATAAGTCACGCAGAAAAAGAAACATCATAAGATATCACTAATACACGGAATGTAAACTTGGCTACACAGGAACTGAATTACAGAACAGAACAGGGTCTCAAATTTAGAAAACCAACTTATGCTTGTTTAAGGGTAAAGGTGAGTTGGGGTGCGCATAAAACCAGAGATTGAAATGAGCACAGATAAAGTTCCTTAAGCCAAATATGGAATAGACAAGAGCTACTCCTTGCTCAACGAAATGGACTCAACACCGCATATTAAATGCCTAAGAATGTACCTGACTAGTAAGTATCTTAAAACCTATGGATTGCTATGTCTCCGAAAGAGAATCAAGCATGTGTACAGGGGCATAAACGCAGCAGTGATAGGATTGGAGAGATTCGGTGAGGAAATGAAGACCCTTTGAAGTCATATTGCATGGGACCCATTCCACGGGTTTCAACTACCCAGGTTTTAGGTATTCTTCCTTCAGCTAAAACATGCATGTGGGACCTAGAGTATGATCAACCATGTGAACGGGAGACGTGTTCAAATATGTCTCAGTTTTCCTCCCCTGGTACTCGGGTGCAACATTCCAGACGCTTTACTAACACTCTCCCCACTTGGAGAGTCAGCGCCTTTAACCTCCTGTTTGGCCCAGTTTGCAATTTCTGCGGAAGATGAACAGGAATAGCGAGAACCAATGAGAGGCTAGCTGGAGGTGTCTGGACGGGCAAATTTAACTCTCATTTCCCACCAGGAAGAGGAAATAACCAAAGGCTCAGCGTGCCGTGCCAGAACCAGATTAGGGCCTGAAGACATCCTGCGGTGTTGCGGCCAGGTCACAAGAAAGCGAGTTGAAGAAAGGAGCTCAGGGGCACTGTAATTCACAAACCTGCAGAGTTATAAATGACAGCTATCGTCCAAAAATAGACTGAAGTAAGGCTGCCAAGAGGACTTGAAAGCGGGGCAGAATTGCAGGAAACCGATTTCAGGAGGTAGACTGGAATTGCATTGAAAGCATAGGAAAAGAGGCAGAACGTCCACAATGATGCACTTGGCCAAAAAGGGCGTATGCGTTTTTTCCTGAATATATTCAGGAAAAAACGCATACGCCCTTTTTGGCCAACCAAGCAAGCTTGCAAAGGAAATCTGCACTACAATGAAGTCTCACTTCCCCCCGGTCAAAAGGGCCATCTGAAAAAAGTGTAAAATCCAGAAAGGCAGGACAGGCCATGGAGAACTGGGAGCCTTGTTATGCTGATGGGCGGGATGTAAATTGCCAACAACCACTCGGGAGAAGTGTATGGTGTTTCCTGAAACATCTAAAAAACAAAGCAACAGAGCCTAGGGCACTTCCACTTATGGTCCTATAGCTTAGGGAAATTAAATTCAAAAAGACACAGCCACCCCAAAGTTTGGAACGGCTCTGTTTACAAGAACCTCGTTTACAGTACAAGTTCAACATCGCAGAAAGTGAAAAATGGATAAAGAACTTGTGGTACTTACGTACAATGCAGTATCACTCAGCAATGAAATCTATGTCATCAGGCCCGTAGCAGCATAATGAGTGGATTCAGGTACGATGATTCTAACTGAAATAAGTCACGCAGAAAAAGAAACATCATAAGATATCACTAATACACGGAATGTAAACTTGGCTACACAGGAACTGAATTACAGAACAGAACAGGGTCTCAAATTTAGAAAACCAACTTATGCTTGCTTAAGGGTAAAGGTGAGTTGGGGTGCGCATAAAACCAGAGATTGAAATGAGCACAGATAAAGTTCCTTAAGCCAAATATGGAATAGACAAGAGCTACTCCTTGCTCAACGAAATGGACTCAACACCGCATATTAAATGCCTAAGAATGTACCTGACTAGTAAGTATCTTAAAACCTATGGATTGCTATGTCTCCGAAAGAGAATCAAGCATGTGTACAGGGGCATAAACGCAGCAGTGATAGGATTGGAGAGGTTCGGTGAGCAAATGAAGACCCTTTGAAGTCATATTGCATGGTACCCATTCCACGGGTTTCAACTACCCAGGTTTAAGGTATTCTTCCTTCAGCTAAAACATGCATGTGGGACCTAGAGTATGATCAACCATGTGATCGGGAGACGTGTTCAAATATGTCTCAGTTTTCCTCCCCTGGTACTCGGGTGCAACATTCCAGACGCTTTACTAACACTCTCCCCACTTGGAAAGTCAGCGCCTTTAACCTCCTGTTTGGCCCAGTTTGCAATTTCTGCGGAAGATGAACAGGAATAGCGAGAACCAATGAGAGGCTAGCTGGAGGTGTCTGGACGGGCAAATTTAACTCTCATTTCCCACCAGGAAGAGGAAATAACCAAAGGCTCAGCGTGCCGTCCCGGAACAAGATTAGGGCCTGAAGCCATCCTGCGGTGTTGCGGCCAGCTCAAAAGAAAGCGAGTTGAAGAAAGGAGCTCAGGGGCACTGTAATTCACAAACCTGCAGAGTTATAAATGACAGCTATCGTCCAAAAATAGACTGAAGTAAGGCTGCCAAGAGGACTTGAAAGCGGGGCAGAATTGCAGGAAACCGATTTCAGGAGGTAGACTGGAATTGCATTGAAAGCATAGGAAAAGAGGCAGAACGTCCACAATGATGCACTTGGCCAAAAAGGGCGTATGCGTTTTTTCCTGAATATATTCAGGAAAAAACGCATACGCCCTTTTTGGCCAACCAAGCAAGCTTGCAAAGGAAATCTGCACTACAATGAAGTCTCACTTCCCCCCGGTCAAAAGGGCCATCTGAAAAAAGTGTAAAATCCAGAAAGGCAGGACACGCCATGGAGAACTGGGAGCCTTGTTATGCTGAAGGGCGGGATGTAAATTGCCAACAACCACTCGGGAGAAGTGTATGGTGTTTCCTGAAACATCTAAAAAACAAAGCAACAGAGCCTAGGGCACTTCCACTTATGGTCCTATAGCTTAGGGAATTTAAAATCAAAAAGACACAGCCACCCCAAAGTTTCGAACGGCTCTGTTTACAAGAACCTCGTTTACAGTACAAGTTCAACATCGCAGAAAGTGAAAAATGGATAAAGAAGTTGTGGTATTTACTTACAAAGCAATATCACTCAGCAATGAAATCTGTGTCATCAGGCCCTTAGCAGCACAATGAGTGGATTCAGGTATGATGATTCTAACTGAAATAAGTCACACAGAAAAAGAAACATCATAAGATATCAGTAATACACGGAATTGAAACTTGGCTACACAGGAACTGAATTACAGAACAGAACAGGGTCTCAAATTTAGAAAACCAACTTATGCTTGCTTAAGGGGAAAGGTGAGTTGGGGTGCTGCATAAAACCAGATATTGAAATGAGCACAGATAATGTTCCTTAAGCCAAATATGGAATATACAAGAGCTACTCCTTGCTCAATGAAATGGACTCAACACCGCATATTAAACGCCTAAGAATGTACCTGACTAGTAAGTATCTAAAAACCTATGGATTGCTATGTCTCCGAAAGAGAATCAAGCATGTGTACAGGGGCATAAACGCAGCAGTGATAGGATTGGAGAGGTTCGGTGAGCAAATGAAGACCCTTTGAAGTCATATTGCATGGTACCCATTCCACGGGTTTCAAATACACAGGTTTAAGGTATTCTTCCTTCAGCTAAAACATGCATGTGGAACCCAAGTATGATCAACCATGTGAACGGGAGACGTGTTCAAATATGTCTCAGTTTTCCTCCCCTGGTACTCGGGTGCAACATTCCAGACGCTTTACTAACACTCTCCCCACTTGGAAAGTCAGCGCCTTTAACCTCCTGTTTGGCCCAGTTTGCAATTTCTGCGGAAGATGAACAGGAATAGCGAGAACCAATGAGAGACTAGCTGGAGGTGTCTGGACGGGCAAATTTAACTCTCATTTCCCACCAGGAAGAGGAAATAACCAAAGGCTCAGCATGCCGTGCCGGAACCAGATTAGGGCCTGAAGACATCCTGCGGTGTTGCGGCCAGGTCACAAGAAAGCGAGTTGAAGAAAGGAGCTCAGGGGCACTGTAATTCACAAACCTGCAGAGTTATAAATGACAGCTATCGTCCAAAAATAGACTGAAGTAAGGCTGCCAAGAGGACTTGAAAGCGGGGCAGAATTGCAGGAAACCGATTTCAGGAGGTAGACTGGAATTGCATTGAAAGCATAGGAAAAGAGGCAGAACGTCCACAATGATGCACTTGGCCAAAAAGGGCGTATGCGTTTTTTCCTGAATATATTCAGGAAAAAACGCATACGCCCTTTTTGGCCAACCAAGCAAGCTTGCAAAGGAAATCTGCACTACAATGAAGTCTCACTTCTCCCCGGTCAAAAGGGCCATCTGAAAAAAGTGTAAAATCCAGAAAGGCAGGACAGGCCATGGAGAACTGGGAGCCTTGTTATGCTGATGGGCGGGATGTAAATTGCCAACAACCACTCGGGAGAAGTGTATGGTGTTTCCTGAAACATCTAAAAAACAAAGCAACAGAGCCTAGGGCACTTCCACTTATGGTCCTATAGCTTAGGGAAATTAAAATCAAAAAGACACAGCCACCCCAAAGTTTGGAACGGCTCTGTTTACAAGAACCTCGTTTACAGTACAAGTTCAACATCGCAGAAAGTGAAAAATGGATAAAGAACTTGTGGTACTTACGTACAATGCAGTATCACTCAGCAATGAAATCTATGTCATCAGGCCCGTAGCAGCATAATGAGTGGATTCAGGTACGATGATTCTAACTGAAATAAGTCACACAGAAAAAGAAACATCATAAGATATCACTAATACACGGAATGTAAACTTGGCTATACAGGAACTGAATTACAGAACAGAACAGGGTCTCAAATTTAGAAAACCAACTTATGCTTGCTTAAGGGGAAAGGTGAGTTGGGGTGCTGCATAAAACCAGAGATTGAAATGAGCACAGATAAAGTTCCTTAAGCCAAATATGGAATAGACAAGAGCTACTCCTTGCTCAACGAAATGGACTCAACACCGCATATTAAATGCCTAAGAATGTACCTGACTAGTAAGTATCTTAAAACCTATGGATTGCTATGTCTCCGAAAGAGAATCAAGCATGTGTACAGGGGCATAAACGCAGCAGTGATAGGATTGGAGAGGTTCGGTGAGCAAATGAAGACCCTTTGAAGTCATATTGCATGGTACCCATTCCACGGGTTTCAACTACCCAGGTTTAAGGTATTCTTCCTTCAGCTAAAACATGCATGTGGAACCTAGAGTATGATCAACCATGTGATCAGGAGACGTGTTCAAATATGTCTCAGTTTTCGTACCCTGGTACTCGGGTGCAACATTCCAGACGCTTTACTAACACTCTCCCCACTTGGAGAGTCAGTCCCTTTAACCTCCTGTTTGGCCCAGTTTGCAATTTCTGTGGAAGATGAACAGGAATAGCGAGAACCAATGAGAGACTAGCTGGAGGTGTCTGGATGGGCAAATATAACTCTCATTTCCCACCAGGAAGAGGAATTAACCAAAGGCTCAGCGTGCCGTGCCAGAACCAGATTAGGGCCTGAAGACATCCTGCGGTGTTGCGACCAGGTCACAAGAAAGCGAGTTGAAGAAAGGAGCTCAGGGGCACTGTAATTCACAAACCTGCAGAGTTATAAATGACAGCTATTGTCCAAAAATAGACTGAAGTAAGGCTGCCAAGAGGACTTGAAAGCGGGGCAGAATTGCAGGAAACCGATTTCAGGAGGTAGACTGGAATTGCATTGAAAGCATAGGAAAAGAGGCAGAACGTCCACAATGATGCACTTGGCCAAAAAGGGCGTATGCGTTTTTTCCTGAATATATTCAGGAAAAAACGCATACGCCCTTTTTGGCCAACCAAGCAAGCTTGCAAAGGAAATCTGCACTACAATGAAGTCTCACTTCCCCCCGGTCAAAAGGGCCATCTGAAAAAAGTTAAAATCCAGAAAGGCAGGACAGGCCATGGAGAACTGTGAGCCTTGTTATGCTGATGGGCGGGATGTAAATTGCCAACAACCACTCGGGAGAAGTGTATGGTGTTTCCTGAAACATCTAAAAAACAAAGCAACAGAGCCTAGGGCACTTCCACTTATGGTCCTATAGCTTAGGGAATTTAAAATCAAAAAGACACAGCCACCCCAAAGTTTGGAACGGCTCTGTTTACAAGAACCTCGTTTACAGTACAAGTTCAACATCGCAGAAATTGAAAAATGGATAAAGAAGTTGTGGTATTTACTTACAAAGCAATATCACTCAGCAATGAAATCTGTGTCATCAGGCCCTTAGCAGCACAATGAGTGGATTCAGGTATGATGATTCTAACTGAAATAAGTCACACAGAAAAAGAAACATCATAAGATATCAGTAATACACGGAATGTAAACTTGGCTACACAGGAACTGAATTACAGAACAGAACAGGGTCTCAAATTTAGAAAACCAACTTATGCTTGCTTAAGGGGAAAGGTGAGTTGGGGTGCTGCATAAAACCAGAGATTGAAATGAGCACAGATAAAGTTCCTTAAGCCAAATATGGAATAGACAAGAGCTACTCCTTGCTCAACGAAATGGACTCAACACCGCATATTAAACGCCTAAGAATGTACCTGACTAGTAAGTATCTTAAAACCTATGGATTGCTATGTCTCCAAAAGAGAATCAAGCATGTGTACAGGGGCATAAACGCAGCAGTGATAGGATTGGAGAGGTTCGGTGAGCAAATGAAGACCCTTTGAAGTCATATTGCATGGTACCCATTCCACGGGTTTCAAATACACAGGTTTAAGGTATTCTTCCTTCAGCTAAAACATGCATGTGGAACCCAAGTATGATCAACCATGTGAATGGGAGACGTGTTCAAATATGTCTCAGTTTTCCTCCCCTGGTACTCGGGTGCAACATTCCAGACGCTTTACTAACACTCTCCCCACTTGGAGAGTCAGTCCCTTTAACCTCCTGTTTGGCCCAGTTTGCAATTTCTGCGGAAGATGAACAGGAATAGCGAGAACCAATGAGAGGCTAGCTGGAGGTGTCTGGACGGGCAAATTTAACTCTCATTTCCCACCAGGAAGAGGAAATAACCAAAGGCTCAGCGTGCCGTGCCGGAACCAGATTAGGGCCTGAAGACATCCTGCGGTGTTGCGGCCAGGTCACAAGAAAGCGAGTTGAAGAAAGGAGCTCAGGGGCACTGTAATTCACAAACCTGCAGAGTTATAAATGACAGCTATCGTCCAAAAATAGACTGAAGTAAGGCTGCCAAGAGGACTTGAAAGCGGGGCAGAATTGCAGGAAACCGATTTCAGGAGGTAGACTGGAATTGCATTGAAAGCATAGGAAAAGAGGCAGAACGTCCACAATGATGCACTTGGCCAAAAAGGGCGTATGCGTTTTTTCCTGAATATATTCAGGAAAAAACGCATACGCCCTTTTTGGCCAACCAAGCAAGCTTGCAAAGGAAATCTGCACTACAATGAAGTCTCACTTCCCCCCGGTCAAAAGGGCCATCTGAAAAAAGTGTAAAATCCAGAAAGGCAGGACAGGCCATGGAGAACTGGGAGCCTTGTTATGCTGATGGGCGGGATGTAAATTGCCAACAACCACTCGGGAGAAGTGTATGGTGTTTCCTGAAACATCTAAAAAACAAAGCAACAGAGCCTAGGGCACTTCCACTTATGGTCCTATAGCTTAGGGAAATTAAATTCAAAAAGACACAGCCACCCCAAAGTTTGGAACGGCTCTGTTTACAAGAACCTCGTTTACAGTACAAGTTCAACATCGCAGAAAGTGAAAAATGGATAAAGAACTTGTGGTACTTACGTACAATGCAGTATCACTCAGCAATGCAATCTATGTCATCAGGCCCGTAGCAGCATAATGAGTGGATTCAGGTACGATGATTCTAACTGAAATAAGTCACACAGAAAAAGAAACATCATAAGATATCACTAATACACGGAATGTAAACTTGGCTACACAGGAACTGAATTACAGAACAGAACAGGGTCTCAAATTTAGGAAACCAACTTATGCTTGCTTAAGGGTAAAGGTGAGTTGGGGTGCTGCATAAAATCAGAGATTGAAATGAGCACAGATAAAGTTCCTTAAGCCAAATATGGAATAGACAAGAGCTACTCCTTGCTCAACGAAATGGACTCAACACCGCATATTAAACACATAAGAATGTACCTGTCTAGTAAGTATCTTAAAACCTATGGATTGCTATGTCTCAGAAAGAGAATCAAGCATGTGTACAGGGGCATAAACGCAGCAGTGATAGGATTGGAGAGGTTCGTGAGCAAATGAAGACCCTTTGAAGTCATACTGCATGGTACCCATTACACGGGTCTCAACTCTCCAGGTTTAAGGTATTCTTCCTTCAGCTAAAACATGCATGTGGAACCCAGAGTATGATCAACCGTGTGAACGGGAGCCGTGTTCAAATATGTCTCAGTTTTCCTCCCCTGGTACTCGGGTGCAACATTCCAGACGCTTTACTAACACTCTCCCGACTTGGAGAGTCAGTCCCTTTAACCTCCTGTTTGGCCCAGTTTGCAATTTCTGCGGAAGATGAACAGGAATAGCGAGAACCAATGAGAGACTAGCTGGAGGTGTCTGGACGGGCAAATTTAACTCTCATTTCCCACCAGGAAGAGGAATTAACCAAAGGCTCAGCGTGCCGTGCCGGAACCAGATTAGGGCCTGAAGCCATCCTGTGGTGTTGCGGCCAGCTCACAAGAAAGCGAGTTGTAGAAAGGAGCTCAGGGGCACTGTAATTCACAAACCTGCAGAGTTATAAATGACAGCTATCGTCCAAAAATAGACTGAAGTAAGGCTGCCAAGAGGACTTGAAAGCGGGGCAGAATTGCAGGAAACCGATTTCAGGAGGTAGACTGAAATTGCATTGAAAGCATAGGAAAAGAGGCAGAACGTCCACAATGATGCACTTGGCCAAAAAGGGCGTATGCGTTTTTTCCTGAATATATTCAGGAAAAAACGCATACGCCCTTTTTGGCCAACCAAGCAAGCTTGCAAAGGAAATCTGCACTACAATGAAGTCTCACTTCCCCCCGGTCAAAAGGGCCATCTGAAAAAAGTGTAAAATGCATAAAGGCACGACAGGCCATGGAGAACTGGGAGCCTTCTTATGCTGATGGGCGGGATGTAAATTGCCAACAGCCACTCTGGAGAAGTGTATGGTGTTTCCTGAAACATCTAGAAAACAAAGCAACAGAGCCTAGGGCACTTCCACGTATGGTCCTATAGCTTAGGGAAATTAAAATCAAAAAGACACAGCCACCCCAAAGTTTGGAACGCCTCTGTTTACAAGAACATCGTTTACCGTACAAGTTCAATATCACAGAAAGTGAAAAATGGATAAAGAACTTGAGGTACTTACGTACAATGCAGTATCACTCAGCAATGAAATCTATGTCATCAGGCCCTTAGCACTATAATGAGTGGATTCAGGTACGATGATTCTAACTGAAATAAGTCACACAGAAAAAGAAACATCATAAGATATCAGTAATACACGGAATGTAAACTTGGCTACACAGGAACTGCATTCCAAAACAGAACAGGGTCTCAAATTTAGAAAACCAACTTATGCTTGCTTAAGGGGAAAGGTGAGTTGGGGTGCTGCATAAAACCAGAGATTGAAATGAGCACAGATAAAGTTCCTTAAGCCAAATATGGAATAGACAAGAGCTACTCCTTGCTCAACGAAATGGACTCAACACCCCATATTAAACGCCTAAGAATGTACCTGACTAGTAAGTATCTTAAAACCTATGGATTGCTATGTCTCCAAAAGAGAATCAAGCGTGTGTACAGGGGCATAAACGCAGCAGTGATAGGATTGGAGAGGTTCGGTGAGCAAATGAAGACCCTTTGAAGTCATATTGCATGGTACCCATTACACGGGTCTCAACTCTCCAGGTTTTAGGTATTCTTCCTTCAGCTAAAACATGCATGTGGAACCCAGAGTATGATCAACCATGTGAACGGGAGACGTGTTCAAATATGTCTCAGTTTTCCTCCCCTGGTACTCGGGTGCAACATTCCAGACGCTTTACTAACACTCTCCCGACTTGGAGAGTCAGTCCCTTTAACCTCCTGTTTGGCCCAGTTTGCAATTTCTGCGGAAGATGAACAGGAATAGCGAGAACCAATGAGAGGCTAGCTGGAGGTGTCTGAACGGGCAAATTTAACTCTCATTTCCCACCAGGAAGAGGAATTAACCAAAGGCTCAGCGTGCCGGGCCGGAACCAGATTAGGGCCTGAAGCCATCCTGCGGTGTTGCGGCCAGGTCACAAGAAAGCGAGTTGAAGAAAGGAGCTCAGGGGCACTGTAATTCACAAACCTGCAGAGTTATAAATGACAGCTATCGTCCAAAAATAGACTGAAGTAAGGCTGCCAAGAGGACTTGAAAGCGGGGCAGAATTGCAGGAAACCGATTTCAGGAGGTAGACTGGAATTGCATTGAAAGCATAGGAAAAGAGGCAGAACGTCCACAATGATGCACTTGGCCAAAAAGGGCGTATGCGTTTTTTCCTGAATATATTCAGGAAAAAACGCATACGCCCTTTTTGGCCAACCAAGCAAGCTTGCAAAGGAAATCTGCACTACAATGAAGTCTCACTTCCCCCCGGTCAAAAGGGCCATCTGAAAAAAGTGTAAAATCCAGAAAGGCAGGACAGGCCATTGAGAACTGGGAGCCTTGTTATGCTGATGGGCAGGATGTAAATTGCCAACAGACACTTGGGAGAAGTGTATGGTGTTTCCTGAAACATCTAAAAAACAAAGCAACAGAGCCTAGGGCACTTCCACTTATGGTCCTCTAGCTTAGGGAAATTAAAATCAAAAAGACACAGCCACCCCAAAGTTTGGGACGCCTCTGTTTACAAGAACCTCGTTTACAATACAAGTTCAACATCGCAGAAAGTGAAAAATGGATAAAGAAGTTGTGGTATTCACTTACAAAGCAATATCACTCAGCAATGAAATCTCTGTCATCAGGCCCTTAGCAGCACAATGAGTGGATTCAGGTATGATGATTCTAACTGAAATAAGTCACACAGAAAAAGAAACATCATAAGATATCAGTAATACACGGAATGTAAACTTGGCTACACAGGAACTGAATTACAGAACAGAACAGGGTCTCAAATTTAGAAAACCAACTTATGCTTGCTTAAGGGTAAAGGTGAGTTGGGGTGCTGCATAAAACCAGAGATTGAAATAAGCACAGATAAAGTTCCTTAAGCCAAATATGGAATAGACAAGAGCTACTCCTTGCTCAACGAAATGGACTCAACACCCCATATTAAATGCCTAAGAATGTACCTGACTAGTAAGTATCTTAAAACCTATGGATTGCTATGTCTCCGAAAGAGAATCAAGCGTGTGTACAGGGGCATAAACGCAGCAGTGATAGGATTGGAGAGGTTCGGTGAGCAAATGAAGACCCTTTGAAGTCATATTGCATGGTACCCATTACACGGGTCTCAACTCTCCAGGTTTTAGGTATTCTTCCTTCAGCTAAAACATGCATGTGGAACCCAGAGTATGATCAACCATGTGAACGGGAGACGTGTTCAAATATGTCTCAGTTTTCCTCCCCTGGTACTCGGGTGCAACATTCCAGACGCTTTACTAACACTCTCCCGACTTGGAGAGTCAGTCCCTTTAACCTCCTGTTTGGCCCAGTTTGCAATTTCTGCGGAAGATGAACAGGAATAGCGAGAACCAATGAGAGGCTAGCTGGAGGTGTCTGAACGGGCAAATTTAACTCTCATTTCCCACCAGGAAGAGGAATTAACCAAAGGCTCAGCGTGCCGGGCCGGAACCAGATTAGGGCCTGAAGCCATCCTGCGGTGTTGCGGCCAGGTCACAAGAAAGCGAGTTGAAGAAAGGAGCTCAGGGGCACTGTAATTCACAAACCTGCAGAGTTATAAATGACAGCTATCGTCCAAAAATAGACTGAAGTAAGGCTGCCAAGAGGACTTGAAAGCGGGGCAGAATTGCAGGAAACCGATTTCAGGAGGTAGACTGGAATTGCATTGAAAGCATAGGAAAAGAGGCAGAACGTCCACAATGATGCACTTGGCCAAAAAGGGCGTATGCGTTTTTTCCTGAATATATTCAGGAAAAAACGCATACGCCCTTTTTGGCCAACCAAGCAAGCTTGCAAAGGAAATCTGCACTACAATGAAGTCTCACTTCCCCCCGGTCAAAAGGGCCATCTGAAAAAAGTGTAAAATCCAGAAAGGCAGGACAGGCCATTGAGAACTGGGAGCCTTGTTATGCTGATGGGCAGGATGTAAATTGCCAACAGACACTTGGGAGAAGTGTATGGTGTTTCCTGAAACATCTAAAAAACAAAGCAACAGAGCCTAGGGCACTTCCACTTATGGTCCTCTAGCTTAGGGAAATTAAAATCAAAAAGACACAGCCACCCCAAAGTTTGGGACGCCTCTGTTTACAAGAACCTCGTTTACAATACAAGTTCAACATCGCAGAAAGTGAAAAATGGATAAAGAAGTTGTGGTATTCACTTACAAAGCAATATCACTCAGCAATGAAATCTATGTCATCAGGCCCTTAGCAGCACAATGAGTGGATTCAGGTATGATGATTCTAACTGAAATAAGTCACACAGAAAAAGAAACATCATAAGATATCAGTAATACACGGAATGTAAACTTGGCTACACAGGAACTGAATTACAGAACAGAACAGGGTCTCAAATTTAGAAAACCAACTTATGCTTGCTTAAGGGTAAAGGTGAGTTGGGGTGCTGCATAAAACCAGAGATTGAAATAAGCACAGATAAAGTTCCTTAAGCCAAATATGGAATAGACAAGAGCTACTCCTTGCTCAACGAAATGGACTCAACACCCCATATTAAATGCCTAAGAATGTACCTGACTAGTAAGTATCTTAAAACCTATGGATTGCTATGTCTCCGAAAGAGAATCAAGCGTGTGTACAGGGGCATAAACGCAGCAGTGATAGGATTGGAGAGGTTCGGTGAGGAAATGAAGACCCATTGAAGTCATAATGCATGGTACCCATTCCACGGGTTTCAACTACCCAGGTTTAAGGTATTCTTCCTTCAGCTAAAACATGCATGTGGAACCCAGAGTATGAACAACCATGTGAACGGGAGACGTGTTCAAATATGTCTCAGTTTTCGTACCCTAGTACTCGGGTGCAACATTCCAGACGCTTTACTAACACTCTCCCCACTTGGAGAGTCAGCGCCTTTAACCTCCTGTTTGGCCCAGTTTGCAATTTCTGCGGAAGATGAACAGGAATAGCGAGAACCAATGAGAAACTAGCTGGAGGTGTCTGGACGGGCAAATTTAACTCTCATTTCCCACCAGGAAGAGGAAATAACCAAAGGCTCAGCGTGCCGTACCGGAACCAGATTAGGGCCTGAAGCCATCCTGCGGTGTTGCGGCCAGCTCACAAGAAAGCGAGTTGAAGAAAGGAGCTCAGGGGCACTGTAATTCACAAACCTGCAGAGTTATAAATGACAGCTATCGTCCAAAAATAGACTGAAGTAAGGCTGCCAAGAGGACTTGAAAGCGGGGCAGAATTGCAGGAAACCGATTTCAGGAGGTAGACTGGAATTGCATTGAAAGCATAGGAAAAGAGGCAGAACGTCCACAATGATGCACTTGGCCAAAAAGGGCGTATGCGTTTTTTCCTGAATATATTCAGGAAAAAACGCATACGCCCTTTTTGGCCAACCAAGCAAGCTTGCAAAGGAAATCTGCACTACAATGAAGTCTCACTTCCCCCCGGTCAAAAGGGCCATCTGAAAAAAGTGTAAAATCCAGAAAGGCAGGACAGGCCATGGAGAACTGGGAGCCTTGTTATGCTGATGGGCGGGATGTAAATTGCCAACAACCACTCGGGAGAAGTGTATGGTGTTTCCTGAAACATCTAAAAAACAAAGCAACAGAACCTAGGGCACTTCCACTTATGGTCCTATAGCTTAGGGAAATTAAAATCAAAAAGACACAGCCACCCCAAAGTTTGGAACGGCTCTGTTTACAAGAACCTCGTTTACAGTACAAGTTCAACATCACAGAAAGTGAAAAATGGATAAAGAAGTTGTGGTATTTACTTACAAAGCAATATCACTCAGCAATGAAATCTGTGTCATCAGACCCTTAGCAGCACAATGAGTGGATTCAGGTATGATGATTCTAACTGAAATAAGTCACGCAGAAAAAGAAACATCATAAGATATCAGTAATACACGGAATGTAAACTTGGCTACACAGGAACTGAATTACAGAACAGAACAGGGTCTCAAATTTAGAAAACCAACTTATGCTTGCTTAAGGGTAAAGGTGAGTTGGGGTGCTGCATAAAACCAGAGATTGAAATGAGCACAGATAAAGTTCCTTAAGTCAAATATGGAATAGACAAGAGCTACTCCTTGCTCAACGAAATGGACTCAACACCGCATATTAAACGCCTAAGAATGTACCTGACTAGTAAGTATCTTAAAACCTATGGATCGCTATGTCTCCGAAAGAGAATCAAGCATGTGTACAGGGGCATAAACGCAGCAGTGATAGGATTGGAGAGGTTCGGTGAGCAAATGAAGACCCTTTGAAGTCATATTGCATGGTACCCATTCCACGGTTTTCAACTACCCAGGTTTTAGGTATTCTTCCTTCAGCTAAAACATGCATGTGGAACCCAGAGTATGATCAACCATGTGATCGGGAGACGTGTTCAAATATGTCTCAGTTTTCGTACCCTGGTACTCGGGTGCAACATTCCAGACGCTTTACTAACACTCTCCCGACTTGGAGAGTCAGTCCCTTTAACCTCCTGTTTGGCCCAGTTTGCAATTTCTGCGGAAAATGAACAGGAATAGCGAGAACCAATGAGAGACTAGCTGGAGGTGTCTGGACGGGCAAATTTAACTCTCATTTCCCACCAGGAAGAGGAATTAACCAAAGGCTCAGCGTGCCGTGCCGGAACCAGATTAGGGCCTGAAGCCATCCTGCGGTGTTGCGGCCAGCTCACAAGAAAGCGAGTTGAAGAAAGGAGCTCAGGGGCACTGTAATTCACAAACCTGCAGAGTTATAAATGACAGCTATCGTCCAAAAATATACTGAAGTAAGGCTGCCAAGAGGACTTGAAAGCGGGGCAGAATTGCAGGAAACCGATTTCAGGAGGTAGACTGGAATTGCATTGAAAGCATAGGAAAAGAGGCAGAACGTCCACAATGATGCACTTGGCCAAAAAGGGCGTATGCGTTTTTTCCTGAATATATTCAGGAAAAAACGCATACGCCCTTTTTGGCCAACCAAGCAAGCTTGCAAAGGAAATCTGCACTACAATGAAGTCTCACTTCCCCCCGGTCAAAAGGGCCATCTGAAAAAGGTGTAAAATCCAGAAAGGCAGGACAGGCCATGGAGAACTGGGAGCCTTGTTATGCTGATGGGCGGGATGTAAATTGCCAACAGACACTCGGGAGAAGTGTATGGTGTTTCCTGAAACATCTAAAAAACAAAGCAACAGAGCCTAGGGCACTTCCACTTATGGTCCTATAGCTTAGGGAAATTAAAATCAAAAAGACACAGCCACCCCAAAGTTTGGGACGCCTCTGTTTACAAGAACCTCGTTTACCGTACAAGTTCAATATCACAGAAAGTGAAAAATGGATAAAGAACTTGTGGTACTTACGTACAATGCAGTATCACTCAGCAATGAAATCTATGTCATCAGGCCCGTAGCAGCATAATGAGTGGATTCAGGTACGATGATTCTAACTGAAATAAGTCACACAGAAAAAGAAACATCATAAGATATCACTAATACACGGAATGTAAACTTGGCTACACAGGAACTGAATTCCAAAACAGAACAGGGTATCAAATTTAGAAAACCAACTTATGCTTGCTTAAGGGTAAAGGTGAGTTGGGCTGCTGCATAAAACCAGAGATTCAAATGAGCACAGATAACGTTCCTTAAGCCAAATATGGAATAGACAAGAGCTACTCCTTGCTCAACGAAATGGACCCAACACCCCATATTAAACGCCTAAGAATGTACCTGACTAGTAAGTATCTTAAAACCTATGGATTGCTATGTCTCCGAAAGAGAATCAAGCGTATGTACCGGGGCATAAACGCAGCAGTGATAGGATTGGAGAGGTTCGGTGAGCAAATGAAGACCCTTTGAAGTCATATTGCATGGTACCCATTCCACGGGTCTCAACTCTCCAGGTTTAAGGTATTCTTCCTTCAGCTAAAACATGCATGTGGAACCCAGAGTATGATCAACTGTGTGATCGGGAGACATGTTCAAATATGTCTCACTTTTGGTCCCCTGGTACTCGGGTGCAACATTCCAGACGCTTAACGAACACTCTCCCCACTTGGAGAGACAGTGCCTTTAATCTCCTGTTTGGCCCAGTTTGCAATTTCTGCGGAAGATGAACAGGAATAGGGAGAACCAATGAGAGACTAGCTGGAAGGTTCTGGACGGACAAATTTAACTCTCATTTCCCACCAGGAAGAGGAAATAACCAAATGCTCAGCGTGCCGTGCCGGAACCAGATTAGGGCCTGAAGCCATCCTGCGGTGTTGCGGCCAGCTCAAAAGAAAGCGAGTTGAAGAAAGGAGCTCAGGGGCACTGTAATTCACAAACCTGTAGAGTTATAAATGACAGCTATCGTCCAAAAATAGACTGAAGTAAGGCTGCCAAGAGGACTTGAAAGCGGGGCAGAATTGCAGGAAACCGATTTCAGGAGGTAGACTGGAATTGCATTGAAAGCATAGGAAAAGAGGCAGAACGTCCACAGTGATGCACTTGGCCAAAAAGGGCGTATGCGTTTTTTCCTGAATATATTCAGGAAAAAACGCATACGCCCTTTTTGGCCAACCAAGCAAGCTTGCAAAGGAAATCTGCACTACAATGAAGTCTCACTTCCCCCCGGTCAAAAGGGCCATCTGAAAAAAGTGTAAAATCCAGAAAGGCAGGACAGGCCATGGAGAACTGGGAGCCTTGTTATGCTGATGGGTGGGATGTAAATTGCCAACAACCACTCGGGAGAAGTGTATGGTGTTTCCTGAAACATCTAAAAAACAAAGCAACAGAACCTAGGGCACTTCCACTTATGGTCCTATAGCTTAGGGAAATTAAAATCAAAAAGACACAGCCACCCCAAAGTTTGGAACGGCTCTGTTTACAAGAACCTCGTTTACAGTACAAGTTCAACATCGCAGAAAGTGAAAAATGGATAAAGAAGTTGTGGTATTTACTTACAAAGCAATATCACTCAGCAATGAAATCTGTGTCATCAGGCCCTTAGCAGCACAATGAGTGGATTCAGGTATGATGATTCTAACTGAAATAAGTCACACAGAAAAAGAAACATCATAAGATATCAGTAATACACGGAATGTAAACTTGGCTACACAGGAACTGAATTACAGAACAGAACAGGGTCTCAAATTTAGAAAACCAACTTATGCTTGCTTAAGGGTAAAGGTGAGTTGGGGTGCTACATAAAACCAGAGATTGAAATGAGCACAGATAAAGTTCCTTAAGTCAAATATGGAATAGACAGGAGCTACTCCTTGCTCAACGAAATGGACTCAACACCGCATATTAAACGCCTAAGAATGTACCTGACTAGTAAGTATCTTAAAACCTATGGATTGCTATGTCTCCGAAAGAGAATCAAGCATGTGTACAGGGGCATAAACGCAGCAGTGATAGGATTGGAGAGGTTCGGTGAGCAAATGAAGACCCTTTGAAGTCACATTGCATGGTACCCATTCCACGGGTTTCAACTACCCAGGTTTTAGGTATTCTTCCTTCAGCTAAAACATGCATGTGGAACCCAGAGTATGATCAACCATGTGAACGGGAGACGTGTTCAAATATGTCTCAGTTTTCCTCCCCTGGTACTCGGGTGCAACATTCCAGACGCTTTACTAACACTCTCCCCACTTGGAGAGTCAGTCCCTTTAACCTCCTGTTTGGCCCAGTTTGCAGTTTCTGCGGAAAATGAACAGGAATAGCGAGAACCAATGAGAGACTAGCTGGAGGTGTCTGGACGGGCAAATTTAACTCTCATTTCCCACCAGGAAGAGGAATTAACCAAAGGCTCAGCGTGCCGTGCCAGAACCAGATTAGGGCCTGAAGCCATCCTGCGGTGTTGCGGCCAGCTCACAAGAAAGCGAGTTGAAGAAAGGAGCTCAGGGGCACTGTAATTCACAAACCTGCAGAGTTATAAATGACAGCTATCGTCCAAAAATATACTGAAGTAAGGCTGCCAAGAGGACTTGAAAGCGGGGCAGAATTGCAGGAAACCGATTTCAGGAGGTAGACTGGAATTGCATTGAAAGCATAGGAAAAGAGGCAGAACGTCCACAATGATGCACTTGGCCAAAAAGGGCGTATGCGTTTTTTCCTGAATATATTCAGGAAAAAACGCATACGCCCTTTTTGGCCAACCAAGCAAGCTTGCAAAGGAAATCTGCACTACAATGAAGTCTCACTTCCCCCCGGTCAAAAGGGCCATCTGAAAAAAGTGTAAAATCCAGAAAGGCAGGACAGGCCATGGAGAACTGGGAGCCTTGTTATGCTGATGGGCGGGATGTAAATTGCCAACAACCACTCGGGAGAAGTGTATGGTGTTTCCTGAAACATCTAAAAAACAAAGCAACAGAACCTAGGGCACTTCCACTTATGGTCCTATAGCTTAGGGAAATTAAAATCAAAAAGACACAGCCACCCCAAAGTTTGGAACGGCTCTGTTTACAAGAACCTCGTTTACAGTACAAGTTCAACATCACAGAAAGTGAAAAATGGATAAAGAAGTTGTGGTATTTACTTACAAAGCAATATCACTCAGCAATGAAATCTGTGTCATCAGACCCTTAGCAGCACAATGAGTGGATTCAGGTATGATGATTCTAACTGAAATAAGTCACGCAGAAAAAGAAACATCATAAGATATCAGTAATACACGGAATGTAAACTTGGCTACACAGGAACTGAATTACAGAACAGAACAGGGTCTCAAATTTAGAAAACCAACTTATGCTTGCTTAAGGGTAAAGGTGAGTTGGGGTGCTGCATAAAACCAGAGATTGAAATGAGCACAGATAAAGTTCCTTAAGTCAAATATGGAATAGACAAGAGCTACTCCTTGCTCAACGAAATGGACTCAACACCGCATATTAAACGCCTAAGAATGTACCTGACTAGTAAGTATCTTAAAACCTATGGATCGCTATGTCTCCGAAAGAGAATCAAGCATGTGTACAGGGGCATAAACGCAGCAGTGATAGGATTGGAGAGGTTCGGTGAGCAAATGAAGACCCTTTGAAGTCATATTGCATGGTACCCATTCCACGGTTTTCAACTACCCAGGTTTTAGGTATTCTTCCTTCAGCTAAAACATGCATGTGGAACCCAGAGTATGATCAACCATGTGATCGGGAGACGTGTTCAAATATGTCTCAGTTTTCGTACCCTGGTACTCGGGTGCAACATTCCAGACGCTTTACTAACACTCTCCCGACTTGGAGAGTCAGTCCCTTTAACCTCCTGTTTGGCCCAGTTTGCAATTTCTGCGGAAAATGAACAGGAATAGCGAGAACCAATGAGAGACTAGCTGGAGGTGTCTGGACGGGCAAATTTAACTCTCATTTCCCACCAGGAAGAGGAATTAACCAAAGGCTCAGCGTGCCGTGCCGGAACCAGATTAGGGCCTGAAGCCATCCTGCGGTGTTGCGGCCAGCTCACAAGAAAGCGAGTTGAAGAAAGGAGCTCAGGGGCACTGTAATTCACAAACCTGCAGAGTTATAAATGACAGCTATCGTCCAAAAATATACTGAAGTAAGGCTGCCAAGAGGACTTGAAAGCGGGGCAGAATTGCAGGAAACCGATTTCAGGAGGTAGACTGGAATTGCATTGAAAGCATAGGAAAAGAGGCAGAACGTCCACAATGATGCACTTGGCCAAAAAGGGCGTATGCGTTTTTTCCTGAATATATTCAGGAAAAAACGCATACGCCCTTTTTGGCCAACCAAGCAAGCTTGCAAAGGAAATCTGCACTACAATGAAGTCTCACTTCCCCCCGGTCAAAAGGGCCATCTGAAAAAGGTGTAAAATCCAGAAAGGCAGGACAGGCCATGGAGAACTGGGAGCCTTGTTATGCTGATGGGCGGGATGTAAATTGCCAACAGACACTCGGGAGAAGTGTATGGTGTTTCCTGAAACATCTAAAAAACAAAGCAACAGAGCCTAGGGCACTTCCACTTATGGTCCTATAGCTTAGGGAAATTAAAATCAAAAAGACACAGCCACCCCAAAGTTTGGGACGCCTCTGTTTACAAGAACCTCGTTTACCGTACAAGTTCAATATCACAGAAAGTGAAAAATGGATAAAGAACTTGTGGTACTTACGTACAATGCAGTATCACTCAGCAATGAAATCTATGTCATCAGGCCCGTAGCAGCATAATGAGTGGATTCAGGTACGATGATTCTAACTGAAATAAGTCACACAGAAAAAGAAACATCATAAGATATCACTAATACACGGAATGTAAACTTGGCTACACAGGAACTGAATTCCAAAACAGAACAGGGTATCAAATTTAGAAAACCAACTTATGCTTGCTTAAGGGTAAAGGTGAGTTGGGCTGCTGCATAAAACCAGAGATTCAAATGAGCACAGATAACGTTCCTTAAGCCAAATATGGAATAGACAAGAGCTACTCCTTGCTCAACGAAATGGACCCAACACCCCATATTAAACGCCTAAGAATGTACCTGACTAGTAAGTATCTTAAAACCTATGGATTGCTATGTCTCCGAAAGAGAATCAAGCGTATGTACCGGGGCATAAACGCAGCAGTGATAGGATTGGAGAGGTTCGGTGAGCAAATGAAGACCCTTTGAAGTCATATTGCATGGTACCCATTCCACGGGTCTCAACTCTCCAGGTTTAAGGTATTCTTCCTTCAGCTAAAACATGCATGTGGAACCCAGAGTATGATCAACTGTGTGATCGGGAGACATGTTCAAATATGTCTCACTTTTGGTCCCCTGGTACTCGGGTGCAACATTCCAGACGCTTAACGAACACTCTCCCCACTTGGAGAGTCAGTGCCTTTAATCTCCTGTTTGGCCCAGTTTGCAATTTCTGCGGAAGATGAACAGGAATAGGGAGAACCAATGAGAGACTAGCTGGAAGGTTCTGGACGGACAAATTTAACTCTCATTTCCCACCAGGAAGAGGAAATAACCAAATGCTCAGCGTGCCGTGCCGGAACCAGATTAGGGCCTGAAGCCATCCTGCGGTGTTGCGGCCAGCTCAAAAGAAAGCGAGTTGAAGAAAGGAGCTCAGGGGCACTGTAATTCACAAACCTGTAGAGTTATAAATGACAGCTATCGTCCAAAAATAGACTGAAGTAAGGCTGCCAAGAGGACTTGAAAGCGGGGCAGAATTGCAGGAAACCGATTTCAGGAGGTAGACTGGAATTGCATTGAAAGCATAGGAAAAGAGGCAGAACGTCCACAGTGATGCACTTGGCCAAAAAGGGCGTATGCGTTTTTTCCTGAATATATTCAGGAAAAAACGCATACGCCCTTTTTGGCCAACCAAGCAAGCTTGCAAAGGAAATCTGCACTACAATGAAGTCTCACTTCCCCCCGGTCAAAAGGGCCATCTGAAAAAAGTGTAAAATCCAGAAAGGCAGGACAGGCCATGGAGAACTGGGAGCCTTGTTATGCTGATGGGTGGGATGTAAATTGCCAACAACCACTCGGGAGAAGTGTATGGTGTTTCCTGAAACATCTAAAAAACAAAGCAACAGAACCTAGGGCACTTCCACTTATGGTCCTATAGCTTAGGGAAATTAAAATCAAAAAGACACAGCCACCCCAAAGTTTGGAACGGCTCTGTTTACAAGAACCTCGTTTACAGTACAAGTTCAACATCGCAGAAAGTGAAAAATGGATAAAGAAGTTGTGGTATTTACTTACAAAGCAATATCACTCAGCAATGAAATCTGTGTCATCAGGCCCTTAGCAGCACAATGAGTGGATTCAGGTATGATGATTCTAACTGAAATAAGTCACACAGAAAAAGAAACATCATAAGATATCAGTAATACACGGAATGTAAACTTGGCTACACAGGAACTGAATTACAGAACAGAACAGGGTCTCAAATTTAGAAAACCAACTTATGCTTGCTTAAGGGTAAAGGTGAGTTGGGGTGCTACATAAAACCAGAGATTGAAATGAGCACAGATAAAGTTCCTTAAGTCAAATATGGAATAGACAGGAGCTACTCCTTGCTCAACGAAATGGACTCAACACCGCATATTAAACGCCTAAGAATGTACCTGACTAGTAAGTATCTTAAAACCTATGGATTGCTATGTCTCCGAAAGAGAATCAAGCATGTGTACAGGGGCATAAACGCAGCAGTGATAGGATTGGAGAGGTTCGGTGAGCAAATGAAGACCCTTTGAAGTCACATTGCATGGTACCCATTCCACGGGTTTCAACTACCCAGGTTTTAGGTATTCTTCCTTCAGCTAAAACATGCATGTGGAACCCAGAGTATGATCAACCATGTGAACGGGAGACGTGTTCAAATATGTCTCAGTTTTCCTCCCCTGGTACTCGGGTGCAACATTCCAGACGCTTTACTAACACTCTCCCCACTTGGAGAGTCAGTCCCTTTAACCTCCTGTTTGGCCCAGTTTGCAATTTCTGCGGAAAATGAACAGGAATAGCGAGAACCAATGAGAGACTAGCTGGAGGTGTCTGGACGGGCAAATTTAACTCTCATTTCCCACCAGGAAGAGGAATTAACCAAAGGCTCAGCATGCCGTGCCAGAACCAGATTAGGGCCTGAAGCCATCCTGCGGTGTTGCGGCCAGCTCACAAGAAAGCGAGTTGAAGAAAGGAGCTCAGGGGCACTGTAATTCACAAACCTGCAGAGTTATAAATGACAGCTATCGTCCAAAAATATACTGAAGTAAGGCTGCCAAGAGGACTTGAAAGCGGGGCAGAATTGCAGGAAACCGATTTCAGGAGGTAGACTGGAATTGCATTGAAAGCATAGGAAAAGAGGCAGAACGTCCACAATGATGCACTTGGCCAAAAAGGGCGTATGCGTTTTTTCCTGAATATATTCAGGAAAAAACGCATACGCCCTTTTTGGCCAACCAAGCAAGCTTGCAAAGGAAATCTGCACTACAATGAAGTCTCACTTCCCCCCAGTCAAAAGGGCCATCTGAAAAAGGTGTAAAATCCAGAAAGGCAGGACAGGCCATGGAGAACTGGGAGCCTTGTTATGCTGATGGGCGGGATGTAAATTGCCAACAGACACTTGGGAGAAGTGTATGGTGTTTCCTCAAACATCTAAAAAACAAAGCAACAGAGCCTAGGGCACTTCCACTTATGGTCCTATAGCTTAGGGAAATTAAAATCAAAAAGACACAGCCACCCCAAAGTTTGGGACGCCTCTGTTTACAAGAACCTCGTTTACCGTACAAGTTCAATATCACAGAAAGTGAAAAATGGATAAAGAACTTGTGGTACTTACGTACAATGCAGTATCACTCAGCAATGAAATCTATGTCATCAGGCCCGTAGCAGCATAATGAGTGGATTCAGGTACGATGATTCTAACTGAAATAAGTCACACAGAAAAAGAAACATCATAAGATATCACTAATACACGGAATGTAAACTTGGCTACACAGGAACTGAATTCCAAAACAGAACAGGGTATCAAATTTAGAAAACCAACTTATGCTTGCTTAAGGGTAAAGGTGAGTTGGGCTGCTGCATAAAACCAGAGATTGAAATGAGCACAGATAACGTTCCTTAAGCCAAATATGGAATAGACAAGAGCTACTCCTTGCTCAACGAAATGGACCCAACACCCCATATTAAACGCCTAAGAATGTACCTGCTAGTAAGTATCTTAAAACCTATGGATTGCTATGTCTCCGAAAGAGAATCAAGCGTATGTACCGGGGCATAAACGCAGCAGTGATAGGATTGGAGAGGTTCGGTGAGCAAATGAAGACCCTTTGAAGTCATATTGCATGGTACCCATTCCACGGGTCTCAACTCTCCAGGTTTAAGGTATTCTTCCTTCAGCTAAAACATGCATGTGGAACCCAGAGTATGATCAACTGTGTGATCGGGAGACATGTTCAAATATGTCTCACTTTTGGTCCCCTGGTACTCGGGTGCAACATTCCAGACGCTTAACGAACACTCTCCCCACTTGGAGAGTCAGTGCCTTTAATCTCCTGTTTGGCCCAGTTTGCAATTTCTGCGGAAGATGAACAGGAATAGGGAGAACCAATGAGAGACTAGCTGGAAGGTTCTGGACGGACAAATTTAACTCTCATTTCCCACCAGGAAGAGGAATTAACCTAAGGCTCAGCGTGCCGTGCCAGAACCAGATTAGGGCCTGAAGACATCCTGCGGTGTTGCGGCCAGGTCACAAGAAAGCGAGTTGAAGAAAGGAGCTCAGGGGCACTGTAATTCACAAACCTGCAGAGTTATAAATGACAGCTATCGTCCAAAAATAGACTGAAGTAAGGCTGCCAAGAGGACTTGAAAGCGGGGCAGAATTGCAGGAAACCGATTTCAGGAGGTAGACTGGAATTGCATTGAAAGCATAGGAAAAGAGGCAGAACGTCCACAATGATGCACTTGGCCAAAAAGGGCGTATGCGTTTTTTCCTGAATATATTCAGGAAAAAACGCATACGCCCTTTTTGGCCAACCAAGCAAGCTTGCAAAGGAAATCTGCACTACAATGAAGTCTCACTTCCCCCCGGTCAAAAGGGCCATCTGAAAAAAGTGTAAAATCCAGAAAGGCAGGACAGGCCATGGAGAACTGGGAGCCTTGTTATGCTGATGGGCGGGATGTAAATTGCCAACAACCACTCGGGAGAAGTGTATGGTGTTTCCTGAAACATCTAAAAAACAAAGCAACAGAGCCTAGGGCACTTCCACTTATGGTCCTATAGCTTAGGGAAATTAAAATCAAAAAGACACAGCCACCCCAAAGTTTGGAACGGCTCTGTTTACAAGAACCTCGTTTACAGTACAAGTTCAACATCGCAGAAAGTGAAAAATGGATAAAGAAGTTGTGGTATTTACTTACAAAGCAATATCACTCAGCAATGAAATCTGTGTCATCAGGCCCTTAGCAGCACAATGAGTGGATTCAGGTATGATGATTCTAACTGAAATAAGTCACACAGAAAAAGAAACATCATAAGATATCAGTAATACACGGAATGTAAACTTGGCTACACAGGAACTGAATTACAGAACAGAACAGGGTCTCAAATTTAGAAAACCAACTTATGCTTGCTTAAGGGTAAAGGTGAGTTGGGGTGCTACATAAAACCAGAGATTGAAATGAGCACAGATAAAGTTCCTTAAGTCAAATATGGAATAGACAGGAGCTACTCCTTGCTCAACGAAATGGACTCAACACCGCATATTAAACGCCTAAGAATGTACCTGACTAGTAAGTATCTTAAAACCTATGGATTGCTATGTCTCCGAAAGAGAATCAAGCATGTGTACAGGGGCATAAACGCAGCAGTGATAGGATTGGAGAGGTTCGGTGAGCAAATGAAGACCCTTTGAAGTCACATTGCATGGTACCCATTCCACGGGTTTCAACTACCCAGGTTTTAGGTATTCTTCCTTCAGCTAAAACATGCATGTGGAACCCAGAGTATGATCAACCATGTGAACGGGAGACGTGTTCAAATATGTCTCAGTTTTCCTCCCCTGGTACTCGGGTGCAACATTCCAGACGCTTTACTAACACTCTCCCCACTTGGAGAGTCAGTCCCTTTAACCTCCTGTTTGGCCCAGTTTGCAATTTCTGCGGAAAATGAACAGGAATAGCGAGAACCAATGAGAGACTAGCTGGAGGTGTCTGGACGGGCAAATTTAACTCTCATTTCCCACCAGGAAGAGGAATTAACCAAAGGCTCAGCATGCCGTGCCAGAACCAGATTAGGGCCTGAAGCCATCCTGCGGTGTTGCGGCCAGCTCACAAGAAAGCGAGTTGAAGAAAGGAGCTCAGGGGCACTGTAATTCACAAACCTGCAGAGTTATAAATGACAGCTATCGTCCAAAAATATACTGAAGTAAGGCTGCCAAGAGGACTTGAAAGCGGGGCAGAATTGCAGGAAACCGATTTCAGGAGGTAGACTGGAATTGCATTGAAAGCATAGGAAAAGAGGCAGAACGTCCACAATGATGCACTTGGCCAAAAAGGGCGTATGCGTTTTTTCCTGAATATATTCAGGAAAAAACGCATACGCCCTTTTTGGCCAACCAAGCAAGCTTGCAAAGGAAATCTGCACTACAATGAAGTCTCACTTCCCCCCAGTCAAAAGGGCCATCTGAAAAAGGTGTAAAATCCAGAAAGGCAGGACAGGCCATGGAGAACTGGGAGCCTTGTTATGCTGATGGGCGGGATGTAAATTGCCAACAGACACTTGGGAGAAGTGTATGGTGTTTCCTCAAACATCTAAAAAACAAAGCAACAGAGCCTAGGGCACTTCCACTTATGGTCCTATAGCTTAGGGAAATTAAAATCAAAAAGACACAGCCACCCCAAAGTTTGGGACGCCTCTGTTTACAAGAACCTCGTTTACCGTACAAGTTCAATATCACAGAAAGTGAAAAATGGATAAAGAACTTGTGGTACTTACGTACAATGCAGTATCACTCAGCAATGAAATCTATGTCATCAGGCCCGTAGCAGCATAATGAGTGGATTCAGGTACGATGATTCTAACTGAAATAAGTCACACAGAAAAAGAAACATCATAAGATATCACTAATACACGGAATGTAAACTTGGCTACACAGGAACTGAATTCCAAAACAGAACAGGGTATCAAATTTAGAAAACCAACTTATGCTTGCTTAAGGGTAAAGGTGAGTTGGGCTGCTGCATAAAACCAGAGATTGAAATGAGCACAGATAACGTTCCTTAAGCCAAATATGGAATAGACAAGAGCTACTCCTTGCTCAACGAAATGGACCCAACACCCCATATTAAACGCCTAAGAATGTACCTGCTAGTAAGTATCTTAAAACCTATGGATTGCTATGTCTCCGAAAGAGAATCAAGCGTATGTACCGGGGCATAAACGCAGCAGTGATAGGATTGGAGAGGTTCGGTGAGCAAATGAAGACCCTTTGAAGTCATATTGCATGGTACCCATTCCACGGGTCTCAACTCTCCAGGTTTAAGGTATTCTTCCTTCAGCTAAAACATGCATGTGGAACCCAGAGTATGATCAACTGTGTGATCGGGAGACATGTTCAAATATGTCTCACTTTTGGTCCCCTGGTACTCGGGTGCAACATTCCAGACGCTTAACGAACACTCTCCCCACTTGGAGAGTCAGTGCCTTTAATCTCCTGTTTGGCCCAGTTTGCAATTTCTGCGGAAGATGAACAGGAATAGGGAGAACCAATGAGAGACTAGCTGGAAGGTTCTGGACGGACAAATTTAACTCTCATTTCCCACCAGGAAGAGGAATTAACCTAAGGCTCAGCGTGCCGTGCCAGAACCAGATTAGGGCCTGAAGACATCCTGCGGTGTTGCGGCCAGGTCACAAGAAAGCGAGTTGAAGAAAGGAGCTCAGGGGCACTGTAATTCACAAACCTGCAGAGTTATAAATGACAGCTATCGTCCAAAAATAGACTGAAGTAAGGCTGCCAAGAGGACTTGAAAGCGGGGCAGAATTGCAGGAAACCGATTTCAGGAGGTAGACTGGAATTGCATTGAAAGCATAGGAAAAGAGGCAGAACGTCCACAATGATGCACTTGGCCAAAAAGGGCGTATGCGTTTTTTCCTGAATATATTCAGGAAAAAACGCATACGCCCTTTTTGGCCAACCAAGCAAGCTTGCAAAGGAAATCTGCACTACAATGAAGTCTCACTTCCCCCCGGTCAAAAGGGCCATCTGAAAAAAGTGTAAAATCCAGAAAGGCAGGACAGGCCATGGAGAACTGGGAGCCTTGTTATGCTGATGGGCGGGATGTAAATTGCCAACAACCACTCGGGAGAAGTGTATGGTGTTTCCTGAAACATCTAAAAAACAAAGCAACAGAGCCTAGGGCACTTCCACTTATGGTCCTATAGCTTAGGGAAATTAAAATCAAAAAGACACAGCCACCCCAAAGTTTGGGACGCCTCTGTTTACAAGAACCTCGTTTACCATACAAGTTCAATATCACAGAAAGTGAAAAATGGATAAAGAACTTGTGGTACTTACGTACAATGCAGTATCACTCAGCAATGAAATCTATGTCATCAGGCCCGTAGCAGCATAATGAGTGGATTCAGGTACGATGATTCTAACTGAAATAAGTCACACAGAAAAAGAAACATCATAAGATATCACTAATACACGGAATGTAAACTTGGCTACACAGGAACTGAATTCCAAAACAGAACAGGGTCTCAAATTTAGAAAACCAACTTATGCTTGCTTAAGGGGAAAGGTGAGTTGGGGTGCTGCATAAAACCAGAGATTGAAATGAGCACAGATAAAGTTCCTTAAGCCAAATATGGAATAGACAAGAGCTACTCCTTGCTCAACGAAATGGACTCAACACCCCATATTAAACGCCTAAGAATGTACCTGACTAGTAAGTATCTTAAAACCTATGGATTGCTATGTCTCCAAAAGAGAATCAAGCGTGTGTACAGGGGCATAAACGCAGCAGTGATAGGATTGGAGAGGTTCGGTGAGCAAATGAAGACCCTTTGAAGTCATATTGCATGGTACCCATTCCACGGGTCTCAACTCTCCAGGTTTAAGGTATTCTTCCTTCAGCTAAAACATGCATGTGGAACCCAGAGTATGATCAACCGTGTGAACGGGAGACGTGTTCAAATATGTCTCAGTTTTCCTCCCCTGGTACTCGGGTGCAACATTCCAGACGCTTTACTAACACTCTCCCCACTTGGAGAGTCAGCGCCTTTAACCTCCTGTTTGGCCCAGTTTGCAATTTCTGCGGAAGATGAACAGGAATAGCGAGAACCAATGAGAGACTAGCTGGAGGTGTCTGGACGGGCAAATTTAACTCTCATTTCCCACCAGGAAGAGGAAATAACCAAAGGCTCAGCGTGCCGTGCCGGAACCAGATTAGGGCCTGAAGCCATCCTGCGGTGTTGCAGCCAGCTCACAAGAAAGCGAGTTGAAGAAAGGAGCTCAGGGACACTGTAATTCACAAACCTGCAGAGTTATAAATGACAGCTATCGTCCAAAAATAGACTGAAGTAAGGCTGCCAAGAGGACTTGAAAGCGGGGCAGAATTGCAGGAAACCGATTTCAGGAGGTAGACTGGAATTGCATTGAAAGCATAGGAAAAGAGGCAGAAGGTCCACAATGATGCACTTGGCCAAAAAGGGCGTATGCGTTTTTTCCTGAATATATTCAGGAAAAAACGCATACGCCCTTTTTGGCCAACCAAGCAAGCTTGCAAAGGAAATCTGCACTACAATGAAGTCTCACTTCCCCCCGGTCAAAAGGGCCATCTGAAAAAAGTGTAAAATCCAGAAAGGCAGGACAGGCCATGGAGAACTGGGAGCCTTGTTATGCTGATGGGCGGGATGTAAATTGCCAACAACCACTCGGGAGAAGTGTATGGTGTTTCCTGAAACATCTAAAAAACAAATCAACAGAGCCTAGGGCACTTCCACTTATGCTCCTATAGCTTACGGAAATTAAAATAAAAAAGACACAGCCACCCCAAAGTTTGGAACGGCTCTGTTTACAAGAACCTCGTTTACAGTACAAGTTCAACATCGCAGAAATTGAAAAATGGATAAAGAAGTTGTGGTATTTACTTACAAAGCAATATCACTCAGCAATGAAATCTGTGTCATCAGGCCCTTAGCAGCACAATGAGTGGATTCAGGTATGATGATTCTAACTGAAGTAAGTCACACAGAAAAAGAAACATCATAAGATATCAGTAATACACGGAATGTAAACTTGGCTACACAGGAACTGAATTACAGAACAGAACAGGGTCTCAAATTTAGAAAACCAACTTATGCTTGCTTAAGGGTAAAGGTGAGTTGGGGTGCTGCATAAAACCAGAGATTGAAATGAGCACAGATAAAGTTCCTTAAGTCAAATATGGAATAGACAAGAGCTACTCCTTGCTCAACGAAATGGACTCAACACCGCATATTAAACGCCTAAGAATGTACCTGACTAGTAAGTATCTTAAAACCTATGGATCGCTATGTCTCCGAAAGAGAATCAAGCATGTGTACAGGGGCATAAACGCAGCAGTGATAGGATTGGAGAGGTTCGGTGAGCAAATGAAGACCCTTTGAAGTCATATTGCATGGTACCCATTCCACGGTTTTCAACTACCCAGGTTTTAGGTATTCTTCCTTCAGCTAAAACATGCATGTGGAACCCAGAGTATGATCAACCATGTGATCGGGAGACGTGTTCAAATATGTCTCAGTTTTCGTACCCTGGTACTCGGGTGCAACATTCCAGACGCTTTACTAACACTCTCCCGACTTGGAGAGTCAGTCCCTTTAACCTCCTGTTTGGCCCAGTTTGCAATTTCTGCGGAAAATGAACAGGAATAGCGAGAACCAATGAGAGACTAGCTGGAGGTGTCTGGACGGGCAAATTTAACTCTCATTTCCCACCAGGAAGAGGAATTAACCAAAGGCTCAGCGTGCCGTGCCGGAACCAGATTAGGGCCTGAAGCCATCCTGCGGTGTTGCGGCCAGCTCACAAGAAAGCGAGTTGAAGAAAGGAGCTCAGGGGCACTGTAATTCACAAACCTGCAGAGTTATAAATGACAGCTATCGTCCAAAAATATACTGAAGTAAGGCTGCCAAGAGGACTTGAAAGCGGGGCAGAATTGCAGGAAACCGATTTCAGGAGGTAGACTGGAATTGCATTGAAAGCATAGGAAAAGAGGCAGAACGTCCACAATGATGCACTTGGCCAAAAAGGGCGTATGCGTTTTTTCCTGAATATATTCAGGAAAAAACGCATACGCCCTTTTTGGCCAACCAAGCAAGCTTGCAAAGGAAATCTGCACTACAATGAAGTCTCACTTCCCCCCGGTCAAAAGGGCCATCTGAAAAAGGTGTAAAATCCAGAAAGGCAGGACAGGCCATGGAGAACTGGGAGCCTTGTTATGCTGATGGGCGGGATGTAAATTGCCAACAGACACTCGGGAGAAGTGTATGGTGTTTCCTGAAACATCTAAAAAACAAAGCAACAGAGCCTAGGGCACTTCCACTTATGGTCCTATAGCTTAGGGAAATTAAAATCAAAAAGACACAGCCACCCCAAAGTTTGGGACGCCTCTGTTTACAAGAACCTCGTTTACCGTACAAGTTCAATATCACAGAAAGTGAAAAATGGATAAAGAACTTGTGGTACTTACGTACAATGCAGTATCACTCAGCAATGAAATCTATGTCATCAGGCCCGTAGCAGCATAATGAGTGGATTCAGGTACGATGATTCTAACTGAAATAAGTCACACAGAAAAAGAAACATCATAAGATATCACTAATACACGGAATGTAAACTTGGCTACACAGGAACTGAATTCCAAAACAGAACAGGGTATCAAATTTAGAAAACCAACTTATGCTTGCTTAAGGGTAAAGGTGAGTTGGGCTGCTGCATAAAACCAGAGATTCAAATGAGCACAGATAACGTTCCTTAAGCCAAATATGGAATAGACAAGAGCTACTCCTTGCTCAACGAAATGGACCCAACACCCCATATTAAACGCCTAAGAATGTACCTGACTAGTAAGTATCTTAAAACCTATGGATTGCTATGTCTCCGAAAGAGAATCAAGCGTATGTACCGGGGCATAAACGCAGCAGTGATAGGATTGGAGAGGTTCGGTGAGCAAATGAAGACCCTTTGAAGTCATATTGCATGGTACCCATTCCACGGGTCTCAACTCTCCAGGTTTAAGGTATTCTTCCTTCAGCTAAAACATGCATGTGGAACCCAGAGTATGATCAACTGTGTGATCGGGAGACATGTTCAAATATGTCTCACTTTTGGTCCCCTGGTACTCGGGTGCAACATTCCAGACGCTTAACGAACACTCTCCCCACTTGGAGAGTCAGTGCCTTTAATCTCCTGTTTGGCCCAGTTTGCAATTTCTGCGGAAGATGAACAGGAATAGGGAGAACCAATGAGAGACTAGCTGGAAGGTTCTGGACGGACAAATTTAACTCTCATTTCCCACCAGGAAGAGGAAATAACCAAATGCTCAGCGTGCCGTGCCGGAACCAGATTAGGGCCTGAAGCCATCCTGCGGTGTTGCGGCCAGCTCAAAAGAAAGCGAGTTGAAGAAAGGAGCTCAGGGGCACTGTAATTCACAAACCTGTAGAGTTATAAATGACAGCTATCGTCCAAAAATAGACTGAAGTAAGGCTGCCAAGAGGACTTGAAAGCGGGGCAGAATTGCAGGAAACCGATTTCAGGAGGTAGACTGGAATTGCATTGAAAGCATAGGAAAAGAGGCAGAACGTCCACAGTGATGCACTTGGCCAAAAAGGGCGTATGCGTTTTTTCCTGAATATATTCAGGAAAAAACGCATACGCCCTTTTTGGCCAACCAAGCAAGCTTGCAAAGGAAATCTGCACTACAATGAAGTCTCACTTCCCCCCGGTCAAAAGGGCCATCTGAAAAAAGTGTAAAATCCAGAAAGGCAGGACAGGCCATGGAGAACTGGGAGCCTTGTTATGCTGATGGGTGGGATGTAAATTGCCAACAACCACTCGGGAGAAGTGTATGGTGTTTCCTGAAACATCTAAAAAACAAAGCAACAGAACCTAGGGCACTTCCACTTATGGTCCTATAGCTTAGGGAAATTAAAATCAAAAAGACACAGCCACCCCAAAGTTTGGAACGGCTCTGTTTACAAGAACCTCGTTTACAGTACAAGTTCAACATCGCAGAAAGTGAAAAATGGATAAAGAAGTTGTGGTATTTACTTACAAAGCAATATCACTCAGCAATGAAATCTGTGTCATCAGGCCCTTAGCAGCACAATGAGTGGATTCAGGTATGATGATTCTAACTGAAATAAGTCACACAGAAAAAGAAACATCATAAGATATCAGTAATACACGGAATGTAAACTTGGCTACACAGGAACTGAATTACAGAACAGAACAGGGTCTCAAATTTAGAAAACCAACTTATGCTTGCTTAAGGGTAAAGGTGAGTTGGGGTGCTACATAAAACCAGAGATTGAAATGAGCACAGATAAAGTTCCTTAAGTCAAATATGGAATAGACAGGAGCTACTCCTTGCTCAACGAAATGGACTCAACACCGCATATTAAACGCCTAAGAATGTACCTGACTAGTAAGTATCTTAAAACCTATGGATTGCTATGTCTCCGAAAGAGAATCAAGCATGTGTACAGGGGCATAAACGCAGCAGTGATAGGATTGGAGAGGTTCGGTGAGCAAATGAAGACCCTTTGAAGTCACATTGCATGGTACCCATTCCACGGGTTTCAACTACCCAGGTTTTAGGTATTCTTCCTTCAGCTAAAACATGCATGTGGAACCCAGAGTATGATCAACCATGTGAACGGGAGACGTGTTCAAATATGTCTCAGTTTTCCTCCCCTGGTACTCGGGTGCAACATTCCAGACGCTTTACTAACACTCTCCCCACTTGGAGAGTCAGTCCCTTTAACCTCCTGTTTGGCCCAGTTTGCAATTTCTGCGGAAAATGAACAGGAATAGCGAGAACCAATGAGAGACTAGCTGGAGGTGTCTGGACGGGCAAATTTAACTCTCATTTCCCACCAGGAAGAGGAATTAACCAAAGGCTCAGCATGCCGTGCCAGAACCAGATTAGGGCCTGAAGCCATCCTGCGGTGTTGCGGCCAGCTCACAAGAAAGCGAGTTGAAGAAAGGAGCTCAGGGGCACTGTAATTCACAAACCTGCAGAGTTATAAATGACAGCTATCGTCCAAAAATATACTGAAGTAAGGCTGCCAAGAGGACTTGAAAGCGGGGCAGAATTGCAGGAAACCGATTTCAGGAGGTAGACTGGAATTGCATTGAAAGCATAGGAAAAGAGGCAGAACGTCCACAATGATGCACTTGGCCAAAAAGGGCGTATGCGTTTTTTCCTGAATATATTCAGGAAAAAACGCATACGCCCTTTTTGGCCAACCAAGCAAGCTTGCAAAGGAAATCTGCACTACAATGAAGTCTCACTTCCCCCCAGTCAAAAGGGCCATCTGAAAAAGGTGTAAAATCCAGAAAGGCAGGACAGGCCATGGAGAACTGGGAGCCTTGTTATGCTGATGGGCGGGATGTAAATTGCCAACAGACACTTGGGAGAAGTGTATGGTGTTTCCTCAAACATCTAAAAAACAAAGCAACAGAGCCTAGGGCACTTCCACTTATGGTCCTATAGCTTAGGGAAATTAAAATCAAAAAGACACAGCCACCCCAAAGTTTGGGACGCCTCTGTTTACAAGAACCTCGTTTACCGTACAAGTTCAATATCACAGAAAGTGAAAAATGGATAAAGAACTTGTGGTACTTACGTACAATGCAGTATCACTCAGCAATGAAATCTATGTCATCAGGCCCGTAGCAGCATAATGAGTGGATTCAGGTACGATGATTCTAACTGAAATAAGTCACACAGAAAAAGAAACATCATAAGATATCACTAATACACGGAATGTAAACTTGGCTACACAGGAACTGAATTCCAAAACAGAACAGGGTATCAAATTTAGAAAACCAACTTATGCTTGCTTAAGGGTAAAGGTGAGTTGGGCTGCTGCATAAAACCAGAGATTGAAATGAGCACAGATAACGTTCCTTAAGCCAAATATGGAATAGACAAGAGCTACTCCTTGCTCAACGAAATGGACCCAACACCCCATATTAAACGCCTAAGAATGTACCTGCTAGTAAGTATCTTAAAACCTATGGATTGCTATGTCTCCGAAAGAGAATCAAGCGTATGTACCGGGGCATAAACGCAGCAGTGATAGGATTGGAGAGGTTCGGTGAGCAAATGAAGACCCTTTGAAGTCATATTGCATGGTACCCATTCCACGGGTCTCAACTCTCCAGGTTTAAGGTATTCTTCCTTCAGCTAAAACATGCATGTGGAACCCAGAGTATGATCAACTGTGTGATCGGGAGACATGTTCAAATATGTCTCACTTTTGGTCCCCTGGTACTCGGGTGCAACATTCCAGACGCTTAACGAACACTCTCCCCACTTGGAGAGTCAGTGCCTTTAATCTCCTGTTTGGCCCAGTTTGCAATTTCTGCGGAAGATGAACAGGAATAGGGAGAACCAATGAGAGACTAGCTGGAAGGTTCTGGACGGACAAATTTAACTCTCATTTCCCACCAGGAAGAGGAATTAACCTAAGGCTCAGCGTGCCGTGCCAGAACCAGATTAGGGCCTGAAGACATCCTGCGGTGTTGCGGCCAGGTCACAAGAAAGCGAGTTGAAGAAAGGAGCTCAGGGGCACTGTAATTCACAAACCTGCAGAGTTATAAATGACAGCTATCGTCCAAAAATAGACTGAAGTAAGGCTGCCAAGAGGACTTGAAAGCGGGGCAGAATTGCAGGAAACCGATTTCAGGAGGTAGACTGGAATTGCATTGAAAGCATAGGAAAAGAGGCAGAACGTCCACAATGATGCACTTGGCCAAAAAGGGCGTATGCGTTTTTTCCTGAATATATTCAGGAAAAAACGCATACGCCCTTTTTGGCCAACCAAGCAAGCTTGCAAAGGAAATCTGCACTACAATGAAGTCTCACTTCCCCCCGGTCAAAAGGGCCATCTGAAAAAAGTGTAAAATCCAGAAAGGCAGGACAGGCCATGGAGAACTGGGAGCCTTGTTATGCTGATGGGCGGGATGTAAATTGCCAACAACCACTCGGGAGAAGTGTATGGTGTTTCCTGAAACATCTAAAAAACAAAGCAACAGAGCCTAGGGCACTTCCACTTATGGTCCTATAGCTTAGGGAAATTAAAATCAAAAAGACACAGCCACCCCAAAGTTTGGGACGCCTCTGTTTACAAGAACCTCGTTTACCATACAAGTTCAATATCACAGAAAGTGAAAAATGGATAAAGAACTTGTGGTACTTACGTACAATGCAGTATCACTCAGCAATGAAATCTATGTCATCAGGCCCGTAGCAGCATAATGAGTGGATTCAGGTACGATGATTCTAACTGAAATAAGTCACACAGAAAAAGAAACATCATAAGATATCACTAATACACGGAATGTAAACTTGGCTACACAGGAACTGAATTCCAAAACAGAACAGGGTCTCAAATTTAGAAAACCAACTTATGCTTGCTTAAGGGGAAAGGTGAGTTGGGGTGCTGCATAAAACCAGAGATTGAAATGAGCACAGATAAAGTTCCTTAAGCCAAATATGGAATAGACAAGAGCTACTCCTTGCTCAACGAAATGGACTCAACACCCCATATTAAACGCCTAAGAATGTACCTGACTAGTAAGTATCTTAAAACCTATGGATTGCTATGTCTCCAAAAGAGAATCAAGCGTGTGTACAGGGGCATAAACGCAGCAGTGATAGGATTGGAGAGGTTCGGTGAGCAAATGAAGACCCTTTGAAGTCATATTGCATGGTACCCATTCCACGGGTCTCAACTCTCCAGGTTTAAGGTATTCTTCCTTCAGCTAAAACATGCATGTGGAACCCAGAGTATGATCAACCGTGTGAACGGGAGACGTGTTCAAATATGTCTCAGTTTTCCTCCCCTGGTACTCGGGTGCAACATTCCAGACGCTTTACTAACACTCTCCCCACTTGGAGAGTCAGCGCCTTTAACCTCCTGTTTGGCCCAGTTTGCAATTTCTGCGGAAGATGAACAGGAATAGCGAGAACCAATGAGAGACTAGCTGGAGGTGTCTGGACGGGCAAATTTAACTCTCATTTCCCACCAGGAAGAGGAAATAACCAAAGGCTCAGCGTGCCGTGCCGGAACCAGATTAGGGCCTGAAGCCATCCTGCGGTGTTGCAGCCAGCTCACAAGAAAGCGAGTTGAAGAAAGGAGCTCAGGGACACTGTAATTCACAAACCTGCAGAGTTATAAATGACAGCTATCGTCCAAAAATAGACTGAAGTAAGGCTGCCAAGAGGACTTGAAAGCGGGGCAGAATTGCAGGAAACCGATTTCAGGAGGTAGACTGGAATTGCATTGAAAGCATAGGAAAAGAGGCAGAAGGTCCACAATGATGCACTTGGCCAAAAAGGGCGTATGCGTTTTTTCCTGAATATATTCAGGAAAAAACGCATACGCCCTTTTTGGCCAACCAAGCAAGCTTGCAAAGGAAATCTGCACTACAATGAAGTCTCACTTCCCCCCGGTCAAAAGGGCCATCTGAAAAAAGTGTAAAATCCAGAAAGGCAGGACAGGCCATGGAGAACTGGGAGCCTTGTTATGCTGATGGGCGGGATGTAAATTGCCAACAACCACTCGGGAGAAGTGTATGGTGTTTCCTGAAACATCTAAAAAACAAATCAACAGAGCCTAGGGCACTTCCACTTATGCTCCTATAGCTTACGGAAATTAAAATAAAAAAGACACAGCCACCCCAAAGTTTGGAACGGCTCTGTTTACAAGAACCTCGTTTACAGTACAAGTTCAACATCGCAGAAATTGAAAAATGGATAAAGAAGTTGTGGTATTTACTTACAAAGCAATATCACTCAGCAATGAAATCTGTGTCATCAGGCCCTTAGCAGCACAATGAGTGGATTCAGGTATGATGATTCTAACTGAAGTAAGTCACACAGAAAAAGAAACATCATAAGATATCAGTAATACACGGAATGTAAACTTGGCTACACAGGAACTGAATTACAGAACAGAACAGGGTCTCAAATTTAGAAAACCAACTTATGCTTGCTTAAGGGTAAAGGTGAGTTGGGGTGCTGCATAAAACCAGAGATTGAAATGAGCACAGATAAAGTTCCTTAAGTCAAATATGGAATAGACAAGAGCTACTACTTGCTCAACGAAATGGACTCAACACCGCATATTAAACGCCTAAGAATGTACCTGACTAGTAAGTATCTTAAAACCTATGGATTGCTATGTCTCCGAAAGAGAATCAAGCATGTGTACAGGGGCATAAACGCAGCAGTGATAGGATTGGAGAGGTTCGGTGAGCAAATGAAGACCCTTTGAAGTCATATTGCATGGTACCCATTCCACGGGTTTCAACTACCCAGGTTTTAGGTATTCTTCCTTCAGCTAAAACATGCATGTGGAACCCAAGTATGATCAACCATGTGAACGGGAGACGTGTTCAAATATGTCTCAGTTTTCCTCCCCTGGTACTCGGGTGCAACATTCCAGACGCTTTACTAACACTCTCTCCACTTGGAGAGTCAGCGCCTTTAACCTCCTGTTTGGCCCAGTTTGCAATTTCTGCGGAAGATGAACAGGAATAGCGAGAACCAATGAGAGGCTAGCTGGAGGTGTCTGGACGGGCAAATTTAACTCTCATTTCCCACCAGGAAGAGGAAATAACCAAAGGCTCAGCGTGCCGTGCCGGAACCAGATTAGGGCCTGAAGCCATCCTGCGGTGTTGCGGCCAGGTCACAAGAAAGCGAGTTGAAGAAACGAGCTCAGGGGCACTGTAATTCACAAACCTGCAGAGTTATAAATGACAGCTATCGTCCAAAAATAGACTGAAGTAAGGCTGCCAAGAGGACTTGAAAGCGGGGCAGAATTGCAGGAAACCGATTTCAGGAGGTAGACTGGAATTGCATTGAAAGCATAGGAAAAGAGGCAGAACGTCCACAATGATGCACTTGGCCAAAAAGGGCGTATGCGTTTTTTCCTGAATATATTCAGGAAAAAACGCATACGCCCTTTTTGGCCAACCAAGCAAGCTTGCAAAGGAAATCTGCACTACAATGAAGTCTCACTTCCCCCCGGTCAAAAGGGCCATCTGAAAAGAAGTGTAAAATCCAGAAAGGCAGGACAGGCCATGGAGAACTGGGAGCCTTGTTATGCTGATGGGCGGGATGTAAATTGCCAACAACCACTCGGGAGAAGTGTATGGTGTTTCCTGAAACATCTAAAAAACAAAGCAACAGAACCTAGGGCACTTCCACTTATGGTCCTATAGCTTAGGGAAATTAAATTCAAAAAGACACAGCCACCCCAAAGTTTGGAACGGCTCTGTTTACAAGAACCTCGTTTACAGTACAAGTTCAACATCGCAGAAAGTGAAAAATGGATAAAGAAGTTGTGGTATTTACGTACAAAGCAATATCACTCAGCAATGAAATCTGTGTCATCAGGCCCGTAGCAGCATAATGAGTGGATTCAGGTCCGATGATTCTAACTGAAATAAGTCACACAGAAAGAGAAACATCATAAGATATCAGTAATACACGGAATGTAAACTTGGCTACACAGGAACTGCATTCCAAAACAGAACAGGGTCTCAAATTTAGAAAACCAACTTATGCTTGCTTAAGGGTAAAGGTGAGTTGGGGTGCTGCATAAAACCAGAGATTGAAATGAGCACAGATAAAGTTCCTTAAGCCAAATATGGAATAGACAAGAGCTACTCCTTGCTCAACGAAATGGACACAAAACCCCATATTAAACGCCTAAGAATGCACCTGACTAGTAAGTATCGTAAAACCTATGGATTGCTATGTCTCCGAAAGAGAATCAAGCGTGTGTACAGGGGCATAAATGCAGCAGTGATAGGATTGGAGAGGTTCGTGAGCAAATGAAGACCCTTTGAAGTCATATTGCATGGTACCCGTTCCACGGGTTTCAACTACCCAGGTTTAAGGTATTCTTCCTTCATCTAAAACATGCATGTGGAACCTAGAGTATGATCAACCATGTGATCGGGAGACGTGTTCAAATATGTCTCAGTTTTCGTACCCTGGTACTCGGGTGCAACATTCCAGACGCTTTACTAACACTCTCCCCACTTGGAGAGTCAGTCCCTTTAACCTCCTGTTTGGCCCAGTTTGCAATTTCTGTGGAAGATGAACAGGAATAGCGAGAACCAATGAGAGGCTAGCTGGAGGTGTCTGGATGGGCAAATTTAACTCTCATTTCCCACCAGGAAGAGGAATTAACCAAAGGCTCAGCGTGCCGTGCCAGAACCAGATTAGGGCCTGAAGACATCCTGCGGTGTTGCAGCCAGGTCACAAGAAAGCGAGTTGAAGAAAGGAGCTCAGGGGCACTGCAATTCACAAACCTGCAGAGTTATAAATGACAGCTATCGTCCAAAAATAGACTGAAGTAAGGCTGCCAAGAGGACTTGAAAGCGGGGCAGAATTGCAGGAAACCGATTTCAGGAGGTAGACTGGAATTGCATTGAAAGCATAGGAAAAGAGGCAGAACGTCCACAATGATGCACTTGGCCAAAAAGGGCGTATGCGTTTTTTCCTGAATATATTCAGGAAAAAACGCATATGCCCTTTTTGGCCAACCAAGCAAACTTGCAAAGGAAATCTGCACTACAATGAAGTCTCACTTCTCCCCGGTCAAAAGGGCCATCTGAAAAAAGTGTAAACTCCAGAAAGGCAGGACAGGCCATGGAGAACTGGGAGCCTTGTTATGCTGATGGGCGGGATGTAAATTGCCAACAGACACTCAGGAGAAGTGTATGGTGTTTCCTGAAACATCTAAAAAACAAAGCATCAGAGCCTAGGGCACTTCCACTTATGGTCCTATAGCTTAGGGAAATTAAAATCAAAAAGACACAGCCACCCCAAAGTTTGGGACGCCTCCGTTTACAAGAACCTCGTTTACCGTACAAGTTCAATATCACAGAAAGTGAAAAATGGATAAAGAACTTGAGGTACTTACGTACAATGCAGTATCACTCAGCAATGAAATCTATGTCATCAGGCCCGTAGCAGCATAATGAGTGGATTCAGGTACGATGATTCTACCTGAAATAAGCCACACAGAAAAAGAAACATCATAAGATATCAGTAATACACGGAATGTAAACCTGGCTACACAGGAACTGCATTCCAAAACAGAACAGGGTCTCAAATTTAGAAAACCAACTTATACTTGCTTAAGGGGAAAGGTGAGTTGGGGTGCTGCATAAAACCAGAGATTGAAATGAGCACAGATAAAGTTCCTTAAGCCAAATATGGAATAGACAAGAGCTACTCCTTGCTCAACGAAATGGACTCAACACCCCATATTAAACGCCTAAGAATGTACCTCACTAGTAAGTATCTTAAAACCTATGGATTGCTATGTCTCCAAAAGAGAATCAAGCGTGTGTACAGGGGCATAAACGCAGCAGTGATAGGATTGGAGAGGTTCGGTGAGCAAATGAAGACCCTTTGAAGTCATATTGCATGGTACCCTTTACACAGGTCTTAACTCTCAAGGTTTAAGGTATTCTTCCTTCAGCTAAAACATGCATGTGGAACCCAGAGTATGATCAACCATGTGAACGGGAGACGTGTTCAAATATGTCTCAGTTTTCCTCCCCTGGTACTCGGGTGCAACATTCCAGACGCTTTACTAACACTCTCCCCACTTGGAGAGTCAGTCCCTTTAACCTCCTGTTTGGCCCAGTTTGCAATTTCTGCGGAAGATGAACAGGAATAGCGAGAACCAATGAGAGACTACCTGGAGGTGTCTGGACGGGCAAATTTAACTCTCATTTCCCACCAGGAAGAGGAATTAACCAAAGGCTCAGCGTGCCGTGCCGGAACCAGATTAGGGCCTGAAGCCATCCTGCGGTGTTGCAGCCAGGTCACAAGAAAGCAAGTTGAAGAAAGGAGCTCAGGGGCACTGTAATTCACAAACCTGCAGAGTTATAAATGACAGCTATCGTCCAAAAATAGACTGAAGTAAGGCTGCCAAGAGGACTTGAAAGCGGGGCAGAATTGCAGGAAACCGATTTTAGGAGGTAGACTGGAATTGCATTGAAAGCATAGGAAAAGAGGCAGAACGTCCACAATGATGCACTTGGCCAAAAAGGGCGTATGCGTTTTTTCCTGAATATATTCAGGAAAAAACGCATACGCCCTTTTTGGCCAACCAAGCAAGCTTGCAAAGGAAATCTGCACTACAATGAAGTCTCACTTCCCCCCGGTCAAAAGGGCCATCTGAAAAAAGTGTAAAATCCAGAAAGGCAGGACAGGCCATGGAGAACTGGGAGCCTTGTTATGCTGATGGGCGGGATGTAAATTGCCAACAACCACTTGGGAGAAGTGTATGGTGTTTCCTGAAACATCTAAAAAACAAAGCAACAGAGCCTAGGGCACTTCCACTTATGGTCCTATAGCTTAGGGAAATTAAAATCAAAAAGACACAGCCACCCCAAAGTTTGGAACGGCTCTGTTTACAAGAACCTCGTTTACAGTACAAGTTCAACATCGCAGAAAGTGAAAAATGGATAAAGAAGTTGTGGTATTTACGTACAAAGCAATATCACTCAGCAATGAAATCTGTGTCATCAGGCCCGTAGCAGCATAATGAGTGGATTCAGGTCCGATGATTCTAACTGAAATAAGTCACACAGAAAGAGAAACATCATAAGATATCAGTAATACACGGAATGTAAACTTGGCTACACAGGAAATGCATTCCAAAACAGAACAGGGTCTCAAATTTAGAAAACCAACTTATGCTTGCTTAAGGGTAAAGGTGAGTTGGGGTGCTGCATAAAACCAGAGATTGAAATGAGCACAGATAAAGTTCCTTAAGCCAAATATGGAATAGACAAGAGCTACTCCTTGCTCAACGAAATGGACTCAAAACCCCATATTAAACGCCTAAGAATGCACCTGACTAGTAAGTATCGTAAAACCTATGGATTGCTATGTCTCCGAAAGAGAATCAAGCGTGTGTACAGGGGCATAAATGCAGCAGTGATAGGATTGGAGAGGTTCGTGAGCAAATGAAGACCCTTTGAAGTCATATTGCATGGTACCCGTTCCACGGGTTTCAACTACCCAGGTTTAAGGTATTCTTCCTTCATCTAAAACATGCATGTGGAACCTAGAGTATGATCAACCATGTGATCGGGAGACGTGTTCAAATATGTCTCAGTTTTCGTACCCTGGTACTCGGGTGCAACATTCCAGACGCTTTACTAACACTCTCCCCACTTGGAGAGTCAGTCCCTTTAACCTCCTGTTTGGCCCAGTTTGCAATTTCTGTGGAAGATGAACAGGAATAGCGAGAACCAATGAGAGGCTAGCTGGAGGTGTCTGGATGGGCAAATTTAACTCTCATTTCCCACCAGGAAGAGGAATTAACCAAAGGCTCAGCGTGCCGTGCCAGAACCAGATTAGGGCCTGAAGACATCCTGCGGTGTTGCGGCCAGGTCACAAGAAAGCGAGTTGAAGAAAGGAGCTCAGGGGCACTGCAATTCACAAACCTGCAGAGTTATAAATGACAGCTATCGTCCAAAAATAGACTGAAGTAAGGCTGCCAAGAGGACTTGAAAGCGGGGCAGAATTGCAGGAAACCGATTTCAGGAGGTAGACTGGAATTGCATTGAAAGCATAGGAAAAGAGGCAGAACGTCCACAATGATGCACTTGGCCAAAAAGGGCGTATGCGTTTTTTCCTGAATATATTCAGGAAAAAACGCATATGCCCTTTTTGGCCAACCAAGCAAACTTGCAAAGGAAATCTGCACTACAATGAAGTCTCACTTCTCCCCGGTCAAAAGGGCCATCTGAAAAAAGTGTAAACTCCAGAAAGGCAGGACAGGCCATGGAGAACTGGGAGCCTTGTTATGCTGATGGGCGGGATGTAAATTGCCAACAGACACTCAGGAGAAGTGTATGGTGTTTCCTGAAACATCTAAAAAACAAAGCATCAGAGCCTAGGGCACTTCCACTTATGGTCCTATAGCTTAGGGAAATTAAAATCAAAAAGACACAGCCACCCCAAAGTTTGGGACGCCTCCGTTTACAAGAACCTCGTTTACCGTACAAGTTCAATATCACAGAAAGTGAAAAATGGATAAAGAACTTGAGGTACTTACGTACAATGCAGTATCACTCAGCAATGAAATCTATGTCATCAGGCCCGTAGCAGCATAATGAGTGGATTCAGGTACGATGATTCTACCTGAAATAAGCCACACAGAAAAAGAAACATCATAAGATATCAGTAATACACGGAATGTAAACCTGGCTACACAGGAACTGCATTCCAAAACAGAACAGGGTCTCAAATTTAGAAAACCAACTTATACTTGCTTAAGGGGAAAGGTGAGTTGGGGTGCTGCATAAAACCAGAGATTGAAATGAGCACAGATAAAGTTCCTTAAGCCAAATATGGAATAGACAAGAGCTACTCCTTGCTCAACGAAATGGACTCAAAACCCCATATTAAACGCCTAAGAATGTACCTGACTAGTAAGTATCTTAAAACCTATGGATTGCTATGTCTCCAAAAGAGAATCAAGCATGTGTACAGGGGCATAAACGCAGCAGTGATAGGATTGGAGAGGTTCGGTGAGCAAATGAAGACCCTTTGAAGTCATATTGCATGGTACCCTTTACACAGGTCTTAACTCTCAAGGTTTAAGGTATTCTTCCTTCAGCTAAAACATGCATGTGGAACCCAGAGTATGATCAACCATGTGAACGGGAGACGTGTTCAAATATGTCTCAGTTTTCCTCCCCTGGTACTCGGGTGCAACATTCCAGATGCTTTACTAACACTCTCCCCACTTGGAGAGTCAGTCCCTTTAACCTCCTGTTTGGCCCAGTTTGCAATTTCTGCGGAAGATGAACAGGAATAGCGAGAACCAATGAGAGACTACCTGGAGGTGTCTGGACGGGCAAATTTAACTCTCATTTCCCACCAGGAAGAGGAATTAACCAAAGGCTCAGCGTGCCGTGCCGGAACCAGATTAGGGCCTGAAGCCATCCTGCGGTGTTGCAGCCAGGTCACAAGAAAGCGAGTTGAAGAAAGGAGCTCAGGGGCACTGTAATTCACAAACCTGCAGAGTTATAAATGACAGCTATCGTCCAAAAATAGACTGAAGTAAGGCTGCCAAGAGGACTTGAAAGCGGGGCAGAATTGCAGGAAACCGATTTTAGGAGGTAGACTGGAATTGCATTGAAAGCATAGGAAAAGAGGCAGAACGTCCACAATGATGCACTTGGCCAAAAAGGGCGTATGCGTTTTTTCCTGAATATATTCAGGAAAAAACGCATACGCCCTTTTTGGCCAACCAAGCAAGCTTGCAAAGGAAATCTGCACTACAATGAAGTCTCACTTCCCCCCGGTCAAAAGGGCCATCTGAAAAAAGTGTAAAATCCAGAAAGGCAGGACAGGCCATGGAGAACTGGGAGCCTTGTTATGCTGATGGGCGGGATGTAAATTGCCAACAACCACTTGGGAGAAGTGTATGGTGTTTCCTGAAACATCTAAAAAACAAAGCAACAGAGCCTAGGGCACTTCCACTTATGGTCCTATAGCTTAGGGAAATTAAAATCAAAAAGACACAGCCACCCCAAAGTTTGGAACGGCTCTGTTTACAAGAACCTCGTTTACAGTACAAGTTCAACATCGCAGAAAGTGAAAAATGGATAAAGAAGTTGTGGTATTTACGTACAAAGCAATATCACTCAGCAATGAAATCTGTGTCATCAGGCCCGTAGCAGCATAATGAGTGGATTCAGGTCCGATGATTCTAACTGAAATAAGTCACACAGAAAGAGAAACATCATAAGATATCAGTAATACACGGAATGTAAACTTGGCTACACAGGAACTGCATTCCAAAACAGAACAGGGTCTCAAATTTAGAAAACCAACTTATGCTTGCTTAAGGGTAAAGGTGAGTTGGGGTGCTGCATAAAACCAGAGATTGAAATGAGCACAGATAAAGTTCCTTAAGCCAAATATGGAATAGACAAGAGCTACTCCTTGCTCAACGAAATGGACACAAAACCCCATATTAAACGCCTAAGAATGCACCTGACTAGTAAGTACCGTAAAACCTATGGATTGCTATGTCTCCGAAAGAGAATCAAGCGTGTGTACAGGGGCATAAATGCAGCAGTGATAGGATTGGAGAGGTTCGTGAGCAAATGAAGACCCTTTGAAGTCATATTGCATGGTACCCGTTCCACGGGTTTCAACTACCCAGGTTTAAGGTATTCTTCCTTCATCTAAAACATGCATGTGGAACCTAGAGTATGATCAACCATGTGATCGGGAGACGTGTTCAAATATGTCTCAGTTTTCGTACCCTGGTACTCGGGTGCAACATTCCAGACGCTTTACTAACACTCTCCCCACTTGGAGAGTCAGTCCCTTTAACCTCCTGTTTGGCCCAGTTTGCAATTTCTGTGGAAGATGAACAGGAATAGCGAGAACCAATGAGAGGCTAGCTGGAGGTGTCTGGATGGGCAAATTTAACTCTCATTTCCCACCAGGAAGAGGAATTAACCAAAGGCTCAGCGTGCCGTGCCAGAACCAGATTAGGGCCTGAAGACATCCTGCGGTGTTGCGGCCAGGTCACAAGAAAGCGAGTTGAAGAAAGGAGCTCAGGGGCACTGCAATTCACAAACCTGCAGAGTTATAAATGACAGCTATCGTCCAAAAATAGACTGAAGTAAGGCTGCCAAGAGGACTTGAAAGCGGGGCAGAATTGCAGGAAACCGATTTCAGGAGGTAGACTGGAATTGCATTGAAAGCATAGGAAAAGAGGCAGAACGTCCACAATGATGCACTTGGCCAAAAAGGGCGTATGCGTTTTTTCCTGAATATATTCAGGAAAAAACGCATATGCCCTTTTTGGCCAACCAAGCAAACTTGCAAAGGAAATCTGCACTACAATGAAGTCTCACTTCTCCCCGGTCAAAAGGGCCATCTGAAAAAAGTGTAAACTCCAGAAAGGCAGGACAGGCCATGGAGAACTGGGAGCCTTGTTATGCTGATGGGCGGGATGTAAATTGCCAACAGACACTCAGGAGAAGTGTATGGTGTTTCCTGAAACATCTAAAAAACAAAGCATCAGAGCCTAGGGCACTTCCACTTATGGTCCTATAGCTTAGGGAAATTAAAATCAAAAAGACACAGCCACCCCAAAGTTTGGGACGCCTCCGTTTACAAGAACCTCGTTTACCGTACAAGTTCAATATCACAGAAAGTGAAAAATGGATAAAGAACTTGAGGTACTTACGTACAATGCAGTATCACTCAGCAATGAAATCTGTGTCATCAGGCCCTTAGCAGCACAATGAGTGGATTCAGGTATGATGATTCTAACTGAAATAAGTCACACAGAAAAAGAAACATCATAAGATATCAGTAATACACGGAATGTAAACTTGGCTACACAGGAACTGAATTACAGAACAGAACAGGGTCTCAAATTTAGAAAACCAACTTATGCTTGCTTAAGGGTAAAGGTGAGTTGGGGTGCTGCATAAAACCAGAGATTGAAATGAGCACAGATAAAGTTCCTTAAGCCAAATATGGAATAGACAAGAGCTACTCCTTGCTCAACGAAATGGACTCAACATCCCATATTAAACGCCTAAGAATGTACCTGACTAGTAAGTATCTTAAAACCTATGGATTGCTATGTCTCCGAAGGAGAATCAAGCATGTGTACAGGGGCATAAACGCAGCAGTGATAGGATTGGAGAGGTTCGGTGAGCAAATGAAGACCCTTTGAAGTCATATTGCATGGTACCCATTCCACGGGTTTCAACTACCCAGGTTTAAGGTATTCTTCCTTCAGCTAAAACATGCATGTGGAACCTAGAGTATGATCAACCATGTGAACGGGAGACGTGTTCAAATATGTCTCAGTTTTCGTACCCTGGTACTCGGGTGCAACATTCCAGACACTTTACTAACACTCTCCCGACTTGGAGAGTCAGTCCCTTTAACCTCCTGTTTGGCCCAGTTTGCAATTTCTGCGGAAGATGAACAGGAATAGCGAGAACCAATGAGAGGCTAGCTGGAGGTGTCTGGATGGGCAAATTTAACTCTCATTTCCCACCAGGAAGAGTAATTAACCAAAGGCTCAGCGTGCCGTGCCGGAACCAGATTAGGGCCTGAAGCCATCCTGTGGTGTTGCGGCCAGGTCACAAGAAAGCAAGTTGAAGAAAGGAGCTCAGGGGCACTGTAATTCACAAACCTGCAGAGTTATAAATGACAGCTATCGTCCAAAAATAGACTGAAGTAAGGCTGCCAAGAGGACTTGAAAGCGGGGCAGAATTGCAGGAAACCGATTTCAGGAGGTAGACTGGAATTGCATTGCAAGCATAGGAAAAGAGGCAGAACGTCCACAATGATGCACTTGGCCAAAAAGGGCGTATGCGTTTTTTCCTGAATATATTCAGGAAAAAACGCATACGCCCTTTTTGGCCAACCAAGCAAGCTTGCAAAGGAAATCTGCACTACAATGAAGTCTCACTTCTCCCCGGTCAAAAGGGCCATCTGAAAAAAGTGTAAAATCCAGAAAGGCAGGACAGGCGATGGAGAACTGGGAGCCTTGTTATGCTGATGGGCGGGATGTAAATTGCCAACAACCACTCGGGAGAAGTGTATGGTGTTTCCTGAAACATCTAAAAAACAAAGCAACAGAACCTAGGGCACTTCCACTTATGGTCCTATAGCTTAGGGAAATTAAAATCAAAAAGACACAGCCACCCCAAAGTTTGGAACGGCTCTGTTTACAAGAACCTCGTTTACAGTACAAGTTCAACATCGCAGAAAGTGAAAAATGGATAAAGAAGTTGTGGTATTTACTTACAAAGCAATATCACTCAGCAATGAAATCTGTGTCATCAGGCCCTTAGCAGCACAATGAGTGGATTCAGGTATGATGATTCTAACTGAAATAAGTCACACAGAAAAAGAAACATCATAAGATATCAGTAATACACGGAATGTAAATTTGCCTACACAGGAACTGAATTACAGAACAGAACAGGGTCTCAAATTTAGAAAACCAACTTATGCTTGCTTAAGGGTAAAGGTGAGTTGAGGTGCTGCATAAAACCAGAGATTGAAATGAGCACAGATAAAGTTCCTTAAGCCAAATATGGAATAGACAAGAGCTACTCCTTGCTCAACGAAATGGACTCAACACTCCATATTAAACGCCTAAGAATGTACCTGACTAGTAAGTATCTTAAAACCTATGGATTGCTATGTCTCCGAAAGAGAATCAAGCATGTGTACAGGGGCATAAACGCAGCAGTGATAGGATTGGAGAGGTTCGGTGAGCAAATGAAGACCCTTTGAAGTCATATTGCATGGTACCCATTCCACGGGTTTCAACTACCCAGGTTTAAGGTATTCTTCCTTCAGCTAAAACATGCATGTGGAACCTAGAGTATGATCAACCATGTGATCGGGAGACGTGTTCAAATATGTCTCAGTTTTCGTACCCTGGTACTCGGGTGCAACATTCCAGACACTTTACTAACACTCTCCCGACTTGGAGAGTCAGTCCCTTTAACCTCCTGTTTGGCCCAGTTTGCAATTTCTGCGGAAGATGAACAGGAATAGCGAGAACCAATGAGAGGCTAGCTGGAGGTGTCTGGATGGGCAAATTTAACTCTCATTTCCCACCAGGAAGAGGAATTAACCAAAGGCTCAGCGTGCCGTGCCGGAACCAGATTAGGGCCTGAAGCCATCCTGTGGTGTTGCGGCCAGGTCACAAGAAAGCAAGTTGAAGAAAGGAGCTCAGGGGCACTGTAATTCACAAACCTGCAGAGTTATAAATGACAGCTATCGTCCAAAAATAGACTGAAGTAAGGCTGCCAAGAGGACTTGAAAGCGGGGCAGAATTGCAGGAAACCGATTTCAGGAGGTAGACTGGAATTGCATTGCAAGCATAGGAAAAGAGGCAGAACGTCCACAATGATGCACTTGGCCAAAAAGGGCGTATGCGTTTTTTCCTGAATATATTCAGGAAAAAACGCATACGCCCTTTTTGGCCAACCAAGCAAGCTTGCAAAGGAAATCTGCACTACAATGAAGTCTCACTTCTCCCCGGTTAAAAGGGCCATCTGAAAAAAGTGTAAAATCCAGAAAGGCAGGACAGGCGATGGAGAACTGGGAGCCTTGTTATGCTGATGGGCGGGATGTAAATTGCCAACAACCACTCGGGAGAAGTGTATGGTGTTTCCTGAAACATCTAAAAAACAAAGCAACAGAACCTAGGGCACTTCCACTTATGGTCCTATAGCTTAGGGAAATTAAAATCAAAAAGACACAGCCACCCCAAAGTTTGGAACGGCTCTGTTTACAAGAACCTCGTTTACAGTACAAGTTCAACATCGCAGAAAGTGAAAAATGGATAAAGAAGTTGTGGTATTTACTTACAAAGCAATATCACTCAGCAATGAAATCTATGTCATCAGGCCCTTAGCAGCACAATGAGTGGATTCAGGTATGATGATTCTAACTGAAATAAGTCACACAGAAAAAGAAACATCATAAGATATCAGTAATACACGGAATGTAAATTTGCCTACACAGGAACTGAATTACAGAACAGAACAGGGTCTCAAATTTAGAAAACCAACTTATGCTTGCTTAAGGGTAAAGGTGAGTTGGGGTGCTGCATAAAACCAGAGATTGAAATGAGCACAGATAAAGTTCCTTAAGCCAAATATGGAATAGACAAGAGCTACTCCTTGCTCAACGAAATGGACTCAACACCCCATATTAAACGCCTAAGAATGTACCTGACTAGTAAGTATCTTAAAACCTATGGATTGCTATGTCTCCGAAAGAGAATCAAGCATGTGTACAGGGGCATAAACGCAGCAGTGATAGGATTGGAGAGGTTCGGTGAGCAAATGAAGACCCTTTGAAGTCATATTGCATGGTACCCATTCCACGGGTTTCAACTACCCAGGTTTAAGGTATTCTTCCTTCAGCTAAAACATGCATGTGGAACCTAGAGTATGATCAACCATGTGATCGGGAGACGTGTTCAAATATGTCTCAGTTTTCGTACCCTGGTACTCGGGTGCAACATTCCAGACACTTTACTAACACTCTCCCGACTTGGAGAGTCAGTCCCTTTAACCTCCTGTTTGGCCCAGTTTGCAATTTCTGTGGAAGATGAACAGGAATAGCGAGAACCAATGAGAGGCTAGCTGGAGGTGTCTGGATGGGCAAATTTAACTCTCAATTCCCACCAGGAAGAGGAATTAACCAAAGGCTCAGCGTGCCGTGCCGGAACCACATTAGGGCCTGAAGCCATCCTGTGGTGTTGCAGCCAGGTCACAAGAAAGCAAGTTGAAGAAAGGAGCGCAGGGGCACTGTAATTCACAAACCTGCAGAGTTATAAATGACAGCTATCGTCCAAAAATAGACTGAAGTAAGGCTGCCAAGAGGACTTGAAAGCGGGGCAGAATTGCAGGAAACCGATTTCAGGAGGTAGACTGGAATTGCATTGAAAGCATAGGAAAAGAGGCAGAACGTCCACAATGATGCACTTGGCCAAAAAGGGCGTATGCGTTTTTTCCTGAATATATTCAGGAAAAAACGCATACGCCCTTTTTGGCCAACCAAGCAAGCTTGCAAAGGAAATCTGCACTACAATGAAGTCTCACTTCCCCCCGGTCAAAAGGGCCATCTGAAAAAAGTGTAAAATCCAGAAAGGCAGGACAGGCCATTGAGAACTGGGAGCCTTGTTATGCTGATGGGCGGGATGTAAATTGCCAACAACCACTCGGGAGAAGTGTATGGTGTTTCCTGAAACATCTAAAAAACAAAGCAACAGAACCTAGGGCACTTCCACTTATGGTCCTATAGCTTAGGGAAATTAAAATCAAAAAGACACAGCCACCCCAAAGTTTGGAACGGCTCTGTTTACAAGAACCTCGTTTACAGTACAAGTTCAACATCGCAGAAAGTGAAAAATGGATAAAGAAGTTGTGGTATTTACTTACAAAGCAATATCACTCAGCAATGAAATCTGTGTCATCAGGCCCTTAGCAGCACAATGAGTGGATTCAGGTATGATGATTCTAACTGAAATAAGTCACACAGAAAAAGAAACATCATAAGATATCAGTAATACACGGAATGTAAATTTGCCTACACAGGAACTGAATTACAGAACAGAACAGGGTCTCAAATTTAGAAAACCAACTTATGCTTGCTTAAGGGTAAAGGTGAGTTGGGGTGCTGCATAAAACCAGAGATTGAAATGAGCACAGATAAAGTTCCTTAAGCCAAATATGGAATAGACAAGAGCTACTCCTTGCTCAACGAAATGGACTCAACACCCCATATTAAACGCCTAAGAATGTACCTGACTAGTAAGTATCTTAAAACCTATGGATTGCTATGTCTCCGAAAGAGAATCAAGCATGTGTACAGGGGCATAAACGCAGCAGTGATAGGATTGGAGAGGTTCGGTGAGCAAATGAAGACCCTTTGAAGTCATATTGCATGGTACCCATTCCACGGGTTTCAACTACCCAGGTTTAAGGTATTCTTCCTTCAGCTAAAACATGCATGTGGAACCTAGAGTATGATCAACCATGTGATCGGGAGACGTGTTCAAATATGTCTCAGTTTTCGTACCCTGGTACTCGGGTGCAACATTCCAGACACTTTACTAACACTCTCCCGACTTGGAGAGTCAGTCCCTTTAACCTCCTGTTTGGCCCAGTTTGCAATTTCTGCGGAAGATGAACAGGAATAGCGAGAACCAATGAGAGGCTAGCTGGAGGTGTCTGGATGGGCAAATTTAACTCTCAATTCCCACCAGGAAGAGGAATTAACCAAAGGCTCAGCGTGCCGTGCCGGAACCACATTAGGGCCTGAAGCCATCCTGTGGTGTTGCAGCCAGGTCACAAGAAAGCAAGTTGAAGAAAGGAGCTCAGGGGCACTGTAATTCACAAACCTGCAGAGTTATAAATGACAGCTATCGTCCAAAAATAGACCGAAGTAAGGCTGCCAAGAGGACTTGAAAGCGGGGCAGAATTGCAGGAAACCGATTTCAGGAGGTAGACTGGAATTGCATTGCAAGCATAGGAAAAGAGGCAGAACGTCCACAATGATGCACTTGGCCAAAAAGGGCGTATGCGTTTTTTCCTGAATATATTCAGGAAAAAACGCATACGCCCTTTTTGGCCAACCAAGCAAGCTTGCAAAGGAAATCTGCACTACAATGAAGTCTCACTTCTCCCCGGTCAAAAGGGCCATCTGAAAAAAGTGTAAAATCCAGAAAGGCAGGACAGGCCATGGAGAACTGGGAGCCTTGTTATGCTGATGGGCGGGATGTAAATTGCCAACAACCACTCGGGAGAAGTGTATGGTGTTTCCTGAAACATCTAAAAAACAAAGCAACAGAACCTAGGGCACTTCCACTTATGGTCCTATAGCTTAGGGAAACTAAAATCAAAAAGACACAGCCACCCCAAAGTTTGGAACGGCTCTGTTTACAAGAACCTCGTTTACAGTACAAGTTCAACATCGCAGAAAGTGAAAAATGGATAAAGAAGTTGTGGTATTTACTTACAAAGCAATATCACTCAGCAATGAAATCTGTGTCATCAGGCTCTTAGCAGCACAATGAGTGGATTCAGGTATGATGATTCTAACTGAAATAAGTCACACAGAAAAAGAAACATCATAAGATATCAGTAATACACGGAATGTAAATTTGCCTACACAGGAACTGAATTACAGAACAGAACAGGGTCTCAAATTTAGAAAACCAACTTATGCTTGCTTAAGGGTAAAGGTGAGTTGAGGTGCTGCATAAAACCAGAGATTGAAATGAGCACAGATAAAGTTCCTTAAGCCAAATATGGAATAGACAAGAGCTACTCCTTGCTCAACGAAATGGACTCAACACTCCATATTAAACGCCTAAGAATGTACCTGACTAGTAAGTATCTTAAAACCTATGGATTGCTATGTCTCCGAAAGAGAATCAAGCATGTGTACAGGGGCATAAACGCAGCAGTGATAGGATTGGAGAGGTTCGGTGAGCAAATGAAGACCCTTTGAAGTCATATTGCATGGTACCCATTCCACGGGTTTCAACTACCCAGGTTTAAGGTATTCTTCCTTCAGCTAAAACATGCATGTGGAACCTAGAGTATGATCAACCATGTGATCGGGAGACGTGTTCAAATATGTCTCAGTTTTCGTACCCTGGTACTCGGGTGCAACATTCCAGACACTTTACTAACACTCTCCCGACTTGGAGAGTCAGCGCCTTTAACCTCCTGTTTGGCCCAGTTTGCAATTTCTGCGGAAGATGAACAGGAATAGCGAGAACCAATGAGAGGCTAGCTGGAGGTGTCTGGATGGGCAAATTTAACTCTCATTTCCCACCAGGAAGAGGAATTAACCAAAGGCTCAGCGTGCCGTGCCGGAACCAGATTAGGGCCTGAAGCCATCCTGTGGTGTTGCGGCCAGGTCACAAGAAAGCAAGTTGAAGAAAGGAGCTCAGGGGCACTGTAATTCACAAACCTGCAGAGTTATAAATGACAGCTATCGTCCAAAAATAGACTGAAGTAAGGCTGCCAAGAGGACTTGAAAGTGGGGCAGAATTGCAGGAAACCGATTTCAGGAGGTAGACTGGAATTGCATTGCAAGCATAGGAAAAGAGGCAGAACGTCCACAATGATGCACTTGGCCAAAAAGGGCGTATGCGTTTTTTCCTGAATATATTCAGGAAAAAACGCATACGCCCTTTTTGGCCAACCAAGCAAGCTTGCAAAGGAAATCTGCACTACAATGAAGTCTCACTTCTCCCCGGTCAAAAGGGCCATCTGAAAAAAGTGTAAAATCCAGAAAGGCAGGACAGGCGATGGAGAACTGGGAGCCTTGTTATGCTGATGGGCGGGATGTAAATTGCCAACAACCACTCGGGAGAAGTGTATGGTGTTTCCTGAAACATCTAAAAAACAAAGCAACAGAACCTAGGGCACTTCCACTTATGGTCCTATAGCTTAGGGAAATTAAAATCAAAAAGACACAGCCACCCCAAAGTTTGGAACGGCTCTGTTTACAAGAACCTCGTTTACAGTACAAGTTCAACATCGCAGAAAGTGAAAAATGGATAAAGAAGTTGTGGTATTTACTTACAAAGCAATATCACTCAGCAATGAAATCTGTGTCATCAGGCCCTTAGCAGCACAATGAGTGGATTCAGGTATGATGATTCTAACTGAAATAAGTCACACAGAAAAAGAAACATCATAAGATATCAGTAATACACGGAATGTAAATTTGCCTACACAGGAACTGAATTACAGAACAGAACAGGGTCTCAAATTTAGAAAACCAACTTATGCTTGCTTAAGGGTAAAGGTGAGTTGGGGTGCTGCATAAAACCAGAGATTGAAATGAGCACAGATAAAGTTCCTTAAGCCAAATATGGAATAGACAAGAGCTACTCCTTGCTCAACGAAATGGACTCAACACCCCATATTAAACGCCTAAGAATGTACCTGACTAGTAAGTATCTTAAAACCTATGGATTGCTATGTCTCCGAAAGAGAATCAAGCATGTGTACAGGGGCATAAACGCAGCAGTGATAGGATTGGAGAGGTTCGGTGAGCAAATGAAGACCCTTTGAAGTCATATTGCATGGTACCCATTCCACGGGTTTCAACTACATAGGTTTAAGGTATTCTTCCTTCAGCTAAAACATGCATGTGGAACCTAGAGTATGATCAACCATGTGATCGGGAGACGTGTTCAAATATGTCTCAGTTTTCGTACCCTGGTACTCGGGTGCAACATTCCAGACACTTTACTAACACTCTCCCGACTTGGAGAGTCAGTCCCTTTAACCTCCTGTTTGGCCCAGTTTGCAATTTCTGTGGAAGATGAACAGGAATAGCGAGAACCAATGAGAGGCTAGCTGGAGGTGTCTGGATGGGCAAATTTAACTCTCAATTCCCACCAGGAAGAGGAATTAACCAAAGGCTCAGCGTGCCGTGCCGGAACCACATTAGGGCCTGAAGCCATCCTGTGGTGTTGCAGCCAGGTCACAAGAAAGCAAGTTGAAGAAAGGAGCTCAGGGGCACTGTAATTCACAAACCTGCAGAGTTATAAATGACAGCTATCGTCCAAAAATAGACCGAAGTAAGGCTGCCAAGAGGACTTGAAAGTGGGGCAGAATTGCAGGAAACCGATTTCAGGAGGTAGACTGGAATTGCATTGAAAGCATAGGAAAAGAGGCAGAACGTCCACAATGATGCACTTGGCCAAAAAGGGCGTATGCGTTTTTTCCTGAATATATTCAGGAAAAAACGCATACGCCCTTTTTGGCCAACCAAGCAAGCTTGCAAAGGAAATCTGCACTACAATGAAGTCTCACTTCCCCCCGGTCAAAAGGGCCATCTGAAAAAAGTGTAAAATCCAGAAAGGCAGGACAGGCCATGGAGAACTGGGAGCCTTGTTATGCTGATGGGCGGGATGTAAATTGCCAACAACCACTCGGGAGAAGTGTATGGTGTTTCCTGAAACATCTAAAAAACAAAGCAACAGAACCTAGGGCACTTCCACTTATGGTCCTATAGCTTAGGGAAATTAAAATCAAAAAGACACAGCCACCCCAAAGTTTGGAACGGCTCTGTTTACAAGAACCTCGTTTACAGTACAAGTTCAACATCGCAGAAAGTGAAAAATGGATAAAGAAGTTGTGGTATTTACGTACAAAGAAATATCACTCAGCAATGAAATCTATGTCATCAGGCCCTTAGCAGCATAATGAGTGTATTAAGGTACGATGATTCTAACTGAAATAAGTCATGCAAAAAAAGAAACATCATAAGATATCACTAATACACGGAATGTAAACTTGGCTACACAGGAACTGCATTCCAAAACAGAACAGGTTCTCAAATTTAGAAAACCAACTTATGCTTGCTTAAGGGGAAAGGTGAGTTGGGTTGCTGCATAAAACCAGAGATTGAAATGAGCACAGATAAAGTTCCTTAAGCCAAATATGGAATAGACAAGAGCTACTCCTTGCTCAACGAAATGGACTCAAAACCCCATATTAAACGCCTAAGAATGTACCTGACTAGTAAGTATCTTAAAACCTATGGACTGCTATGTCTCCAAAAGAGAATCAAGCGTGTGTACAGGGGCACAAACGCAGCAGTGATAGGATTGGAGAGGTTCGGTGAGCAAATGAAGACCCTTTGAAGTCATATTGCATGGTACCCATTACACGGGTCTCAACTCTCCAGGTTTAAGGTATTCTTCCTTCAGCTAAAACATGCATGTGGAACCCAGAGTATGATCAACCATGTGAACGGGAGACGTGTTCAAATATGTCTCAGTTTTCCTCCCCTGGTACTCGGGTGCAACATTCCAGACGCTTTACTGACACTCTCCCGACTTGGAGAGTCAGTCCCTTTAAACTCCTGTTTGGCCCAGTTTGCAATTTCTGCGGAAGATGAACAGGAATAGCGAGAACCAATGAGAGGCTAGCTGGAGGTGTCTGGACGGGCAAATTTAACTCTCATTTCCCACCAGGAAGAGGAATTAACCAAAGGCTCAGCATGCCGTGCCGGAACCAGATTAGGGCCTGAAGCCATCCTGCGGTGTTGTGGCCAGGTCACAAGAAAGCGAGTTGAAGAAAGGAGCTCAGGGGCACTGCAATTCACAAACCTGCAGAGTTATAAATGACAGCTATCGTCCAAAAATAGACTGAAGTAAGGCTGCCAAGAGGACTTGAAAGCGGGGCAGAATTGCAGGAAACCGATTTCAGGAGGTAGACTGGAATTGCATTGAAAGCATAGGAAAAGAGGCAGAACGTCCACAATGATGCACTTGGCCAAAAAGGGCGTATGCGTTTTTTCCTGAATATATTCAGGAAAAAACGCATACGCCCTTTTTGGCCAACCAAGCAAGCTTGCAAAGGAAATCTGCACTACAATGAAGTCTCACTTCTCCCCGGTCAAAAGGGCCATCTGAAAAAAGTGTAAAATCCAGAAAGGCAGGACAGGCCATGGAGAACTGGGAGCCTTGTTATGCTGATGGGCGGGATGTAAATTGCCAACAGACACTCAGGAGAAGTGTATGGTGTTTCCTGAAACATCTAAAAAACAAAGCAACAGAGCCTAGGGCACTTCCGCTTATGGTCCTATAGCTTAGGGAAATTAAAATCAAAAAGACACAGCCACCCCAAAGTTTGGGACGCCTCCGTTTACAAGAACCTCGTTTACCGTACAAGTTCAATATCACAGAAAGTGAAAAATGGATAAAGAACTTGTGGTACTTACGTACAATGCAGTATCACTCAGCAATGAAATCTATGTCATCAGACCCGTAGCAGCATAATGAGTGGATTCAGGTACGATGATTCTAACTGAAATAAGTCACACAGAAAAAGAAACATCATAAGATATCACTAATACACGGAATGTAAACTTGGCTACACAGGAACTGCATTCCAAAACAGAACAGGGTCTCAAATTTAGAAAACCAACTTATGCTTGCTTAAGGGTAAAGGTGAGTTGGGGTGCTGCATAAAACCAGAGATTGAAATGAGCACAGATAAAGTTCCTTAAGCCAAATATGGAATAGACAAGAGCTACTCCTTGCTCAACGAAATGGACTCAACACCGCATATTAAACGCCTAAGAATGTACCTGACTAGTAAGTATCTTAAAACCTATGGATTGCTATGTCTCCGAAAGAGAATCAAGCATGTGTACAGGGGCATAAACGCAGCAGTGATAGGATTGGAGAGATTCGGTGAGGAAATGAAGACCCATTGAAGTCATATTGCATGGTACCCATTCCACGGGTTTCAAGTACCCAGGTTTTAGGTATTCTTCCTTCAGCTAAAACATGCATGTGGAACCCAGAGTATGATCAACCATGTGATCGGGAGACGTGTTCAAATATGTCTCAGTTTTCGTAGCCTGGTACTCGGGTGCAACATTCCAGACGCTTTACTAACACTCTCCCCACTTGGAGAGTCAGTCCCTTTAACCTCCTGTTTGGCCCAGTCCGCAATTTCTGCGGAAGATGAACAGGAATAGCGAGAACCAATGAGAGACTAGCTGGAGGTGTCTGGACGGGCAAATTTAACTCTCATTTCCCACCAGGAAGAGGAATTAACCAAAGGCTCAGCATGCCGTGCCGGAACCAGATTAGGGCCTGAAGCCATCCTGCGGTGTTGCGGCCAGCTCACAAGAAAGCGAGTTGAAGAAAGGAGCTCAGGGGCACTGTAATTCACAAACCTGCAGAGTTATAAATGACAGCTATCGTCCAAAAATAGACTGAAGTAAGGCTGCCAAGAGGACTTGAAAGCGGGGCAGAATTGCAGGAAACCGATTTCAGGAGGTAGACTGGAATTGCATTGAAAGCATAGGAAAAGAGGCAGAACGTCCACAATGATGCACTTGGCCAAAAAGGGCGTATGCGTTTTTTCCTGAATATATTCAGGAAAAAACGCATACGCCCTTTTTGGCCAACCAAGCAAGCTTGCAAAGGAAATCTGCACTACAATGAAGTCTCACTTCCCCCCGGTCAAAAGGGCCATCTGAAAAAAGTGTAAAATCCAGAAAGGCAGGACAGGCCATGGAGAACTGGGAGCCTTGTTATGCTGATGGGCGGGATGTAAATGGCCAACAACCACTCGGGAGAAGTGTATGGTGTTTCCTGAAACATCTAAAAAACAAAGCAACAGAACCTAGGGCACTTCCACTTATGGTCCTATAGCTTAGGGAAATTAAAATCAAAAAGACACAGCCACCCCAAAGTTTGGAACGGCTCTGTTTACAAGAACCTCGTTTACAGTACAAGTTCAACATCGCAGAAAGTGAAAAATGGAGAAAGAAGTTGTGGTATTTACTTACAAAGCAATATCACTCAGCAATGAAATCTGTGTCATCAGGCCCTTAGCAGCACAATGAGTGGATTCAGGTATGATGATTCTAACTGAAATAAGTCACACAGAAAAAGAAACATCATAAGATATCAGTAATACACGGAATGTAAACTTGGCTACACAGGAACTGAATTACAGAACAGAACAGGGTCTCAAATTTAGAAAACCAACTTATTCTTGCTTAAGGGTAAAGGTGAGTTGGGGTGCTGCATAAAACCAGAGATTGAAATGAGCACAGATAAAGTTCCTTAAGCCAAATATGGAATAGACAAGAGCTACTCTTTGCTCAACGAAATGGACTCAACACCGCATATTAAACGCCTAAGAAGGTACCTGTCTAGTAAGTATCTTAAAACCTATGGATTCCTATGTCTCCGAAAGAGAATCAAGCATGTGTACAGGGGCATAAACGCAGCAATGATAGGATTGGAGAGGTTCGGTGAGCAAATGAAGACCCTTTGAAGTCATATTGCATGGTACCCATTCCACGGGTTTCAACTACCCAGGTTTAAGGTATTCTTCCTTCAGCTAAAACATGCATGTGGAACCTAGAGTATGATCAACCATGTGATCGGGAGACGTGTTCAAATATGTCTCAGTTTTCGTACCCTGCTACTCGGGTGCAACATTCCAGACGCTTTACTAACACTCTCCCCACTTGGAGAGTCAGTCCCTTTAACCTCCTGTTTGACCCAGTTTGCAATTTCTGTGGAAGATGAACAGGAATAGCGAGAACCAATGAGAGACTAGCTGGAGATGTCTGGATGGGCAAATTTAACTCTCATTTCCCACCAGGAAGAGGAATTAACCAAAGGCTCAGCATGCCGGGCCAGAACCAGATTAGGGCCTGAAGACATCCTGCGGTGTTGCGGCCAGGTCACAAGAAAGCGAGTTGAAGAAAGGAGCTCAGGGGCACTGTAATTCACAAACCTGCAGAGTTATAAATGACAGCTATCGTCCAAAAATATACTGAAGTAAGGCTGCCAAGAGGACTTGAAAGCGGGGCAGAATTGCAGGAAACCGATTTCAGGAGGTAGACTGGAATTGCATTGCAAGCATAGGAAAAGAGGAAGAACGTCCACAATGATGCACTTGGCCAAAAAGGGCGTATGCGTTTTTTCCTGAATATATTCAGGAAAAAACGCATACGCCCTTTTTGGCCAACCAAGCAAGCTTGCAAAGGAAATCTGCACTACAATGAAGTCTCACTTCCCCCCGGTCAAAAGGGCCATCTGAAAAAAGTGTAAAATCCAGAAAGGCAGGACAGGCCATGGAGAACTGGGAGCCTTGTTATGCTGATGGGCGGGATGTAAATTGCCAACAACCACTCGGGAGAAGTGTATGGTGTTTCCTGAAACATCTAAAAAACAAAGCAACAGAGCCTAGGGCACTTCCACTTATGGTCCTATAGCTTAGGGAATTTAAAATCAAAAAGACACAGCCACCCAAAAGTTTGGAATGGCTCTGTTTACAAGAACCTCGTTAACAGTACAAGTTCAACATCGCAGAAATTGAAAAATGGATAAAGAAGTTGTGGTATTTACTTACAAAGCAATATCACTCAGCAGTGAAATCTGTGTCATCAGGCCCTTAGCAGCACAATGAGTGGATTCAGGTATGATGATTCTAACTGAAATAAGTCACACAGAAAAAGAAACATCATAAGATATCAGTAATACACGGAATGTAAACTTGGCTACACAGGAACTGAATTACAGAACAGAACAGGGTCTCAAATTTAGAAAACCAACTTATGCTTGCTTAAGGGTAAAGGTGAGTTGGGGTGCTGCATAAAACCAGAGATTGAAATGAGCACAGATAAAGTTCCTTAATCCAAATATGGAATAGACAAGAGCTACTCCTTGCTCAACGAAATGGACTCAACACCGCATATTAAACGCCTAAGAATGTACCTGACTAGTAAGTATCTTAAAACCTATGGATTGCTATGTCTCCGAAACAGAATCAAGCATGTGTACAGGGGCATAAACGCAGCAGTGATAGGATTGGAGAGGTTCGGTGAGCAAATGAAGACCCTTTGAAGTCATATTGCATGGTACCCATTCCACGGGTTTCAACTACCCAGGTTTTAGGTATTCTTCCTTCAGCTAAAACATGCATGTGGAACCCAAGTATGATCAACCATGTGAACGGGAGACGTGTTCAAATATGTCTCAGTTTTCCTCCCCTGGTACTCGGGTGCAACATTCCAGACGCTTTACTAACACTCTCCCCACTTGGAGAGTCAGCGACTTTAACCTCCTGTTTGGCCCAGTTTGCAATTTCTGCGGAAGATGAACAGGAATAGCGAGAACCAATGAGAGGCTAGCTGGAGGTGTCTGGACGGGCAAATTTAACTCTCATTTCCCACCAGGAAGAGGAATTAACCAAAGGCTCAGCGTGCCGTGCCGGAACCAGATTAGGGCCTGAAGACATCCTGCGGTGTTGCGGCCAGCTCACAAGAAAGCGAGTTGAAGAAAGGAGCTCAGGGGCACTGTAATTCACAAACCTGCAGAGTTATAAATGACAGCTATCGTCCAAAAATAGACTGAAGTAAGGCTGCCAAGAGGACTTGAAAGCGGGGCAGAATTGCAGGAAACCGATTTCAGGAGGTAGACTGGAATTGCATTGAAAGCATAGGAAAAGAGGCAGAACGTCCACAATGATGCACTTGGCCAAAAAGGGCGTATGCGTTTTTTCCTGAATATATTCAGGAAAAAACGCATACGCCCTTTTTGGCCAACCAAGCAAGCTTGCAAATGAAATCTGCACTACAATGAAGTCTCACTTCCCCCCGGTCAAAAGGGCCATCTGAAAAAAGTGTAAAAACCAGAAAGGCAGGACAGGCCATGGAGAACTGGGAGCCTTGTTATGCTGAAGGGCGGGATGTAAATTGCCAACAAACACTCGGGAGAAGTGTATGGTGTTTCCTGAAACATCTAAAAAACAAAGCAACAGAGCCTAGGGCACTTCCACTTATGGTCCTATAGCTTAGGGAAATTAAAATCAAAAAGACACAGCCACCCCAAAGTTTGGGACGCCTCCGTTTACAAGAACCTCGTTTACCGTACAAGTTCAATATCACAGAAAGTGAAAAATGGATAAAGAACTTGAGATATTTACGTACAATGCAGTATCACTCAGCAATGAAATCTATGTCATCAGGCCCTTAGCAGCATAATGAGTGGATTCAGGTACGATGATTCTAACTGAAATAAGTCACACAGAAAAAGAAACATCATAAGATATCACTAATACACGGAATGTAATCTTGGCTACACAGGAACTGCATTCCAAAACAGAACAGGTTCTCAAATTTAGAAAACCAACTTATGCTTGCTTAAGGGGAAAGGTGAGTTGGGGTGCTGCATAAAACCAGAGATTGAAATGAGCACAGATAAAGTTCCTTAAGCCAAATATGGAATAGACAAGAGCTACTCCTTGCTCAACGAAATGGACTCAACATCCCATATTAAACGCCTAAGAATGTACCTGACTAGTAAGTATCTTAAAACCTATGGATTGCTATGTCTCCAAAAGAGAATCAAGCGTGTGTACAGGGGCATAAACGCAGCAGTGATAGGATTGGAGAGGTTCGGTGAGCAAATGAAGACCCTTTGAAGTCATATTGCATGGTACCCATTACACGGGTCTCAACTCTCCAGGTTTTAGGTATTCTTCCTTCAGCTAAAACATGCATGTGGAACCCAGAGTATGATCAACCATGTGAACGGGAGACATGTTCAAATATGTCTCAGTTTTCCTCCCCTGGTACTCGGGTGCAACATTCCAGACGCTTTACTAACACTCTCCCGACTTGGAGAGTCAGTGCCTTTAAACTCCTGTTTGGCCCAGTTTGCAATTTCTGCGGAAGATGAACAGGAATAGCGAGAACCAATGAGAGGCTAGCTGGAGGTGTCTGAACGGGCAAATTTTACTCTCATTTCCCACCAGGAAGAGGAATTAACCAAAGGCTCAGCATGCCGGGCCGGAACCAGATTAGGGCCTGAAGCCATCCTGCGGTGTTGCGGCCAGGTCACAAGAAAGCAAGTTGAAGAAAGGAGCTCAGGGGCACTGTAATTCACAAACCTGCAGAGTTATAAATGACAGCTATCGTCCAAAAATAGACTGAAGTAAGGCTGCCAAGAGGACTTGAAAGCGGGGCAGAATTGCAGGAAACCGATTTCAGGAGGTAGACTGGAATTGCATTGAAAGCATAGGAAAAGAGGCAGAACGTCCACAATGATGCACTTGGCCAAAAAGGGCGTATGCGTTTTTTCCTGAATATATTCAGGAAAAAATGCATACGCCCTTTTTGGCCAACCAAGCAAGCTTGCAAAGGAAATCTGCACTACAATGAAGTCTCACTTCCCCCCAGTCAAAAGGGCCATCTGAAAAAAGTGTAAAATCCAGAAAGGCAGGACAGGCCATTGAGAACTGGGAGCCTTGTTATGCTGATGGGCGGGATGTAAATTGCCAACAGACACTTGGGAGAAGTGTATGGTGTTTCCTGAAACATCTAAAAAACAAAGCAACAGAGCCTAGGGCACTTCCACTTATGGTCCTATAGCTTAGGGAAATTAAAATCAAAAAGACACAGCCACCCCAAAGTTTGGGACGCCTCTGTTTACAAGAACCTCGTTTACAATACAAGTTCAACATCGCAGAAATTGAAAAATGAATAAAGAAGTTGTGGTATTCACTTACAAAGCAATATCACTCAGCAATGAAATCTATGTCATCAGGCCCTTAGCAGCACAATGAGTGGATTCAGGTATGATGATTCTAACTGAAATAAGTCACACAGAAAAAGAAACATCATAAGATATCACTAATACACGGAATGTAAACTTGGCTACACAGGAACTGAATTACAGAACAGAACAGGGTCTCAAATTTAGAAAACCAACTTATGCTTGCTTAAGGGGAAAGGTGAGTTGGGGTGCTGCATAAAACCAGAGATTGAAATGAGCACAGATAAAGTTCCTTAAGCCAAATATGGAATAGACAAGAGCTACTCCTTGCTCAACGAAATGGACTCAACACCGCATATTAAACGCCTAAGAATGTACCTGACTAGTAAGTATCTTAAAACCTATGGATTGCTATGTCTCCGAAAGAGAATCAAGCATGTGTACAGGGGCATAAACGCAGCAGTGATAGGATTGGAGAGGTTCGGTGAGCAAATGAAGACCCTTTGAAGTCATATTGCATGGTACCCATTCCACGGGTTTCAAATACACAGGTTTAAGGTATTCTTCCTTCAGCTAAAACATGCATGTGGAACCCAAGTATGATCAACCATGTGAATGGGAGACGTGTTCAAATATGTCTCAGTTTTCCTCCCCTGGTACTCGGGTGCAACATTCCAGACGCTTTACTAACACTCTCCCCACTTGGAAAGTCAGCGCCTTTAACCTCCTGTTTGGCCCAGTTTGCAATTTCTGCGGAAGATGAACAGGAATAGCGAGAACCAATGAGAGACTAGCTGGAGGTGTCTGGACGGGCAAATTTAACTCTCATTTCCCACCAGGAAGAGGAAATAACCAAAGGCTCAGCGTGCCGTGCCGGAACCAGATTAGGGCCTGAAGACATCCTGCGGTGTTGCGGCCAGGTCACAAGAAAGCGAGTTGAAGAAAGGAGCTCAGGGGCACTGTAATTCACAAACCTGCAGAGTTATAAATGACAGCTATCGTCCAAAAATAGACTGAAGTAAGGCTGCCAAGAGGACTTGAAAGCGGGGCAGAATGGCAGGAAACCGATTTCAGGAGGTAGACTGGAATTGCATTGAAAGCATAGGAAAAGAGGCAGAACGTCCACAATGATGCACTTGGCCAAAAATGGCGTATGCGTTTTTTCCTGAATATATTCAGGAAAAAATGCATACGCCATTTTTGGCCAACCAAGCAAGCTTGCAAAGGAAATCTGCACTACAATGAAGTCTCACTTCCCCCCGGTCAAAAGGGCCATCTGAAAAAAGTGTAAAATCCAGAAAGGCAGGACAGGCCATGGAGAACTGGGAGCCTTGTTATGCTGATGGGCGGGATGTAAATTGCCAACAGACACTTGGGAGAAGTGTATGGTGTTTCCTGAAACATCTAAAAAACAAAGCAACAGAGCCTAGGGCACTTCCACTTATGGTCCTATAGCTTAGGGAAATTAAAATCAAAAAGACACAGCCACCCCAAAGTTTGGGACGCCTCTGTTTACAAGAACCTCGTTTACAATACAAGTTCAACATCGCAGAAAGTGAAAAATGAATAAAGAAGTTGTGGTATTCACTTACAAAGCAATATCACTCAGCAATGAAATCTATGTCATCAGGCCCTTAGCAGCACAATGAGTGGATTCAGGTATGATGATTCTAACTGAAATAAGTCACACAGAAAAAGAAACATCATAAGATATCACTAATACACGGAATGTAAACTTGGCTACACAGGAACTGAATTACAGAACAGAACAGGGTCTCAAATTTAGAAAACCAACTTATGCTTGCTTAAGGGGAAAGGTGAGTTGGGGTGCTGCATAAAACCAGAGATTGAAATGAGCACAGATAAAGTTCCTTAAGCCAAATATGGAATAGACAAGAGCTACTCCTTGCTCAACGAAATGGACTCAACACCGCATATTAAACGCCTAAGAATGTACCTGACTAGTAAGTATCTTAAAACCTATGGATTGCTATGTCTCCGAAAGAGAATCAAGCATGTGTACAGGGGCATAAACGCAGCAGTGATAGGATTGGAGAGGTTCAGTGAGCAAATGAAGACCCTTTGAAGTCATATTGCATGGTACCCATTCCACGGGTTTCAACTACCCAGGTTTTAGGTATTCTTCCTTCAGCTAAAACATGCATGTGGAACCCAAGTATGATCAACCATGTGAACGGGAGACGTGTTCAAATATGTCTCAGTTTTCCTCCCCTGGTACTCGGGTGCAACATTCCATACGCTTTACTAAGACTCTCCCCACTTGAAAAGTCAGGGCCTTTAACCTCCTGTTTGGCCCAGTTTGCAATTTCTGCGGAAGATGAACAGGAATAGCGAGAACCAATGAGAGGCTAGCTGGAGGTGTCTGGACGGGCAAATTTAACTCTCATTTCCCACCAGGAAGAGGAATTAACCAAAGGCTCAGCATGCTGTGCCGGAACCAGATTAGGGCCTGAAGCCATCCTGCGGTGTTGCGGCCAGCTCACAAGAAAGCGAGTTGAAGAAAGGAGCTCAGGGGCACTGTAATTCACAAACCTGCAGAGTTATAAATGACAGCTATCGTCCAAAAATAGACTGAAGTAAGGCTGCCAAGAGGACTTGAAAGCGGGGCAGAATTGCAGGAAACCGATTTCAGGAGGTAGACTGGAATTGCATTGAAAGCATAGGAAAAGAGGCAGAACGTCCACAATGATGCACTTGGCCAAAAAGGGCGTATGCGTTTTTTCCTGAATATATTCAGGAAAAAACGCATACGCCCTTTTTGGCCAACCAAGCAACCTTGCAAAGGAAATCTGCACTACAATGAAGTCTCACTTCCCCCCGGTCAAAAGGGCCATCTGAAAAAAGTGTAAAATCCAGAAAGGCAGGACAGGCCATGGAGAACTGGGAGCCTTGTTATGCTGATGGGCGGGATGTAAATTGCCAACAACCACTCGGGAGAAGTGTATGGTGTTTCCTGAAACATCTAAAAAACAAAGCAACAGAACCTAGGGCACTTCCACTTATGGTTCTATAGCTTAGGGAAATTAAAATCAAAAAGACACAGCCACCCCAAAGTTTGGAACGGCTCTGTTTACAAGAACCTCGTTTACAGTACAAGTTCAACATCGCAGAAAGTGAAAAATGGATAAAGAAGTTGTGGTATTTACTTACAAAGCAATATCACTCAGCAATGAAATCTGTGTCATCAGGCCCTTAGCAGCACAATGAGTGGATTCAGGTATGATGATTCTAACTGAAATAAGTCACACAGAAAAAGAAACATCATAAGATATCAGTAATACACGGAATGTAAACTTGGCTACACAGGAACTGAATTACAGAACAGAACAGGGTCTCAAATTTAGAAAACCAACTTATGCTTGCTTAAGGGGAAAGGTGAGTTGGGGTGCTGCATAAAACCAGAGATTGAAATGAGCACAGATAAAGTTCCTTAAGCCAAATATGGAATAGACAAGAGCTACTCCTTGCTCAACGAAATGGACTCAACACCGCATATTAAACGCCTAAGAATGTACCTGACTAGTAAGTATCTTAAAACCTATGGATTGCTATGTCTCCGAAAGAGAATCAAGCATGTGTACAGGGGCATAAACGCAGCAGTGATAGGATTGGAGAGGTTCGGTGAGCAAATGAAGACCCTTTGAAGTCACATTGCATGGTACCCATTCCACGGGTTTCAACTACCCAGGTTTTAGGTATTCTTCCTTCAGCTAAAACATGCATGTGGAACCCAAGTATGATCAACCATGTGAATGGGAGACGTGTTCAAATATGTCTCAGTTTTCCTCCCCTGGTACTCGGGTGCAACATTCCAGACGCTTTACTAACACTCTCCCCACTTGGAAAGTCAGCGCCTTTAACCTCCTGTTTGGCCCAGTTTGCAAATTTTGCGGAAGATGAACAGGAATAGCGAGAACCAATGAGAGGCTAGCTGGAGGTGTCTGGACGGGCAAATTTAACTCTCATTTCCCACCAGGAAGAGGAAATAACCAAAGGCTCAGCGTGCCGTGCCGGAACCAGATTAGGGCCTGAAGCCATCCTGCGGTGTTGCGGCCAGCTCAAAAGAAAGCGAGTTGAAGAAAGGAGCTCAGGGGCACTGTAATTCACAAACCTGCAGAGTTATAAATGACAGCTATCGTCCAAAAATAGACTGAAGTAAGGCTGCCAAGAGGACTTGAAAGCGGGGCAGAATTGCAGGAAACCGATTTCAGGAGGTAGACTGGAATTGCATTGAAAGCATAGGAAAAGAGGCAGAACGTCCACAATGATGCACTTGGCCAAAAAGGGCGTATGCGTTTTTTCCTGAATATATTCAGGAAAAAACGCATACGCCCTTTTTGGCCAACCAAGCAAGCTTGCAAAGGAAATCTGCACTACAATGAAGTCTCACTTCCCCCCGGTCAAAAGGGCCATCTGAAAAAAGTGTAAAATCCAGAAAGGCAGGACAGGCCATGGAGAACTGGGAGCCTTGTTATGCTGATGGGCGGGATGTAAATTGCCAACAACCACTCGGGAGAAGTGTATGGTGTTTCCTGAAACATCTAAAAAACAAAGCAACAGAGCCTAGGGCACTTCCACTTATGGTCCTATAGCTTAGGGAATTTAAAATCAAAAAGACACAGCCACCCCAAAGTTTCGAACGGCTCTGTTTACAAGAACCTCGTTTACAGTACAAGTTCAACATCGCAGAAATTGAAAAATGGATAAAGAAGTTGTGGTATTTACTTACAAAGCAATATCACTCAGCAATGAAATCTGTGTCATCAGGCCCTTAGCAGCACAATGAGTGGATTCAGCTATGATGATTCTAACTGAAATAAGTCACACAGAAAAAGAAACATCATAAGATATCAGTAATACACGGAATGTAAACTTGGCTACACAGGAACTGAATTACAGAACAGAACAGGGTCTCAAATTTAGAAAACCAACTTATGCTTGCTTAAGGGGAAAGGTGAGTTGGGGTGCTGCATAAAACCAGAGATTGAAATGAGCACAGATAAAGTTCCTTAAGCCAAGTATGGAATAGACAAGAGCTACTCCTTGCTCAACGAAATGGACTCAACACCGCATATTAAACGCCTAAGAATGTACCTGACTAGTAAGTATCTTAAAACCTATGGATTGCTATGTCTCCGAAACAGAATCAAGCATGTGTACAGGGGCATAAACGCAGCAGTGATAGGATTGGAGAGGTTCGGTGAGCAAATGAAGACCCTTTGAAGTCATATTGCATGGTACCCATTCCACGGGTTTCAACTACCCAGGTTTTAGGTATTCTTCCTTCAGCTAAAACATGCATGTGGAACCCAAGTATGATCAACCATGTGAACGGGAGACGTGTTCAAATATGTCTCAGTTTTCCTCCCCTGGTACTCGGGTGCAACATTCCAGACGCTTTACTAAGACTCTCCCCACTTGAAAAGTCAGCGCCTTTAACCTCCTGTTTGGCCCAGTTTGCAATTTCTGCGGAAGATGAACAGGAATAGCGAGAACCAATGAGAGGCTAGCTGGAGGTGTCTGGACGGGCAAATTTAACTCTCATTTCCCACCAGGAAGAGGAAATAACCAAAGGCTCAGCGTGCCGTGCCGGAACCAGATTAGGGCCTGAAGACATCCTGCGGTGTTGCGGCCAGCTCACAAGAAAGCGAGTTGAAGAAAGGAGCTCAGGGGCACTGTAATTCACAAACCTGCAGAGTTATAAATGACAGCTATCGTCCAAAAATAGACTGAAGTAAGGCTGCCAAGAGGACTTGAAAGCGGGGCAGAATTGCAGGAAACCGATTTCAGGAGGTAGACTGGAATTGCATTGAAAGCATAGGAAAAGAGGCAGAACGTCCACAATGATGCACTTGGCCAAAAAGGGCGTATGCGTTTTTTCCTGAATATATTCAGGAAAAAACGCATACGCCCTTTTTGGCCAACCAAGCAACCTTGCAAAGGAAATCTGCACTACAATGAAGTCTCACTTCCCCCCGGTCAAAAGGGCCATCTGAAAAAAGTGTAAAATCCAGAAAGGCAGGACAGGCCATGGAGAACTGGGAGCCTTGTTATGCTGATGGGCGGGATGTAAATTGCCAACAACCACTCGGGAGAAGTGTATGGTGTTTCCTGAAACATCTAAAAAACAAAGTAACAGAACCCAGGGCACTTCCACTTATGGTCCTATAGCTTAGGGAAATTAAAATCAAAAAGACACAGCCACCCCAAAGTTTGGAACGGCTCTGTTTACAAGAACCTCGTTTACAGTACAAGTTCAACATCGCAGAAAGTGAAAAATGGATAAAGAAGTTGTGGTATTTACTTACAAAGCAATATCACTCAGCAATGAAATCTGTGTCATCAGGCCCTTAGCAGCACAATGAGTGGATTCAGGTATGATGATTCTAACTGAAATAAGTCACACAGAAAAAGAAACATCATAAGATATCAGTAATACACGGAATGGAAACTTGGCTACACAGGAACTGAATTACAGAACAGAACAGGGTCTCAAATTTAGAAAACCAACTTATTCTTGCTTAAGGATAAAGGTGAGTTGGGGTGCTGCATAAAACCAGAGATTGAAATGAGCACAGATAAAGTTCCTTAAGCCAAATATGGAATAGACAAGAGCTACTCCTTGCTCAACGAAATGGACTCAACACCGCATATTAAACGCCTAAGAAGGTACCTGTCTAGTAAGTATCTTAAAACCTATGGATTGCTATGTCTCCGAAAGAGAATCAAGCATGTGTACAGGGGCATAAACGCAGCAGTGATAGGATTGGAGAGGTTCGTGAGCAAATGAAGACCCTTTGAAGTCATATTGCATGGTACCCATTACACGGGTCTCAACTCTCCAGGTTTAAGGTATTCTTCCTTCAGCTAAAACATGCATGTGGAACCCAGAGTATGATCAACCGTGTGTTGGGAGACGTGTTCAAATATGTCTCAGTTTTCCTCCCCTGGTACTCGGGTGCAATATTCCAGACGCTTTACTAACACTCTCCCGACTTGGAGAGTCAGTCCCTTTAACCTCCTGTTTGGCCCAGTTTGCAATTTCTGCGGAAGGTGAACAGGAATAGCGAGAACCAATGAGAGACTAGCTGGAGGTGTCTGGACGGGCAAATTTAACTCTCATTTCCCACCAGGAAGAGGAATTAACCAAAGGCTCAGCGTGCCGTGCCGGAACCAGATTAGGGCCTGAAGCCATCCTGCGGTGTTGCGGCCAGCTCACAAGAAAGCGAGTTGTAGAAAGGAGATCAGGGGCACTGTAATTCACAAACCTGCAGAGTTATAAATGACAGCTATCGTCCTAAAATAGACTGAAGTAAGGCTGCCAAGAGGACTTGAAAGCCGGGCAGAATTGCAGGAAACCGATTTCAGGAGGTAGACTGGAATTGCATTGAAAGCATAGGAAAAGAGGCAGAACGTCCACAATGATGCACTTGGCCAAAAAGGGCGTATGCGTTTTTTCCTGAATATATTCAGGAAAAAACGCATACGCCCTTTTTGGCCAACCAAGCAACCTTGCAAAGGAAATCTGCACTACAATGAAGTCTCACTTCCCCCGGTCACAAGGGCCATCTGAAAAAAGTGTAAAATCCAGAAAGGCAGGACAGGCCATGGAGAACTGGGAGCCTTGTTATGCTGAAGGGCGGGATGTAAATTGCCAACAACCACTCGGGAGAAGTGTATGGTGTTTCCTGAAACATCTAAAAAACAAAGCAACAGAGCCTAGGGCACTTCCACTTATGGTCCTATAGCTTAGGGAATTTAAAATCAAAAAGACACAGCCACCCCAAAGTTTCGAACGGCTCTGTTTACAAGAACCACGTTTACAGGACAAGTTCAACATCGCAGAAAGTGAAAAATGGATAAAAAAGTTGTGGTATTTACTTACAAAGCAATATCACTCAGCAATGAAATCTGTGTCATCAGGACCTTAGCAGCACAATGAGTGGATTCAGGTATGATGATTCTAACTGAAATAAGTCACACAGAAAAAGAAACATCATAAGATATCAGTAATACACGGAATGTAAACTTGGCTACACAGGAACTGAATTACAGAACAGAACAGGGTCTCAAATTTAGAAAACCAACTTATGCTTGCTTAAGGGTAAAGGTGAGTTGGGGTGCTGCATAAAACCAGAGATTGAAATGAGCACAGATAAAGTTCCTTAAGCCAAATATGGAATAGACAAGAGCTACTCCTTGCTCAACGAAATGGACTCAACACCGCATATTAAACGCCTAAGAATGTACCTGACTAGTAAGTATCTTAAAACCTATGGATTGCTATGTCTCCGAAAGAGAATCAAGCATGTGTACAGGGGCATAAACGCAGCAGTGATAGGATTGGAGAGGTTCGGTGAGCAAATGAAGACCCTTTGAAGTCATATTGCATGGTACTCATTCCACGGGTTTCAAATACACAGGTTTAAGGTATTCTTCCTTCAGCTAAAACATGCATGTGGAACCCAATTATGATCAACCATGTGAACGGGAGACGTGTTCAAATATGTCTCAGTTTTCCTCCCCTGGTACTCGGGTGCAACATTCCAGACGCTTTACTAACACTCTCCCCACTTGGAAAGTCAGCGCCTTTAACCTCCTGTTTGGCCCAGTTTGCAATTTCTGCGGAAGGTGAACAGGAATAGCGAGAACCAATGAGAGACTACCTGGAGGTGTCTGGACGGGCAAATTTAACTCTCATATCCCACCAGGAAGAGGAATTAACCAAAGGCTCAGCGTGCCGTGCCGGAACCAGATTAGGGCCTGAAGCCATCCTGCGGAGTTGCGGCCTGCTCACAAGAAAGCGAGTTGAAGAAAGGAGCTCAGGGGCACTGTAATTCACAAACCTGCAGAGTTATAAATGACAGCTATCGTCCAAAAATAGACTGAAGTAAGGCTGCCAAGAGGACTTGAAAGCGGGGCAGAATTGCAGGAAACCGATTTCAGGAGGTAGACTGGAATTGCATTGAAAGCATAGGAAAAGAGGCAGAACGTCCACAATGATGCACTTGGCCAAAAAGGGCGTATGCGTTTTTTCCTGAATATATTCAGGAAAAAACGCATACGCCCTTTTTGGCCAACCAAGCAAGCTTGCAAAGGAAATCTGCACTACAATGAAGTCTCACTTCCCCCCGGTCAAAAGGGCCATCTGAAAAAAGTGTAAAAACCAGAAAGGCAGGACAGGCCATGGAGAACTGGGAGCCTTGTTATGCTGAAGGGCGGGATGTAAATTGCCAACAAACACTCGGGAGAAGTGTATGGTGTTTCCTGAAACATCTAAAAAACAAAGCAACAGAGCCTAGGGCACTTCCACTTATGGTCCTATAGCTTAGGGAATTTAAAATCAAAAAGACACAGCCACCCCAAAGTTTCGAACGGCTCTGTTTACAAGAACCACGTTTACAGTAGAAGTTCAACATCGCAGAAAGTGAAAAATGGATAAAAAAGTTGTGGTATTTACTTACAAAGCAATATCACTCAGCAATGAAATCTGTGTCATCAGGACCTTAGCAGCACAATGAGTGGATTCAGGTATGATGATTCTAACTGAAATAAGTCACACAGAAAAAGAAACATCATAAGATATCAGTAATACACGGAATGTAAACTTGGCTACACAGGAACTGAATTACAGAACAGAACAGGGTCTCAAATTTAGAAAACCAACTTATGCTTGCTTAAGGGTAAAGGTGAGTTGGGGTGCTGCATAAAACCAGAGATTGAAATGAGCACAGATAAAGTTCCTTAAGCCAAATATGGAATAGACAAGAGCTACTCCTTGCTCAACGAAATGGACTCAACACCGCATATTAAACGCCTAAGAATGTACCTGACTAGTAAGTATCTTAAAACCTATGGATTGCTATGTCTCCGAAAGAGAATCAAGCATGTGTACAGGGGCATAAACGCAGCAGTGATAGGATTGGAGAGGTTCGGTGAGCAAATGAAGACCCTTTGAAGTCATATTGCATGGTACCCATTCCACGGGTTTCAACTACCCAGGTTTAAGGTATTCTTCCTTCAGCTAAAACATGCATGTGGGACCTAGAGTATGATCAACCATGTGATCGGGAGACGTGTTCAAATATGTCTCAGTTTTCGTACCCTGGTACTCGGGTGCAACATTCCAGACGCTTTACTAACACTCTCCCCACTTGGAGAGTCAGTCCCTTTAACCTCCTGTTTGGCCCAGTTTGCAATTTCTGTGGAAGATGAACAGGAATAGCGAGAACCAATGAGAGACTAGCTGGAGGTGTCTGGATGGGCAAATTTAACTCTCATTTCCCACCAGGAAGAGGAATTAACCAAAGGCTCAGCATGCCGTGCCAGAACCAGATTAGGGCCTGAAGACATCCTGCGGTGTTGCGGCCAGGTCACAAGAAAGCGAGTTGAAGAAAGGAGCTCAGGGGCACTGTAATTCACAAACCTGCAGAGTTATAAATGACAGCTATCGTCCAAAAATAGACTGAAGTAAGGCTGCCAAGAGGACTTGAAAGCGGGGCAGAATTGCAGGAAACCGATTTCAGGAGGTAGACTGGAATTGCATTGAAAGCATAGGAAAAGAGGCAGAACGTCCACAATGATGCACTTGGCCAAAAAGGGCGTATGCGTTTTTTCCTGAATATATTCAGGAAAAAACGCATACGCACTTTTTGGCCAACCAAGCAAGCTTGCAAAGGAAATCTGCACTACAATGAAGTCTCACTTCCCCCGGTCACAAGGGCCATCTGAAAAAAGTGTAAAATCCAGAACGGCAGGACAGGCCATGGAGAACTGGGAGCCTTGTTATGCTGAAGGGCGGGATGTAAATTGCCAACAAACACTCGGGAGAAGTGTATGGTGTTTCCTGAAACATCTAAAAAACAAAGCAACAGAGCCTAGGGCACTTCCACTTATGGTCCTATAGCTTAGGGAATTTAAAATCAAAAAGACACAGCCACCCCAAAGTTTCGAACGGCTCTGTTTACAAGAACCTCGTTTACAGTACAAGTTCAACATCGCAGAAAGTGAAAAATGGATAAAAAAGTTGTGGTATTTACTTACAAAGCAATATCACTCAGCAATGAAATCTGTGTCATCAGGCCCTTAGCAGCACAATGAGTGGATTCAGGTATGATGATTCTAACTGAAATAAGTCACACAGAAAAAGAAACATCATAAGATATCAGTAATACACGGAATGGAAACTTGGCTACACAGGAACTGAATTACAGAACAGAACAGGGTCTCAAATTTAGAAAACCGACTTATGCTTGCTTAAGGGTAAAGGTGAGTTGGGGTGCTGCATAAAACCAGAGATTGAAATGAGCACAGATAAAGTTCCTTAAGCCAAATATGGAATAGACAAGAGCTACTCCTTGCTCAACGAAATGGACTCAACACCGCATATTAAATGCCTAAGAATGTACCTGACTAGTAAGTATCTTAAAACCTATGGATTGCTATGTCTCCGAAAGAGAATCAAGCATGTGTACAGGGGCATAAACGCAGCAGTGATAGGATTGGAGAGGTTCGGTGAGCAAATGAAGACCCTTTGAAGTCATATTGCATGGTACCCATTCCACGGGTTTCAACTACCCAGGTTTAAGGTATTCTTCCTTCAGCTAAAACATGCATGTGGGACCTAGAGTATGATCAACCATGTGATCGGGAGACGTGTTCAAATATGTCTCAGTTTTCGTACCCTGGTACTCGGGTGCAACATTCCAGACGCTTTACTAACACTCTCCCCACTTGGAGAGTCAGTCCCTTTAGCCTCCTGTTTGGCCCAGTTTGCAATTTCTGTGGAAGATGAACAGGAATAGCGAGAACCAATGAGAGACTAGCTGGAGGTGTCTGGATGGGCAAATTTAACTCTCATTTCCCACCAGGAAGAGGAATTAACCAAAGGCTCAGCGTGCCGTGCCAGAACCAGATTAGGGCCTGAAGACATCCTGCGGAGTTGCGGCCTGCTCACAAGAAAGCGAGTTGAAGAAAGGAGCTCAGGGGCACTGTAATTCACAAACCTGCAGAGTTATAAATGACAGCTATCGTCCAAAAATAGACTGAAGTAAGGCCGCCAAGAGGACTTCAAAGCGGGGCAGAATTGCAGGAAACCGATTTCAGGAGGTAGACTGGAATTGCATTGAAAGCATAGGAAAAGAGGCAGAACGTCCACAATGATGCACTTGGCCAAAAAGGGCGTATGCGTTTTTTCCTGAATATATTCAGGAAAAAACGCATACGCCCTTTTTGGCCAACCAAGCAAGCTTGCAAAGGAAATCTGCACTACAATGAAGTCTCACTTCCCCCCGGTCAAAAGGGCCATCTGAAAAAAGTGTAAAATCCAGAAAGGCAGGACAGGCCATGGAGAACTGGGAGCCTTGTTATGCTGATGGGCGGGATGTAAATTGCCAACAACCACTCGGGAGAAGTGTATGGTGTTTCCTGAAACATCTAAAAAACAAAGCAACAGAGCCTAGGGCACTTCCACTTATGGTCCTATAGCTTAGGGAATTTAAAATCAAAAAGACACAGCCACCCCAAAGTTTCGAACGGCTGTGTTTACAAGAACCTCGTTTACAGTACAAGTTCAACATCGCAGAAAGTGAAAAATGGATAAAGAACTTGTGGTACTTACGTACAATGCAGTATCACTCAGCAATGAAATCTATGTCATCAGGCCCTTAGCAGCATAATGCGTGGATTCAGGTACGATGATTCTAACTGAAATAAGTCACACAGAAAAAGAAACATCATAAGATATCACTAATACACGGAATGTAAACTTGGCTACACAGGAACTGAATTACAGAACAGAACAGGGTCTCAAATTTAGAAAACCAACTTATGCTTGCTTAAGGGGAAAGGTGAGTTGGGGTGCTGCATAAAACCAGAGATTGAAATGAGCACAGATAAAGTTCCTTAAGCCAAATATGGAATAGACAAGAGCTACTCCTTGCTCAACGAAATGGACTCAACACCGCATATTAAACGCCTAAGAATGTACCTGACTAGTAAGTATCTTAAAACCTATGGATTGCTATGTCTCCGAAACAGAATCAAGCATGTGTACAGGGGCATAAACGCAGCAGTGATAGGATTGGAGAGGTTCGGTGAGCAAATGAAGACCCTTTGAAGTCATATTGCATGGTACCCATTCCACGGGTTTCAACTACCCAGGTTTTAGGTATTCTTCCTTCAGCTAAAACATGCATGTGGAACCCAAGTATGATCAACCATGTGAATGGGAGACGTGTTCAAATATGTCTCAGTTTTCGTACCCTGGTACTCGGGTGCAACATTCCAGACGCTTTACTAACACTCTCCCCACTTGGAAAGTCAGCGCCTTTAACCTCCTGTTTGTCCCAGTTTGCAATTTCTGCGGAAGATGAACAGGAATAGCGAGAACCAATGAGAGGCTAGCTGGAGGTGTCTGGACGGGCAAATTTAACTCTCATTTCCCACCAGGAAGAGGAAATAACCAAAGGCTCAGCGTGCCGTGCCGGAACCAGATTAGGGCCTGAAGCCATCCTGCGGTGTTGCGGCCAGCTCAAAAGAAAGCGAGTTGAAGAAAGGAGCTCAGGGGCACTGTAATTCACAAACCTGCAGAGTTATAAATGACAGCTATCGTCCAAAAATAGACTGAAGTAAGGCTGCCAAGAGGACTTGAAAGCGGGGCAGAATTGCAGGAAACCGATTTCAGGAGGTAGACTGGAATTGCATTGAAAGCATAGGAAAAGAGGCAGAACGTCCACAATGATGCACTTGGCCAAAAAGGGCGTATGCGTTTTTTCCTGAATATATTCAGGAAAAAACGCATACGCCCTTTTTGGCCAACCAAGCAAGCTTGCAAAGGAAATCTGCACTACAATGAAGTCTCACTTCCCCCCGGTCAAAAGGGCCATCTGAAAAAAGTGTAAAATCCAGAAAGGCAGGACAGGCCATGGAGAACTGGGAGCCTTGTTATGCTGAAGGGCGGGATGTAAATTGCCAACCAACACTCTGGAGAAGTGTATGGTGTTTCCTGAAACATCTAAAAAACAAAGCAACAGAGCCTAGGGCACTTCCACTTATGGTCCTATAGCTTAGGGAATTTAAAATCAAAAAGACACAGCCACCCCAATGTTTCGAACGGCTCTGTTTACAAGAACCTCGTTTACAGTAGAAGTTCAACATCGCAGAAATTGAAAAATGGATAAAGAGCTTGTGGTACTTACGTACAATGCAGTATCACTCAGCAATGAAATCTATGTCATCAGGCCCATAGCAGCATAATGAGTGGATTCAGGTACGATGATTCTAACTGAAATAAGTCACACAGAAAAAGAAACATCATAAGATATCACTAATACACGGAATGTAAACTTGGCTACACAGGAACTGAATTACAGAACAGAACAGGGTCTCAAATTTAGAAAACCAACTTATGCTTGCTTAAGGGGAAAGGTGAGTTGGGGTGCTGCATAAAACCAGAGATTGAAATGAGCACAGATAAAGTTCCTTAAGCCAAATATGGAATAGACAAGAGCTACTCCTTGCTCAACGAAATGGACTCAACACCGCATATTAAATGCCTAAGAATGTACCTGACTAGTAAGTATCTTAAAACCTATGGATTGCTATGTCTCCGAAAGAGAATCAAGCATGGGTACAGGGGCATAAACGCAGCAGTGATAGGATTGGAGAGGTTCGGTGAGCAAATGAAGACCCTTTGAAGTCATATTGCATGGTACCCATTCCACGGGTTTCAACTACCCAGGTTTAAGGTATTCTTCCTTCAGCTAAAACATGCATGTGGAACCTAGAGTATGATCAACCATGTGATCGGGAGACGTGTTCAAATATGTCTCAGTTTTCGTACCCTGGTACTCGGGTGCAACATTCCAGACGCTTTACTAACACTCTCCCCACTTGGAGAGTCAGTCCCTTTAACCTCCTGTTTGGCCCAGTTTGCAATTTCTGCGGAAGATGAACAGGAATAGCGAGAACCAATGAGAGACTAGCTGGAGGTGTCTGGATGGGCAAATTTAACTCTCATTTCCCACCAGGAAGAGGAATTAACCAAAGGCTCAGCGTGCCGTGCCAGAACCAGATTAGGGCCTGAAGACATCCTGCGGTGTTGCGGCCAGGTCACAAGAAAGCGAGTTGAAGAAAGGAGCTCAGGGGCACTGTAATTCACAAACCTGAAGAGTTATAAATGACAGCTATTGTCCAAAAATAGACTGAAGTAAGGCTGCCAAGAGGACTTGAAAGCGGGGCAGAATTGCAGGAAACCGATTTCAGGAGGTAGACTGGAATTGCATTGCAAGCGTAGGAAAAGAGGCAGAACGTCCACAATGATGCACTTGGCCAAAAAGGGCGTATGCATTTTTTCCTGAATATATTCAGGAAAAAACGCATACGCCCTTTTTGGCCAACCAAGCAACCTTGCAAAGGAAATCTGCACTACAATGAAGTCTCACTTCCCCCTGGTCAAAAGGGCCATCTGAAAAAAGTGTAAAATCCAGAAAGGCAGGACAGGCCATGGAGAACTGGGAGCCTTGTTATGCTGATGGGCGGGATGTAAATTGCCAACAACCACTCGGGAGAAGTGTATGGTGTTTCCTGAAACATCTAAAAAACAAAGCAACAGAGCCTAGGGCACTTCCACTTATGGTCCTATAGCTTAGGGAATTTAAAATCAAAAAGACACAGCCACCCCAAAGTTTGGAATGGCTCTGTTTACAAGAACCTCGTTTACAGTACAAGTTCAACATCGCAGAAATTGAAAAATGGATAAAGAAGTTGTGGTATTTACTTACAAAGCAATATCACTCAGCAATGAAATCTGTGTCATCAGGCCCTTAGCAGCACAATGAGTGGATTCAGGTATGATGATTCTAACTGAAATAAGTCACACAGAAAAAGAAACATCATAAGATATCACTAATACACGGAATGTAAACTTGGCTACACAGGAACTGAATTACAGAACAGAACAGGGTCTCAAATTTAGAAAACCAACTTATGCTTGCTTAAGGGTAAAGGTGAGTTGGGGTGCTGCATAAAACCAGAGATTGAAATGAGCACAGATAAAGTTCCTTAAGCCAAATATGGAATAGACAAGAGCTACTCCTTGCTCAACGAAATGGACTCAACACCGCATATTAAACGCCTAAGAATGTACCTGACTAGTAAGTATCTTAAAACCTATGGATTGCTATGTCTCCGAAAGTGAATCAAGCATGTGTACAGGGGCATAAACGCAGCAGTGATAGGATTGGAGAGGTTCGGTGAGCAAATGAAGACCCTTTGAAGTCATATTGCATGGTACCCATTCCACGGGTTTCAACTACCCAGGTTTAAGGTATTCTTCCTTCAGCTAAAACATGCATGTGGGACCTAGAGTATGACCAACCATGTGATCGGGAGACGTGTTCAAATATGTCTCAGTTTTCGTACCCTGGTACTCGGGTGCAACATTCCAGACGCTTTACTAACACTCTCCCCACTTGGAGAGTCAGTCCCTTTAACCTCCTGTTTGTCCCAGTTTGCAATTTCTGTGGAAGATGAACAGGAATAGCGAGAACCAATGAGAGACTAGCTGGAGGTGTCTGGATGGGCAAATTTAACTCTCATTTCCCACCAGGAAGAGGAATTAACCAAAGGCTCAGCGTGCCGTGCCAGAACCAGATTAGGGCCTGAAGACATCCTGCGGTGTTGCGGCCAGGTCACAAGAAAGCGAGTTGAAGAAAGGAGCTCAGGGGCACTGTAATTCACAAACCTGCAGAGTTATAAATGACAGCTATCGTCCAAAAATAGACTGAAGTAAGGCTGCCAAGAGGACTTGAAAGCGGGGCAGAATTGCAGGAAACCGATTTCAGGAGGTAGACTGGAATTGCATTGAAAGCATAGGAAAAGAGGCAGAACGTCCACAATGATGCACTTGGCCAAAAAGGGCGTATGCGTTTTTTCCTGAATATATTCAGGAAAAAACGCATACGCCCTTTTTGGCCAACCAAGCAAGCTTGCAAAGGAAATCTGCACTACAATGAAGTCTCACTTCCCCCCGGTCAAAAGGGCCATCTGAAAAAAGTGTAAAATCCAGAAAGGCAGGACAGGCCATGGAGAACTGGGAGCCTTGTTATGCTGAAGGGCGGGATGTAAATTGCCGACCAACACTCGGAGAAGTGTATGGTGTTTCCTGAAACATCTAAAAAACAAAGCAACAGAGCCTAGGGCACTTCCACTTATGGTCCTATAGCTTAGGGAATTTAAAATCAAAAAGACACAGCCACCCCAAAGTTTGGAATGGCTCTGTTTACAAGAACCTCGTTTACAGTACAAGTTCAACATCGCAGAAATTGAAAAATGGATAAAGAAGTTGTGGTATTTACTTACAAAGCAATATCACTCAGCAATGAAATCTGTGTCATCAGGCCCTTAGCAGCACAATGAGTGGATTCAGGTATGATGATTCTAACTGAAATAAGTCACACAGAAAAAGAAACATCATAAGATATCACTAATACACGGAATGTAAACTTGGCTACACAGGAACTGAATTACAGAACAGAACAGGGTCTCAAATTTGGAAAACCAACTTATGCTTGCTTAAGGGTAATGGTGAGTTGGGGTGCTGCATAAAACCAGAGATTGAAATGAGCACAGATAAAGTTCCTTAAGCCAAATATGGAATAGACAAGAGCTACTCCTTGCTCAACGAAATGGACTCAACACCGCATATTAAACGCCTAAGAATGTACCTGACTAGTAAGTATCTTAAAACCTATGGATTGCTATGTCTCCGAAAGTGAATCAAGCATGTGTACAGGGGCATAAACGCAGCAGTGATAGGATTGGAGAGGTTCGGTGAGCAAATGAAGACCCTTTGAAGTCATATTGCATGGTACCCATTCCACGGGTTTCAACTACCCAGGTTTAAGGTATTCTTCCTTCAGCTAAAACATGCATGTGGGACCTAGAGTATGACCAACCATGTGATCGGGAGACGTGTTCAAATATGTCTCAGTTTTCGTACCCTGGTACTCGGGTGCAACATTCCAGACGCTTTACTAACACTCTCCCCACTTGGAGAGTCAGTCCCTTTAACCTCCTGTTTGTCCCAGTTTGCAATTTCTGTGGAAGATGAACAGGAATAGCGAGAACCAATGAGAGACTAGCTGGAGGTGTCTGGATGGGCAAATTTAACTCTCATTTCCCACCAGGAAGAGGAATTAACCAAAGGCTCAGCGTGCCGTGCCAGAACCAGATTAGGGCCTGAAGACATCCTGCGGTGTTGCGGCCAGGTCACAAGAAAGCGAGTTGAAGAAAGGAGCTCAGGGGCACTGTAATTCACAAACCTGCAGAGTTATAAATGAGAGCTATCGTCCAAAAATAGACTGAAGTAAGGCTGCCAAGAGGACTTGAAAGCGGGGCAGAATTGCAGGAAACCGATTTCAGGAGGTAGACTGGAATTGCATTGAAAGCATAGGAAAAGAGGCAGAACGTCCACAATGATGCACTTGGCCAAAAAGGGCGTATGCGTTTTTTCCTGAATATATTCAGGAAAAAACGCATACGCACTTTTTGGCCAACCAAGCAAGCTTGCAAAGGAAATCTGCACTACAATGAAGTCTCACTTCCCCCCGGTCAAAAGGGCCATCTGAAAAAAGTGTAAAATCCAGAAAGGCAGGACAGGCCATGGAGAACTGGGAGCCTTGTTATGCTGAAGGGCGGGATGTAAATTGCCAACCAACACTCGGAGAAGTGTATGGTGTTTCCTGAAACATCAAAAAAACAAAGCAACAGAGCCTAGGGCACTTCCACTTATGGTCCTATAGCTTAGGGAATTTAAAATCAAAAAGACACAGCCACCCCAAAGTTTCGAACGGCTCTGTTTACAAGAACCTCGTTTACAGTAGAAGTTCAACATCGCAGAAAGTGAAAAATGGATAAAGAACTTGTGGTACTTACGTACAATGCAGTATCACTCAGCAATGAAATCTATGTCATCAGGCCCTTAGCAGCATAATGAGTGGATTCAGGTACGATGATTCTAACTGAAATAAGTCACACAGAAAAAGAAACATCATAAGATATCACTAATACACGGAATGTAAACTTGGCTACACAGGAACTGAATTACAGAACAGAACAGGGTCTCAAATTTAGAAAACCAACATATGCTTGCTTAAGGGGAAAGGTGAGTTGGGGTGCTGCATAAAACCAGAGATTGAAATGAGCACAGATAAAGTTCCTTAAGCCAAATATGGAATAGACAAGAGCTACTCCTTGCTCAACGAAATGGACTCAACACCGCATATTAAACGCCTAAGAATGTACCTGACTAGTAAGTATCTTAAAACCTATGGATTGCTATGTCTCCGAAACAGAATCAAGCATGTGTACAGGGGCATAAACGCAGCAGTGATAGGATTGGAGAGGTTCGGTGAGCAAATGAAGACCCTTTGAAGTCATATTGCATGGTACCCATTCCACGGGTTTCAACTACCCAGGTTTTAGGTATTCTTCCTTCAGCTAAAACATGCATGTGGAACCCAAGTATGATCAACCATGTGAACGGGAGACGTGTTCAAATATGTCTCAGTTTTCGTACCCTGGTACTCGGGTGCAACATTCCAGACGCTTTACTAACACTCTCCCCACTTGGAAAGTCAGCGCCTTTAACCTCCTGTTTGTCCCAGTTTGCAATTTCTGCGGAAGATGAACAGGAATAGCGAGAACCAATGAGAGGCTAGCTGGAGGTGTCTGGATGGGCAAATTTAACTCTCATTTCCCACCAGGAAGAGGAAATAACCAAAGGCTCAGCGTGCCGTGCCGGAACCAGATTAGGGCCTGAAGCCATCCTGCGGTGTTGCGGCCAGGTCACAAGAAAGCGAGTTGAAGAAAGGAGCTCAGGGGCACTGTAATTCACAAACCTGCAGACTTATAAATGACAGCTATCGTCCAAAAATATACTGAAGTAAGGCTGCCAAGAGGACTTGAAAGCGGGGCAGAATTGCAGGAAACCGATTTCAGGAGGTAGACTGGAATTGCATTGAAAGCATAGGAAAAGAGGCAGAACGTCCACAATGATGCACTTGGCCAAAAAGGGCGTATGCGTTTTTTCCTGAATATATTCAGGAAAAAACGCATACGCCCTTTTTGGCCAACCAAGCAAGCTTGCAAAGGAAATCTCCACTACAATGAAGTCTCACTTCCCCCCGGTCAAAAGGGCCATCTGAAAAAAGTGTAAAATCCAGAAAGGCAGGACAGGCCATGGAGAACTGGGAGCCTTGTTATGCTGAAGGGCGGGATGTAAATTGCCAACCAACACTCGGGAGAAGTGTATGGTGTTTCCTGAAACATCTAAAAAACAAAGCAACAGAGCCTAGGGCACTTCCACTTATGGTCCTATAGCTTAGGGAATTTAAAATCAAAAAGACACAGCCACCCCAAAGTTTCGAACGGCTCTGTTTACAAGAACCTCGTTTACAGTAGAAGTTCAACATCGCAGAAAGTGAAAAATGGATAAAGAACTTGTGGTACTTACGTACAATGCAGGATCACTCAGCAATGAAATCTATGTCATCAGGCCCGTAGCAGCATAATGAGTGGATTCAGGTACGATGATTCTAACTGAAATAAGTCACACAGAAAAGGAAACATCATAAGATATCACTAATACACGGAATGTAAACTTGGCTACACAGGAACTGAATTACAGAACAGAACAGGGTCTCAAATTTAGAAAACCAACTTATGCTTGCTTAAGGGTAAAGGTGAGTTGGGGTGCTGCATAAAACCAGAGATTGAAATGAGCACAGATAAAGTTCCTCAAGCCAAATATGGAATAGACAAGAACTACTCCTTGCTCAACGAAATGGACTCAACACCGCATATTAAATGCCTAAGAATGTACCTGACTAGTAAGTATCTTAAAACCTATGGATTGCTATGTCTCCGAAAGAGAATCAAGCATGTGTACAGGGGCATAAACGCAGCAGTGATAGGATTGGAGAGGTTCGGTGAGCAAATGAAGACCCTTTGAAGTCATATTGCATGGTACCCATTCCACGGGTTTCAACTACCCAGGTTTAAGGTATTCTTCCTTCAGCTAAAACATGCATGTGGAACCTAGAGTATGATCAACCATGTGATCGGGAGACGTGTTCAAATATGTCTCAGTTTTCGTACCCTGGTACTCGGGTGCAACATTCCAGACGCTTTACTAACACTCTCCCCACTTGGAGAGTCAGTCCCTTTAACCTCCTGTTTGGCCCAGTTTGCAATTTCTGTGGAAGATGAACAGGAATAGCGAGAACCAATGAGAGACTAGCTGGAGGTGTCTGGATGGGCAAATTTAACTCTCATTTCCCACCAGGAAGAGGAATTAACCAAAGGCTCAGTGTGCCGTGCCAGAACCAGATTAGGGCCTGAAGACATCCTGCGGTGTTGCGGCCAGGTCACAAGAAAGCGAGTTGAAGAAAGGAGCTCAGGGGCACTGTAATTCACAAACCTGCAGAGTTATAAATGACAGCTATCGTCCAAAAATAGACTGAAGTAAGGCTGCCAAGAGGACTTGAAAGCGGGGCAGAATTGCAGGAAACCGATTTCAGGAGGTAGACTGGAATTGCATTGCAAACATAGGAAAAGGGGCAGAACGTCCACAATGATGCACTTGGCCAAAAAGGGCGTATGCGTTTTTTCCTGAATATATTCAGGAAAAAACGCATACGCCCTTTTTGGCCAACCAAGCAAGCTTGCAAAGGAAATCTGCACTACAATGAAGTCTCACTTCCCCCCGGTCAAAAGGGCCATCTGAAAAAAGTGTAAAATCCAGAAAGGCAGGACAGGCCATGGAGAACTGGGAGCCTTGTTATGCTGAAGGGCGGGATGTAAATTGCCAACCAACACTCGGAGAAGTGTATGGTGTTTCCTGAAACATCTAAAAAACAAAGCAACAGAGCCTAGGGCACTTCCACTTATGGTCCTATAGCTTAGGGAATTTAAAATCAAAAAGACACAGCCACCCCAAAGTTTCGAACGGCTCTGTTTACAAGAACCTCGTTTACAGTAGAAGTTCAACATCGCAGAAAGTGAAAAATGGATAAAGAACTTGTGGTACTTACGTACAATGCAGTATCACTCAGCAATGAAATCTATGTCATCAGGCCCTTAGCAGCATAATGAGTGGATTCAGGTACGATGATTCTAACTGAAATAAGTCACACAGAAAAAGAAACATCATAAGATATCACTAATACACGGAATGTAAACTTGGCTACACAGGAACTGAATTACAGAACAGAACAGGTTCTCAAATTTAGAAAACCAACTTATGCTTGCTTAAGGGTAAAGGTGAGTTGGGGTGCTGCATAAAACCAGAGATTGAAATGAGCACACATAAAGTTCCTTAAGCCAAATATGGAATAGACAAGAGCTACTCCTTGCTCAATGAAATGGACTCAACACCGCATATTAAACGCCTAAGAATGTACCTGACTAGTAAGTATCTTAAAACCTATGGATTGCTATGTCTCCGAAACAGAATTAAGCATGTGTACAGGGGCATAAACGCAGCAGTGATAGGATTGGAGAGGTTCGGTGAGCAAATGAAGACCCTTTGAAGACATATTGTATGGTACCCATTCCACGGGTCTCAACTCTCCAGGTTTAAGGTATTCTTCCTTCAGCTAAAACATGCATGTGGAACCCAGAGTATGATCAACCGTGTGAACGGGAGACGTGTTCAAATATGTCTCAGGTTTCCTCCCCTGGTACTCGGGTGCAACATTCCAGACGCTTTACTAACACTCTCCCCACTTGGAGAGTCAGCGCCTTTAACCTCCTGTTTGGCCCAGTTTGCAATTTCTGCGGAAGATGAACAGGAATAGCGAGAACCAATGAGAGACTAGCTGGAGGTGTCTGGACGGGCAAATTTAACTCTCATTTCCCACCAGGAAGAGGAATTAACCAAAGGCTCAGCGTGCCGTGCCGGAACCAGATTAGGGCCTGAAGCCATCCTGCGGTGTTGCGGCCAGGTCACAAGAAAGCGAGTTGAAGAAAGGAGCTAAGGGGCACTGTAATTCACAAACCTGCAGAGTTATAAATGACAGCTATCGTCCAAAAATAGACTGAAGTAAGGCTGCCAAGAGGACTTGAAAGCGGGGCAGAATTGCAGGAAACCGATTTCAGGAGGTAGACTGGAATTGCATTGAAAGCATAGGAAAAGAGGCAGAACGTCCACAATGATGCACTTGGCCAAAAAGGGCGTATGCGTTTTTTCCTGAATATATTCAGGAAAAAACGCATACGCCCTTTTTGGCCAACCAAGCAAGCTTGCAAAGGAAATCTGCACTACAATGAAGTCTCACTTCCCCCCGGTCAAAAGGGCCATCTGAAAAAAGTGTAAAATCCAGAAAGGCAGGACAGGCCATGGAGAACTGGGAGCCTTGTTATGCTGATGGGCGGGATGTAAATTGCCAACAACCACTCGGGAGAAGTGTATGGTGTTTCCTGAAACATCTAAAAAACAAAGCAACAGAGCCTAGGGCACTTCCACTTATGGTCCTATAGCTTAGGGAAATTAAAATAAAAAAGACACAGCCACCCCAAAGTTTGAAACGGCTCTGTTTACAAGAACCTCGTTTACAGTACAAGGTCAACATCGCAGAAAGTGAAAAATGGATAAAGAAGTTGTGGTATTTACTTACAAAGCAATATCACTCAGCAATGAAATCTGTGTCATCAGGCCCTTAGCAGCACAATGAGTGGATTCAGGTATGATGATGCTAACTGAAATAAGTCACACAGAAAAACAAACATCATAATATATCAGTAATACACGGAATGTAAACTTGGATACACAGGAACTGAATTACAGAACAGAACAGGGTCTCAAATTTAGAAAACCAACTTATGCTTGCTTAAGGGGAAAGGTGAATTGGGGTTCTGCATAACCAGAGATCGAAATGAGCACAGATAAAGTTCCTTAAGCCAAATATGGAATAGACAAGAGCTACTCCTTGCTCAACGAAATGGACTCAACACCGCATATTAAACGCCTAAGAATGTACCTGACTAGTAAGTATCTTAAAACCTATGGATTGCTATGTCTCCGAAAGAGAATCAAGCATGTGTACAGGGGCATAAACGCAGCAGTGATAGGATTGGAGAGGTTCGGTGAGCAAATGAAGACCCTTTGAAGTCATATTGCATGGTACCCATTACACGGGTCTCAACTCTCCAGGTTTAAGGTATTCTTCCTTCAGCTAAAACATGCATGTGGAACCCAAGTATGATCAACCATGTGAACGGGAGACGTGTTCAAATATGTCTCAGTTTTCGTCCCCTGGTACTCGGGTGCAACATTCCAGACACTTTACTAACACTCTCCCCACTTGGAGAGTCAGCGCCTTTAACCTCCTGTTTGGCCCAGTTTGCAATTTCTGTGGAAGATGAACAGGAATAGCGAGAACCAATGAGAGGCTAGCTGGAGGTGTCTGGACGGGCAAATTTTACTCTCATTTCCCACCAGGAAGAGGAAATAACCAAAGGCTCCGCGTGCCGTACCGGAACCAGATTAGGGCCTGAAGCCATCCTGCGGTGTTGCGGCCAGCTCAAAAGAAAGCGAGTTGAAGAAAGGAGCTCAGGGGCACTGTAATTCACAAACCTGCAGAGTTATAAATGACAGCTATCGTCCAAAAATAGACTGAAGTAAGGCTGCCAAGAGGACTTGAAAGCGGGGCAGAATTGCAGGAAACCGATTTCAGGAGGTAGACTGGAATTGCATTGAAAGCATAGGAAAAGAGGCAGAACGTCCACAATGATGCACTTGGCCAAAAAGGGCGTATGCGTTTTTTCCTGAATATATTGAGGAAAAAAGGCATACGCCCTTTTTGGCCAACCAAGCAAGCTTGCAAAGGAAATCTGCACTACAATGAAGTCTCACTTCCCCCCGGTCAGAAGGGCCATCTGAAAAAAGTGTAAATCCAGAAAGGCAGGACAGGCCATGGAGAACTGGGAGCCTTGTTATGCTGATGGGCGGGATGTAAATTGCCAACAACCACTCGGGAGAAGTGTATGGTGTTTCCTGAAACATCTAAAAAACAAAGCAACAGAACCTAGGGCACTTCCACTTATGGTCCTATAGCTTAGGGAAATTAAAATCAAAAAGACACAGCCACCCCAAAGTTTGGAACGGCTCTGTTTACAAGAACCTCGTTTACAGTAGAAGTTCAACATCGCAGAAAGTGAAAAATGGATAAAGAACTTGTGGTACTTACGTACAATGCAGTATCACTCAGCAATGAAATCTATGTCATCAGCCCCGTAGCAGCATAATGAGTGGATTCAGGTACGATGATTCTAACTGAAATAAGTCACACAGAAAAAGAAACATCATAAGATATCACTAATACACGGAATGTAAACTTGGCTACACAGGAACTGAATTACAGAACAGAACAGGGTCTCAAATTTAGAAAACCAACTTATGCTTGCTTAAGGGGAAAGGTGAGTTGGGGTGCTGCATAAAACCAGAGATTGAAATGAGCACAGATAAATTTCCTTAAGCCAAATATGGAATAGACAAGAGCTACTCCTTGCTCAACGAAATGGACTCAACACCGCATATTAAATGCCTAAGAATGTACCTGACTAGTAAGTATCTTAAAACCTATGGATTGCTATGTCTCCGAAAGAGAATCAAGCATGTGTACAGGGGCATAAACGCAGCAGTGATAGGATTGGAGAGGTTCGGTGAGCAAATGAAGACCCTTTGAAGTCATATTGCATGGTACCCATTCCACGGGTTTCAACTACCCAGGTTTAAGGTATTCTTCCTTCAGCTAAAACATGCATGTGGGACCTAGAGTATGATCAACCATGTGATCGGGAGACGTGTTCAAATATGTCTCAGTTTTCGTACCCTGGTACTCGGGTGCAACATTCCAGACGCTTTACTAACACGCTCCCCACTTGGAGAGTCAGTCCCTTTAACCTCCTGTTTGGCCCAGTTTGCAATTTCTGTGGAAGATGAACAGGAATAGCGAGAACCAATGAGAGAGTAGCTGGAGGTGTCTGGATGGGCAAATTTAACTCTCATTTCCCACCAGGAAGAGGAATTAACCAAAGGCTCAGCGTGCCGTGCCAGAACCAGATTAGGGCCTGAAGACATCCTGCGGTGTTGTGGCCAGGTCACAAGAAAGCGAGTTGAAGAAAGGAGCTCAGGGGCACTGTAATTCACAAACCTGCAGAGTTATAAATGACAGCTATCGTCCAAAAATAGACTGAAGTAAGGCTGCCAAGAGGACTTGAAAGCGGGGCAGAATTGCAGGAAACCGATTTCAGGAGGTAGACTGGAATTGCATTGAAAGCATAGGAAAAGAGGCAGAACGTCCACAATGATGCACTTGGCCAAAAAGGGCGTATGCGTTTTTTCCTGAATATATTGAGGAAAAAAGGCATACGCCCTTTTTGGCCAACCAAGCAAGCTTGCAAAGGAAATCTGCACTACAATGAAGTCTCACTTCCCCCCGGTCAAAAGGGCCATCTGAAAAAAGTGTAAAATCCAGAAAGGCAGGACAGGCCATGGAGAACTGGGAGCCTTGTTATGCTGATGGGCGGGATGTAAATTGCCAACAACCACTCGGGAGAAGTGTATGGTGTTTCCTGAAACATCTAAAAAACAAAGCAACAGAGCCTAGGGCACTTCCACTTATGGTCCTATAGCTTAGGGAAATTAAAATCAAAAAGACACAGCCACCCCAAAGTTTGGAACGGCTCTGTTTACAAGAACCTCGTTTACAGTAGAAGTTCAACATCGCAGAAAGTGAAAAATGGATAAAGAACTTGTGGTACTTACGTACAATGCAGTATCACTCAGCAATGAAATCTATGTCATCAGGCCCCAGGCAGCATAATGAGTAGATTCAGGTACGATGATTCTAACTGAAATAAGTCACACAGAAAAAGAAACATCATAAGATATCACTAATACACGGAATGTAAACTTGGCTACACAGGAACTGAATTCCAAAACAGAACAGGTTCTCAAATTTAGAAAACCAACTTATGCTTGCTTAAGGGGAAAGGTGAGTTGGGGTGCTGCATAAAACCAGAGATTGAAATGAGCACAGATAAAGTTCCTTAAGCCAAATATGGAATAGACAAGAGCTACTCCTTGCTCAACGAAATGGACTCAACACCGCATATTAAACGCCTAAGAATGTACCTGACTAGTAGGTATCTTAAAACCTATGGATTGCTATGTCTCCGAAAGAGAATCAAGCATGTGTACAGGGGCATAAACGCAGCAGTGATAGGATTGGAGAGGTTCGGTGAGCAAATGAAGACCCTTTGAAGTCATATTGCATGGTACCCATTCCACGGGTTTCAACTACCCAGGTTTTAGGTATTCTTCCTTCAGCTAAAACATGCATGTGGAACCCAGAGTATGATCAACCATGTGATCGGGAGACGTGTTCAAATATGTCTCAGTTTTCCTCCCCTGGTACTCGGGTGCAACATTCCAGACGCTTTACTAACACTCTCCCCACTTGGAGAGTCAGCGCCTTTAACCTCCTGTTTGGCCCAGTTTGCAATTTCTGCGGAAGATGAACAGGAATAGCGAGAACCAATGAGAGGCTAGCTGGAGGTGTCTGGACGGGCAAATTTAACTCTCATTTCCCAACAGGAAGAGGAAATAAGCAAAGGCTCAGCGTGCCGTACCGGAACCAGATTAGGGCCTGAAGCCATCCTGCGGTGTTGCGGCCAGCTCAAAAGAAAGCGAGTTGAAGAAAGGAGCTCAGGGGCACTGTAATTCACAAACCTGCAGAGTTATAAATGACAGCTATCGTCCAAAAATAGACTGAAGTAAGGCTGCCAAGAGGACTTGAAAGCGGGGCAGAATTGCAGGAAACCGATTTCAGGAGGTAGACTGGAATTGCATTGAAAGCATAGGAAAAGAGGCAGAACGTCCACAATGATGCACTTGGCCAAAAAGGGCGTATGCGTTTTTTCCTGAATATATTCAGGAAAAAACGCATACGCCCTTTTTGGCCAACCAAGCAAGCTTGCAAAGGAAATCTGCACTACAATGAAGTCTCACTTCCCCCCGGTCAAAAGGGCCATCTGAAAAAAGTGTAAAATCCAGAAAGGCAGGACAGGCCATGGAGAACTGGGAGCCTTGTTATGCTGATGGGCGGGATGTAAATTGCCAACAACCACTCGGGAGAAGTGTATGGTGTTTCCTGAAACATCTAAAAAACAAAGCAACAGAGCCTAGGGCACTTCCACTTATGGTCCTATAGCTTAGGGAAATTAAAATGAAAAAGACACAGCCACCCCAAAGTTTGGAACCGCTCCGTTTACAAGAACCTCGTTTACAGTACAAGTTCAACATCGCAGAAAGTGAAAAATGGATAAAGAAGTTGTGGTATTTACTTACAAAGCAATATCACTCAGCAATGAAATCTGTGTCATCAGGCCCTTAGCAGCACAATGAGTGGATTCAGGTATGATGATTCTAACTGAAATAAGTCACACAGAAAAAGAAACATCATAAGATATCAGTAATACACGGAATGGAAACTTGGCTACACAGGAACTGAATTACAGAACAGAACAGGGTCTCAAATTTAGAAAACCAACTTATTCTTGCTTAAGGGTAAAGGTGAGTTGGGGTGCTGCATAAAACCAGAGATTGAAATGAGCACAGATAAAGTTCCTTAAGCCAAATATGGAATAGACAAGAGCTACTCCTTGCTCAACGAAATGGACTCAACACCCCATATTAAACGCCTAAGAATGTACCTGACTAGTAAGTATCTTAAAACCTATGGATTGCTATGTCTCCGAAAGAGAATCAAGCATGTGTACAGGGGCATAAACGCAGCAGTGATAGGATTGGAGAGGTTCGGTGAGCAAATGAAGACCCTTTGAAGTCATATTGCATGGTACCCATTCCACGGGTTTCGCTACCCAGGTTTAAGGTATTCTTCCTTCAGCTAAAACATGCATGTGGAACCTAGAGTATGATCAACCATGTGAACGGGAGACGTGTTCAAATATGTCTCAGTTTTCCTCCCCTGGTACTCGGGTGCAACATTCCAGACGCTTTACTAACACTCTCCCCACTTGGAGAGTCAGCGCCTTTAACCTCCTGTTTGGCCCAGTTTGCAATTTCTGCGGAAGATGAACAGGAATAGCGAGAACCAATGAGAGGCTAGCTGGAGGTGTCTGGACGGGCAAATTTAACTCTCATTTCCCACCAGGAAGAGGAAATAACCAAAGGCTCAGTGTGACGTGCCGGAACCAGATTAGGGCCTGAAGCCATCCTGCGGTGTTGCGGCCAGGTCACAAGAAAGCGAGTTGAAGAAAGGAGCTGAGGGGCACTGTAATTCACAAACCTGCAGAGTTATAAATGACAGCTATCGTCCAAAAATAGACTGAAGTAAGGCTGCCAGGAGGACTTGAAAGCAGGGCAGAATTGCAGGAAACCGATTTCAGGAGGTAGACTGGAATTGCATTGAAAGCATAGGAAAAGAGGCAGAACGTCCACAATGATGCACTTGGCCAAAAAGGGCGTATGCGTTTTTTCCTGAATATATTCAGGAAAAAACGCATACGCCCTTTTTGGCCAACCAAGCAAGCTTGCAAAGGAAATCTGCACTACAATGAAGTCTCACTTCCCCCCGGTCAAAAGGGCCATCTGAAAAAAGTGTAAAATCCAGAAAGGCAGGACAGGCCATGGAAAACTGGGAGCCTTGTTATGCTGATGGGCGGGATGTAAATTGCCAACAACCACTCGGGAGAAGTGTATGGTGTTTCCTGAAACATCTAAAAAACAAAGCAACAGAGCCTAGGGCACTGCCACTTATGGTCCTATAGCTTAGGGTAATTAAAATCAAAAAGACATAGCCACCCCAATGTTTGGGACGCCTCTGTTTACAAGAACCTCGTTTACAGTACAAGTTCAACATCGCAGAAAGTGAAAAATGGATAAAGAAGTTGTGGTATTTACTTACAAAGCAATATCACTCAGCAATGAAATCTATGTCATCAGGCCCTTAGCATCACAATGAGTGGATTCAGGTATGATGATTCTAACTGAAATAAGTCACACAGAAAAAGAAACATCATAAGATATCAGTAATACACGGAATGTAAACTTGGCTACACAGGAACTGAATTACAGAACAGAACAGGGTCTCAAATTTAGAAAACCAACTTATGCTTGCTTAAGGGTAAAGGTGAGTTGGGGTGCTGCATAAAACCAGAGATTGAAATGAGCACAGATAAAGTTCCTTAAGTCAAATATGGAATAGACAAGAGCTACTCCTTGCTCAACGAAATGGACTCAACACCGCATATTAAACGCCTAAGAATGTACCTGACTAGTAAGTATCTTAAAACCTATGGATTGCTATGTCTCCGAAAGAGAATCAAGCATGTGTACAGGGGCATAAACGCAGCAGTGATAGGATTGGAGAGGTTCGGTGAGCAAATGAAGACCCTTTGAAGTCATATTGCATGGTACCCATTACACGGGTCTCAACTCTCCAGGTTTAAGGTATTCTTCCTTCAGCTAAAACATGCATGTGGAACCCAAGTATGATCAACCATGTGAACGGGAGACGTGTTCAAATATGTCTCAGTTTTCCTCCCCTGGTACTCGGGTGCAACATTCCAGATGCTTTTCTAACACTCTCCCCACTTGGAGAGTCAGTCCCTTTAACCTCCTGTTTGGCCCAGTTTGCAATTTCTGCGGAAGATGAACAGGAATAGCGAGAACCAATGAGAGGCTAGCTGGAGGTGTCTGGACGGGCAAATTTAACTCTCATTTCCCAACAGGAAGAGGAAATAACCAAAGGCTCAGCGTGCCGTACCGGAACCAGATTAGGGCCTGAAGCCATCCTGCGGTGTTGCAGCCAGCTCAAAAGAAAGCGAGTTGAAGAAAGGAGCTCAGGGGCACTGTAATTCACAAACCTGCAGAGTTATAAATGACAGCTATCGTCCAAAAATAGACTGAAGTAAGGCTGCCAAGAGGACTTGAAAGCGGGGCAGAATTGCAGGAACCCGATTTCAGGAGGTAGACTGGAATTGCATTGAAAGCATAGGAAAAGAGGCAGAACGTCCACAATGATGCACTTGGCCAAAAAGGGCGTATGCGTTTTTTCCTGAATATATTCAGGAAAAAACGCATACGCCCTTTTTGGCCAACCAAGCAAGCTTGCAAAGGAAATCTGCACTACAATGAAGTCTCACTTCCCCCCGGTCAAAAGGGCCATCTGAAAAAAGTGTAAAATCCAGAAAGGCAGGACAGGCCATGGAAAACTGGGAGCCTTGTTATGCTGATGGGCGGGATGTAAATTGCCAACAACCACTCGGGAGAAGTGTATGGTGTTTCCTGAAACATCTAAAAAACAAAGCAACAGAACCTAGGGCACTTCCACTTATGGTCCTATAGCTTAGGGAAATTAAAATCAAAAAGACACAGCCACCCCAAAGTTTGGAACGGCTCTGTTTAAAAGAACCTCGTTTACAGTACAAGTTCAACATCGCAGAAAGTGGAAAATGGATAAAAAAGTTGTGGTATTTACTTACAAAGCAATATCACTCAGCAATGAAATCTATGTCATCAGGCCCTTAGCAGCACAATGAGTGGATTCAGGTATGATGATTCTAACTGAAATAAGTCACACAGAAAAAGAAACATCATAAGATATCAGTAATACACGGAATGGAAACTTGGCTACACAGGAACTGAATTACAGAACAGAACAGGGTCTCAAATTTAGAAAACCAACTTATGCTTGCTTAAGGGGAAAGGTGAGTTGGGGTGCTGCATAAAACCAGAGATTGAAATGAGCACAGATAAAGTTCCTTAAGCCAAATATGGAATAGACAAGAGCTACTCCTTGCTCAACGAAATGGACTCAACACCCCATATTAAATGCCTAAGAATGTACCTGACTAGTAAGTATCTTAAAACCTATGGATTGCTATGTCTCCGAAAGAGAATCAAGCATGTGTACAGGGGCATAAACGCAGCAGTGATAGGATTGGAGATGTTCGGTGAGCAAATGAAGACCCTTTGAAGTCATATTGCATGGTACCCATTCCACGGGTTTCAAATACCCAGGTTTAAAGTATTCTTCCTTCAGCTAAAACATGCATGTGAAACCTAGAGTATGATCAACCATGTGATCGGGAGACGTGTTCAAATATGTCTCAGTTTTTGTAACCTGGTACTCGGGTGCAACATTCCAGACACTTTACTAACACTCTCCCCACTTGGAGAGTCAGTCCCTTTAACCTCCTGTTTGGCCCAGTTTGCAATTTCTGCGGAAGATGAACAGGAATAGCGAGAACCAATGAGAGACTAGCTGGAGGTGTCTGGACGGGCAAATTTAACTCTCATTTCCCACCAGGAAGAGGAATTAACCAAAGGCTCACCGTGCCGTGCCGGAACCAGATTAGGGCCTGAAGCCATCCTGGGTGTTTCGGCCAGCTCACAAGAAAGCGACTTGAAGAAAGGAGCTCAGGGGCACTGTAATTCACAAAACTGCAGAGTTATAAATGACAGCTATCGTCCAAAAATAGACTGAAGTAAGGCTGCCAAGAGGACTTGAAAGCGGGGCAGAATTGCAGGAAACCGATTTCAGGAGGTAGACTGGAATTGCATTGAAAGCATAGGAAAAGAGGCAGAACGTCCACAATGATGCACTTGGCCAAAAAGGGCGTATGCGTTTTTTCCTGAATATATTCAGGAAAAAACGCATACGCCCTTTTTGGCCAACCAAGCAAGCTTGCAAAGGAAATCTGCACTACAATGAAGTCTCACTTCCCCCCGGTCAAAAGGGCCATCTGAAAAAAGTGTAAAATCCAGAAAGGCAGGACAGGCCATGGAGAACTGGGAGCCTTGTTATGCTGATGGGCGGGATGTAAATTGCCAACAACCACTCGGGAGAAGTGTATGGTGTTTCCTGAAACATCTAAAAAACAAAGCAACAGAGCCTAGGGCACTTCCACTTATGGTCCTATAGCTTAGGGAAATTAAAATCAAAAAGACACAGCCACCCCAAAGTTTGGGACGCCTCTGTTTACAAGAACCTCGTTTACCGTACAAGTTCAATATCACAGAAAGTGAAAAATGGATAAAGAACTTGTGGTACTTACGTACAATGCAGTATCACTCAACAATGAAATCTATGTCATCAGCCCCGTAGCAGCATAATGAGTGGATTCAGGTACGATGATTCTAACTGAAATAAGTCACACAGAAAAAGAAACATCATAAGATATCACTAATACACGGAATGTAAACTTGGCTACACAGGAACTGAATTCCAAAACAGAACAGGGTCTCAAATTTAGAAAACCAACTTATGCTTGCTTAAGGGTAAAGGTGAGTTGGGGTGCTGCATAAAACCAGAGATTCAAATGAGCACAGATAACGTTCCTTAAGCCAAATATGGAATACACAAGAGCTACTCCTTGCTCAACGAAATGGACCCAACACCCCATATTAAACGCCTAAGAATGTACCTGACTAGTAAGTATCTTAAAACCTATGGATTGCTATGTCTCCGAAGGAGAATCAAGCGCATGTACCGGGGCATAAACACAGCAGTGATAGGATTGGAGAGGTTCGGTGAGCAAATGAAGACCCTTTGAAGTCATATTGCATGGTACCCATTCCACGGGTCTCAACTCTCCAGGTTTAAGGTATTCTTCCTTCAGCTAAAACATGCATGTGGAACCCAAGTATGATCAACCATGTGAATGGGAGACGTGTTCAAATATGTCTCAGTTTTCCTCCCCTGGTACTCGGGTGCAACATTCCAGACGCTTTACTAACACTCCTCCCACTTGGAGAGTCAGCGCCTTTAACCTCCTGTTTGGCCCAGTTTGCAATTTCTGCGGAAGATGAACAGGAATAGCGAGAACCAATGAGAGGCTAGCTGGAGGTGTCTGGACGGGCAAATTTAACTCTCATTTCCCACCAGGAAGAGGAAATAACCAAAGGCTAAGCGTGCCGTGCCGGAACCAGATTAGGGCCTGAAGCCATCCTGCGGTGTTGCAGCCAGCTCACAAGAAAGCGAGTTGAAGAAAGGAGCTCAGGGACACTCTAATTCACAAACCTGCAGAGTTATAAATGACAGCTATCGTCCAAAAATAGACTGAAGTAAGGCTGCCAAGAGGACTTGAAAGCGGGGCAGAATTGCAGGAAACCGATTTCAGGAGGTAGACTGGAATTGCATTGAAAGCATAGGAAAAGAGGCAGAACGTCCACAATGATGCACTTGGCCAAAAAGGGCGTATGTGTTTTTTCCTGAATATATTCAGGAAAAAACGCATACGCCCTTTTTGGCCAACCAAGCAAGCTTGCAAAGGAAATCTGCACTACAATGAAGTCTCACTTCCCCCGGTCAAAAGGGCCATCTGAGAAAAGTGTAAAATCCAGAAAGGCAGGACAGGCCATGGAGAACTGGGAGCCTTGTTATGCTGATGGGCGGGATGTAAATTGCCAACAGACACTCGGGAGAACTGTATGGTGTTTCCTGAAACATCTAAAAAACAAAGAAACAGACCCTAGGGCACTTCCACTTATGGTCCTATAGCTTAGGGAAATTAAAATCAAAAAGACACAGCCACCCCAAAGTTTGGGACGCCTCTGTTTACAAGAACCTCGTTTACCGTACAAGTTCAATATCACAGAAAGTGAAAAATGGATAAAGAACTTGTGGTACTTACGTACAATGCAGTATCACTCAGCAATGAAATCTATGTCATCAGGCCGATAGCAGCATAATGAGTGGATTCAGGTACGATGATTCTAACTGAAATAAGTCACACAGAAAAAGAAACATCATAAGATATCACTAATACACGGAATGTAAACTTGGCTACACAGGAACTGAATTCCAAAACAGAACAGGTTCTCAAATTTAGAAAACCAACTTATGCTTGCTTAAGGGGAAAGGTGAGTTGCGGTGCTGCATAAAACCAGAGATTGAAATGAGCACAGATAAAGTTCCTTAAGCCAAATATGGAATAGACAAGAGCTACTCCTTGCTCAACGAAATGGACTCAACACCCCATATTAAACGCCTAAGAATGTACCTGACTAGTAAGTATCTTAAAACCTATGGATTGCTATGTCTCCAAAAGAGAATCAAACGTGTGTACAGGGGCATAAACGCAGCAGTGATAGGATTGGAGAGGTTCGATGAGCAAATGAAGACCCTTTGAAGACATATTGCATGGTACCCATTCCACGGGTCTCAACTCTCCAGGTTTAAGGTATTCTTCCTTCAGCTAAAACATGCATGTGGAACCCAGAGTATGATCAACCGTGTGAACGGGAGACGTGTTCAAATATGTCTCAGTTTTCCTCCCCTGGTACTCGGGTGCAACATTCCAGACGCTTTACTTACACTCTCCCCACTTGGAGAGTCAGCGCCTTTAACCTCCTGTTTGGCCCAGTTTGCAATTTCTGCGGAAGATGAACAGGAATAGCGAGAACCAATGAGAGGCTAGCTGGAGGTGTCTGGACGGGCAAATTTAACTCTCATTTCCCACCAGGAAGAGGAAATAACCAAAGGCTCAGCGTGCCGTGCCGGAACCAGATTAGGGCCTGAAGCCATCCTGCAGTGTTGCGGCCAGGTCACAAGAAAGCGAGTTGAAGAAAGGAGCTGAGGGGCACTGTAATTCACACACCTGCAGAGTTATAAATGACAGCTATCGTCCAAAAATAGACTGAAGTAAGGCTGCCAAGAGGACTTGAAAGCGGGGCAGAATTTCAGGAAACCGATTTCAGGAGGTAGACTGGAATTGCATTGAAAGCATAGGAAAAGAGGCAGAACGTCCACAATGATGCACTTGGCCAAAAAGGGCGTATGCGTTTTTTCCTGAATATATTCAGGAAAAAACGCATACGCCCTTTTTGGCCAACCAAGCAAGCTTGCAAAGGAAATCTGCACTACAATGAAGTCTCACTTCCCCCCGGTCAAAAGGGCCATCTGAAAAAAGTGTAAAATCCAGAAAGGCAGGACAGGCCATGGAGAACTGGGAGCCTTGTTATGCTGATGGGCGAGATGTAAATTGCCAACAACCACTCGGGAGAAGTGTATGGTGTTTCCTGAAACATCTAAAAAACAAAGCAACAGAGCCTAGGGCACTTCCACTTATGGTCCTATAGCTTAGGGAATTTAAAATCAAAAAGACACAGCCACCCCAAAGTTTCGAACGGCTCTGTTTACAAGAACCTCGTTTACAGTACAAGTTCAACATCGCAGAAAGTGAAAAATGGATAAAGAAGTTGTGGTATTTACTTACAAAGCAATATCACTCAGCAATGAAATCTGTCTCATCAGGCCCTTAGCAGCACAATGAGTGGATTCAGGTATGATGATTCTAACTGAAATAAGTCACACAGAAAAAGAAACATCATAAGATATCAGTAATACACGGAATGTAAACTTGGCTACACAGGAACTGAATTACAGAACAGAACAGGGTCTCAAATTTAGAAAACCAACTTATGCTTGCTTAAGGGGAAAGGTGAGTTGGGGTGCTGCATAAAACCAGAGATTGAAATGAGCACAGATAAAGTTCCTTAAGTCAAATATGGAATAGACAAGAGCTACTCCTTGCTCAACGAAATGGACTCAACACCGCATATTAAACGCCTAAGAATGTACCTGACTAGTAAGTATCTTAAAACCTATGGATTGCTATGTCTCCGAAAGAGAATCAAGCATGTGTACAGGGGCATAAACGCAGCAGTGATAGGATTGGAGAGGTTCGGTGAGCAAATGAAGACCCTTTGAAGTCATATTGCATGGTACCCATTCCACGGGTTTCAACTACCGAGGTTTTAGGTATTCTTCCTTCAGCTAAAACATGCATGTGGAACCCAAGTATGATCAACCATGTGAACGGGAGACGTGTTCAAATATGTCTCAGTTTTCGTACCCTGGTACTCGGGTGCAACATTCCAGACGCTTTACTAACACTCTCCCCACTTGAAAGTCAGCGCCTTTAACCTCCTGTTTGGCCCAGTTTGCAATTTCTGCGGAAGATGAACAGGAATAGCGAGAACCAATGAGAGGCTAGCTGGAGGTGTCTGGACGGGCAAATTTAACTCTCATTTCCCACCAGGAAGAGGAAATAACCAAAGGCTCAGCGTGCCGTGCCGGAACCAGATTAGGGCCTGAAGCCATCCTGCGGTGTTGCAGCCAGCTCAAAAGAAAGCGAGTTGAAGAAAGGAGCTCAGGGGCACTGTAATTCACAAACCTGCAGAGTTATAAATGACAGCTATCATCCAAAAATAGACTGAAGTAAGGCTGCCAAGAGGACTTGAAAGCGGGGCAGAATTGCAGGAAACCGATTTCAGGAGGTAGACTGGAATTGCATTGAAAGCATAGGAAAAGAGGCAGAACGTCCACAATGATGCACTTGGCCAAAAAGGGCGTATGCGTTTTTTCCTGAATATATTCAGGAAAAAACGCATACGCCCTTTTTGGCCAACCAAGCAAGCTTGCAAAGGAAATCTGCACTACAATGAAGTCTCACTTCCCCCCCGGTCAAAAGGGCCATCTGAAAAAAGTGTAAAATCCAGAAAGGCAGGACAGGCCATGGAGAACTGGGAGCCTTGTTATGCTGATGGGCGGGATGTAAATTGCCAACAACCACTCGGGAGAAGTGTATGGTGTTTCCTGAAACATCTAAAAAACAAAGCAACAGAGCCTAGGGCACTTCCACTTATGGTCCTATAGCTTAGGGAAATTAAATTCAAAAAGACACAGCCACCCCAAAGTTTGGAACGGCTCTGTTTACAAGAACCTCGTTTACAGTACAAGTTCAACATCGCAGAAAGTGAAAAATGGATAAAGAAGTTGTGGTATTTACTTACAAAGCAATATCACTCAGCAATGAAATCTGTGTCATCTGGCCCTTAGCAGCACAATGAGTGGATTCAGGTATGATGATTCTAACTGAAATAAGTCACACAGAAAAAGAAACATCATAAGATATCAGTAATACACGGAATGTAAACTTGGCTACACAGGAACTGAATTACAGAACAGAACAGGGTCTCAAGTTTAGAAAACCAACTTATTCTTGCTTAAGGGTAAAGGTGAGTTGGGGTGCTGCATAAAACCAGAGATTGAAATGAGCACAGATAAAGTTCCTTAAGCCAAATATGGAATAGACAAGAGCTACTCCTTGCTCAACGAAATGGACTCAACACCGCATATTAAACGCCTAAGAATGTATCTGACTAGTAAGTATCTTAAAACCTATGGATTGCTATGTCTCCGAAAGAGAATCAAGCATGTGTACAGGGGCATAAACGCAGCAGTGATAGGATTGGAGAGGTTCGGTGAGCAAATGAAGACCCTTTGAAGTCATATTGCATGGCACCCATTCCACGGGTTTCAACTACCCAGGTTTAAGGTATTCTTCCTTCAGCTAAAACATGCATGTGGAACCCAAGTATGATCAACCATGTGAACGGGAGATGTGTTCAAATATGTCTCAGTTTTCCTCCCCTGGTACTCGGGTGCAACATTCCAGACGCTTTACTAACACTCTCCCCACTTGGAGAGTCAGCGCCTTTAACCTCCTGTTTGGCCCAGTTTGCAATTTCTGCGGAAGATGAACAGGAATAGCGAGAACCAATGAGAGGCTAGCTGGAGGTGTCTGGACGGGCAAATTTAACTCTCATTTCCCACCAGGAAAGGGAAATAACCAAAGGCTCAGCGTGCTGTACCGGAACCAGATTAGGGCCTGAAGCCATCCTGCGGTGTTGCAGCCAGCTCAAAAGAAAGCGAGTTGAAGAAAGGAGCTCAGGGGCACTGTAATTCACAAACCTGCAGAGTTATAAATGACAGCTATCGTCCAAAAATATACTGAAGTAAGGCTGCCAAGAGGACTTGAAAGCTGGACAGAATTGCAGGAAACCGATTTCAGGAGGTAGACTGGAATTGCATTGAAAGCATAGGAAAAGAGGCAGAACGTCCACAATGATGCACTTGGCCAAAAAGGGCGTATGCGATTTTTAATGAATATATTCAGGAAAAAACGCATATGCCCTTTTTGGCCAACCAAGCAAGCTTGCAAAGGAAATCTGCACTACAATGAAGTCTCACTTCCCCCCGGTCAAAAGGGCCATCTGAAAAAAGTGTAAAATCCAGAAAGGCAGGACAGGCCATGGAGAACTGGGAGCCTTGTTATGCTGAAGGGCGGGATGTAAATTGCCAACAACCACTCGGGAGAAGTGTATGGTGTTTCCTGAAACATCTAAAAAACAAAGCAACAGAGCCTAGGGCACTTCCACTTATGGTCCTATGACTTAGGGAATTTAAAATCAAAAAGACACAGCCACCCCAAAGTTTGGAATGGCTCTGTTTACAAGAACCTCATTTACAGTACAAGTTCAACATCGCAGGAAGTGAAAAATGGATAAAAAAGTTGTGGTATTTACTTACAAAGCAATATCACTCAGCAATGAAATCTATGTCATCAGGCCCTTAGCAGCACAATGAGTGGATTCAGGTATGATGATTCTAACTGAAATAAGTCACACAGAAAAAGAAACATCATAAGATATCAGTAATACACGGAATGTAAACTTGGCTACACAGGAACTGAATTACAGAACAGAACAGGGTCTCAAATTTAGAAAACCAACTTATGCTTGCTTAAGGGGAAAGGTGAGTTGGGGTGCTGCATAAAACCAGAGATTGAAATGAGCACAGATAAAGTTCCTTAAGCCAAATATGGAATAGACAAGAGCTACTCCTTGCTCAACGAAATGGACTGAACACCGCATATTAAATGCCTAAGAATGTACCTGACTAGTAAGTATCTTAAAACCTATGGATTGCTATGTCTCCGAAAGAGAATCAAGCATGTGTACAGGGGCATAAACGCAGCAGTGATAGGATTGGAGATGTTCGGTGAGCAAATGAAGACCCTTTGAAGTCATATTGCATGGTACCCATTCCACGGGTTTCAAATACCCAGGTTTAAGGTATTCTTCCTTCAGTTAAAACATGCATGTGAAACCTAGAGTATGATCAACCATGTGATCGGGTGACGTGTTCAAATATGTCTCAGTTTTCGTAACCTGGTACTCGGGTGCAACATTCCAGACACTTTACTAACACTCTCCCCACTTGGAGAGTCAGTCCCTTTAACCTCCTGTTTGGCCCAGTTTGCAATTTCTGCGGAAGATGAACAGGAATAGCGAGAACCAATGAGAGACTAGCTGGAGGTGTCTGGACGGGCAAATTTAACTCTCATTTCCCACCAGGAAGAGGAATTAACCAAAGGCTCAGCGTGCCGTGCCGGAACCAGATTAGGGTCTGAAGCCATCCTGCGGTGTTGCGGCCAGCTCACAAGAAAGCGAGTTGAAGAAAGGAGCTCAGGGGCACTGTAATTCACAAACCTGCAGAGTTATAAATGACAGCTATCGTCCAAAAATAGACTGAAGTAAGGCTGCCAAGAGAACTTGAAAGCGGGGCAGAATTGCAGGAAACCGATTTCAGGAGGTAGACTGGAATTGCATTGAAAGCATAGGAAAAGAGGCAGAACGTCCACAATGATGCACTTGGCCAAAAAGGGCGTATGCGTTTTTTCCTGAATATATTCAGGAAAAACGCATACGCCCTTTTTGGCCAACCAAGCAAGCTTGCAAAGGAAATCTGCACTACAATGAAGTCTCACTTCCCCCCGGTCAAAAGGGCCATCTGAAAAAAGTGTAAAATCCAGAAAGGCAGGACAGGCCATGGAGAACTGGGAGCCTTGTTATGCTGATGGGCGGGATGTAAATTGCCAACAACCACTCGGGAGAAGTGTATGGTGTTTCCTGAAACATCTAAAAAACAAAGCAACAGAGCCTAGGGCACTTCCACTTATGGTCCTATAGCTTAGGGAAATTAAAATCAAAAAGACACAGCCACCCCAAAGTTTGGGACGCCTCTGTTTACAAGAACCTCGTTTACCGTACTAGTTCAATATCACAGAAAGTGAAAAATGGATAAAGAACTTGTGGTACTTACGTACAATGCAGTATCACTCAACAATGAAATCTATGTCATCAGCCCCGTAGCAGCATAATGAGTGGATTCAGGTACGATGATTCTAACTGAAATAAGTCACACAGAAAAAGAAACATCATAAGATATCACTAATACACGGAATGTAAACTTGGCTACACAGGAACTGAATTCCAAAACAGAACAGGGTCTCAAATTTAGAAAACCAACTTATGCTTGCTTAAGGGTAAAGGTGAGTTGGGGTGCTGCATAAAACCAGAGATTCAAATGAGCACAGATAACGTTCCTTAAGCCAAATATGGAATACACAAGAGCTACTCCTTGCTCAACGAAATGGACCCAACACCCCATATTAAACGCCTAAGAATGTACCTGACTAGTAAGTATCTTAAAACCTATGGATTGCTATGTCTCCGAAGGAGAATCAAGCGCATGTACCGGGGCATAAACACAGCAGTGATAGGATTGGAGAGGTTCGGTGAGCAAATGAAGACCCTTTGAAGTCATATTGCATGGTACCCATTCCACGGGTCTCAACTCTCCAGGTTTAAGGTATTCTTCCTTCAGCTAAAACATGCATGTGGAACCCAAGTATGATCAACCATGTGAACGGGAGACGTGTTCAAATATGTCTCAGTTTTCCTCCCCTGGTACTCGGGTGCAACATTCCAGACGCTTTACTAACACTCTCCCCACTTGGAGAGTCAGCGCCTTTAACCTCCTGTTTGGCCCAGTTTGCAATTTCTGCGGAAGATGAACAGGAATAGCGAGAACCAATGAGAGACTAGCTGGAGGTGTCTGGACGGGCAAAATTAACTCTCATTTCCCACCAGGAAGAGGAAATAACCAAAGGCTCAGCGTGCCGTAACGGAACCAGATTAGGGCCTGAAGCCATCCTGCGGTGTTGCGGCCAGGTCACAAGAAAGCGAGTTGAAGAAACGAGCTCAGGGGCACTGTAATTCACAAACCTGCAGAGTTATAAATGACAGCTATCGTCCAAAAATAGACTGAAGTAAGGCTGTCAAGAGGACTTGAAAGCGGGGCAGAATTGTAGGAAACCGATTTCAGGAGGTAGACTGGAATTGCATTGAAAGCATAGGAAAAGAGGCAGAACGTCCACAATGATGCACTTGGCCAAAAAGGGCGTATGCCTTTTTTCCTGAATATATTCAGGAAAAAACGCATACGCCCTTTTTGGCCAACCAAGCAAGCTTGCAAAGGAAATCTGCACTACAATGAAGTCTCACTTCCCCCCGGTCAAAAGGGCCATCTGAAAAAAGTGTAAAATCCAGAAAGGCAGGACAGGCCATGGAGAACTGGGAGCCTTGTTATGCTGATGGGCGGGATGTAAATTGCCAACAACCACTTGGGAGAAGTGTATGGTGTTTCCTGAAACATCTAAAAAACAAAGCAACAGAACCTAGGGCACTTCCACTTATGGTCCTATAGCTTAGGGAAATTAAAATCAAAAAGACACAGCCACCCCAAAGTTTGGAACGGCTCTGTTTACAAGAACCTCGTTTACAGTACAAGTTCAACATCGCAGAAAGTGAAAAATGGATAAAGAAGTTGTGGTATTTACGTACAAAGCAATATCACTCAGCAATGAAATCTGTGTCATCAGGCCCGTAGCAGCACAATGAGTGGATTCAGGTACGATGATTCTAACTGAAATAAGTCACACAGAAAAAGAAACATCATAAGATATCACTAATACACGGAATGTAAACTTGGCTACACAGGAACTGCATTCCAAAACAGAACAGGGTCTCAAATTTAGAAAACCAACTTATGCTTGCTTAAGGGGAAAGGTGAGTTGGGTTGCTGCATAAAACCAGAGATTGAAATGAGCACAGATAAAGTTCCTTAAGCCAAATATGGAATAGACAAGAGCTACTCCTTGCTCAACGAAATGTACTCAAAACCCCATATTAAACGCCTAAGAATGTACCTGACTAGTAAGTATCTTAAAACCTATGGATTGCTATGTCTCCAAAAGAGAATCAAGCGTGTGTACAGGGGCATAAACGCAGCAGTGATAGGATTGGAGAGGTTCGGTGAGCAAATGAAGACCCTTTGAAGTCATATTGCATGGTACCCATTACACGGGTCTCAACTCTCCAGGTTTAAGGTATTCTTCATTCAGCTAAAACATGCATGTGGAACCCAGATTATGATCAACCATGTGAATGGGAGACGTGTTCAAATATGTCTCAGTTTTCCTCCCCTGGTACTCGGGTGCAACATTCCAGACGATTTACTAACACTCTCCCGACTTGGAGAGTCAGTCCCTTTAACCTCCTGTTTGGCCCAGTTTGCAATTTCTGCGGAAGATGAACAGGAATAGCGAGAAGCAATGAGAGGCTAGCTGGAGGTGTCTGGACGGGCAAATTTAACTCTCATTTCCCACCAGGAAGAGGAATTAACCAAAGGCTCAGCATGCCGGGCCGGAACCAGATTAGGGCCTGAAGCCATCCTGCGGTGTTGTGGCCAGGTCACAAGAAAGCGAGTTGAAGAAAGGAGCTCAGGGGCACTGCAATTCACAAACCTGCAGAGTTATAAATGACAGCTATCGTCCAAAAATAGACTGAAGTAAGGCTGCCAAGAGGACTTGAAAGCGGGGCAGAATTGCAGGAAACCGATTTCAGGAGGTAGACTGGAATTGCATTGAAAGCATAGGAAAAGAGGCAGAACGTCCACAATGATGCACTTGGCCAAAAAGGGCGTATGCGTTTTTTCCTGAATATATTCAGGAAAAAACGCATACGCCCTTTTTGGCCAACCAAGCAAGCTTGCAAAGGAAATCTGCACTACAATGAAGTCTCACTTCTCCCCGGTCAAAAGGGCCATCTGAAAAAAGTGTAAAATCCAGAAAGGCAGGACAGGCCATGGAGAACTGGGAGCCTTGTTATGCTGATGGGCGGGATGTAAATTGCCAACAGACACTCAGGAGAAGTGTATGGTGTTTCCTGAAACATCTAAAAAACAAAGCAACAGAGCCTAGGGCACTTCCGCTTATGGTCCTATAGCTTAGGGAAATTAAAATCAAAAAGACACAGCCACCACAAAGTTTGGGATGCCTCCGTTTACAAGAACCTCGTTTACCGTACAAGTTCAATATCACAGAAAGTGAAAAATGGATAAAGAACTTGTGGTACTTAAGTACAATGCAGTATCACTCAGCAATGAAATCTATGTCATCAGGCCCGTAGCAGCATAATGAGTGGATTAAGGTATGATGATTCTAACTGAAATAAGTCACACAGAAAAAGAAACATCATAAGATATCACTAATACACGGAATGTAAACTTGGCTACACAGGAACTGAATTCCAAAACAGAACAGGGTCTCAAATTTAGAAAACCAACTTATGCTTGCTTAAGGTGAAAGGTGAGTTGGGGTGCTGCATAAAACCAGAGATTGAAATGAGCACAGATAAAGTTCCTTAAGCCAAATATGGAATAGACAAGAGCTACTCCTTGCTCAACGAAATGGACACAAAACCCATATTAAACGCCTAAGAATGCACCTGACTAGTAAGTATCTTAAAACCTATGGATTGCTATGTCTCCGAAAGAGAATCAAGCATGTGTACAGGGGCATAAACGCAGCAGTGATAGGATTGGAGAGGTTCGGTGAGCAAATGAAGACCCTTTGAAGTCATATTGCATGGTACCCATTCCACGGGTTTCAACTACCCAGGTTTAAGGTATTCTTCCTTCAGCTAAAACATGCATGTGGGACCTAGAGTATGATCAACCATGTGATCGGGAGACGTGTTCAAATATGTCTCAGTTTTCGTACCCTGGTACTCGGGTGCAACATTCCAGACGCTTTACTAACACTCTCCCCACTTGGAGAGTCAGTCCCTTTAACCTCCTGTTTGGCCCAGTTTGCAATTTCTGTGGAAGATGAACAGGAATAGCGAGAACCAATGAGAGACTAGCTGGAGGTGTCTGGATGGGCAAATTTAACTCTCATTTCCCACCAGGAAGAGGAATTAACCAAAGGCTCAGCATGCCGTGCCAGAACCAGATTAGGGCCTGAAGACATCCTGCGGTGTTGCGGCCAGGTCACAAGAAAGCGAGTTGAAGAAAGGAGCTCAGGGGCACTGTAATTCACAAACCTGCAGAGTTATAAATGACAGCTATCGTCCAAAAATAGACTGAAGTAAGGCTGCCAAGAGGACTTGAAAGCGGGGCAGAATTGCAGGAAACCGATTTCAGGAGGTAGACTGGAATTGCATTGAAAGCATAGGAAAAGAGGCAGAACGTCCACAATGATGCACTTGGCCAAAAAGGGCGTATGCGTTTTTTCCTGAATATATTCAGGAAAAAACGCATACGCCCTTTTTGGCCAACCAAGCAAGCTTGCAAAGGAAATCTGCACTACAATGAAGTCTCACTTCCCCCCGGTCAAAAGGGCCATCTGAAAAAAGTGTAAAATCCAGAAAGGCAGGACAGGCCATGGAGAACTGGGAGCCTTGTTATGCTGATGGGCGGGATGTAAATTGCCAACAACCACTCGGGAGAAGTGTATGGTGTTTCCTGAAACATCTAAAAAACAAAGCAACAGAGCCCAGGGCACTTCCACTTATGGTCCTATAGCTTAGGGAATTTAAAATCAAAAAGACACAGCCACCCCAAAGTTTGGAACGGCTCTGTTTACAAGAACCTCGTTTACAGTACAAGTTCAACATCGCAGAAAGTGAAAAATGGATAAAGAAGTTGTGGTATTTACTTACAAAGCAATATCACTCAGCAATGAAATCTGTGTCATCAGGCCCTTAGCAGCACAATGAGTGGATTCAGGTATGATGATTCTAACTGAAATAAGTCACACAGAAAAAGAAACATCATAAGATATCAGTAATACACGGAATGTAAACTTGGCTACACAGGAACTGAATTACAGAACAGAACAGGGTCTCAAATTTAGAAAACCAACTTATGCTTGCTTAAGGGGAAAGGTGAGTTGGGGTGCTGCATAAAACCAGAGATTGAAATGAGCACAGATAAAGTTCCTTAAGCCAAATATGGAATAGACAAGAGCTACTCCTTGCTCAACGAAATGGACTCAACACCGCATATTAAACGCCTAAGAATGTACCTGACTAGTAAGTATCTTAAAACCTATGGATTGCTATGTCTCCGAAAGAGAATCAAGCATGTGTACAGGGGCATAAACGCAGCAGTGATAGGATTGGAGAGGTTCGGTGAGCAAATGAAGACCCTTTGAAGTCATATTGCATGGTACCCATTCCACGGGTTTCAACTACCCAGGTTTAAGGTATTCTTCCTTCAGCTAAAACATGCATGTGGAACCTAGAGTATGATCAACCATGTGATCAGGAGACGTGTTCAAATATGTCTCAGTTTTCGTACCCTGGTACTCGGGTGCAACATTCCAGACGCTTTACTAACACTCTCCCCACTTGGAGAGTCAGTCCCTTTAACCTCCTGTTTGGCCCAGTTTGCAATTTCTGTGGAAGATGAACAGGAATAGCGAGAACCAATGAGAGACTAGCTGGAGGTGTCTGGATGGGCAAATTTAACTCTCATTTCCCACCAGGAAGAGGAATTAACCAAAGGCTCAGCGTGCCGTGCCAGAACCAGATTAGGGCCTGAAGACATCCTGCGGTGTTGCGGCCAGGTCACAAGAAAGCGAGTTGAAGAAAGGAGCTCAGGGGCACTGTAATTCACAAACCTGCAGAGTTATAAATGACAGCTATCGTCCAAAAATATACTGAAGTAAGGCTGCCAAGAGGACTTGAAAGCGGGGCAGAATTGCAGGAAACCGATTTCAGGAGGTAGACTGGAATTGCATTGAAAGCATAGGAAAAGAGGCAGAACGTACACAATGATGCACTTGGCCAAAAAGGGCGTATGCGTTTTTTCCTGAATATATTCAGGAAAAAACGCATACGCCCTTTTTGGCCAACCAAGCAAGCTTGCAAAGGAAATCTGCACTACAATGAAGTCTCACTTCTCCCCGGTCAAAAGGGCCATCTGAAAAAAGTGTAAAATCCAGAAAGGAAGGACAGGCCATGGAGAACTGGGAGCCTTGTTATGCTGATGGGCGGGATGTAAATTGCCAACAGACACTCGGGAGAAGTGTATGGTGTTTCCTGAAACATCTAAAAAACAAAGCAACAGAGCCTAGGGCACTTCCGCTTATGGTCCTATAGCTTAGGGAAATTAAAATCAAAAAGACACAGCCACCACAATGTTTGGGACGCCTCCGTTTACAAGAACCTCGTTTACCGTACAAGTTCAATATCACAGAAAGTGAAAAATGGATAAAGAACTTATGGTACTTAAGTACAATGCAGTATCACTCAGCAATGAAATCTATGTCATCAGGCCCGTAGCAGCATAATGAGTGGATTAAGGTATGATGATTCTAACTGAAATAAGTCACACAGAAAAAGAAACATCATAAGATATCACTAATACACGGAATGTAAACTTGGCTACACAGGAACTGAATTCCAAAACAGAACAGGGTCTCAAATTTAGAAAACCAACTTATGCTTGCTTAAGGTGAAAGGTGAGTTGGGGTGCTGCATAAAACCAGAGATTGAAATGAGCACAGATAAAGTTCCTTAAGCCAAATATGGAATAGACAAGAGCTACTCCTTGCTCAACGAAATGGACACAAAACCCATATTAAACGCCTAAGAATGCACCTGACTAGTAAGTATCTTAAAACCTATGGATTGCTATGTCTCCGAAAGAGAATCAAGCATGTGTACAGGGGCATAAACGCAGCAGTGATAGGATTGGAGAGGTTCGGTGAGCAAATGAAGACCCTTTGAAGTCATATTGCATGGTACCCATTCCACGGGTTTCAACTACCCAGGTTTAAGGTATTCTTCCTTCAGCTAAAACATGCATGTGGGACCTAGAGTATGATCAACCATGTGATCGGGAGACGTGTTCAAATATGTCTCAGTTTTCGTACCCTGGTACTCGGGTGCAACATTCCAGACGCTTTACTAACACTCTCCCCACTTGGAGAGTCAGTCCCTTTAACCTCCTGTTTGGCCCAGTTTGCAATTTCTGTGGAAGATGAACAGGAATAGCGAGAACCAATGAGAGACTAGCTGGAGGTGTCTGGATGGGCAAATTTAACTCTCATTTCCCACCAGGAAGAGGAATTAACCAAAGGCTCAGCATGCCGTGCCAGAACCAGATTAGGGCCTGAAGACATCCTGCGGTGTTGCGGCCAGGTCACAAGAAAGCGAGTTGAAGAAAGGAGCTCAGGGGCACTGTAATTCACAAACCTGCAGAGTTATAAATGACAGCTATCGTCCAAAAATAGACTGAAGTAAGGCTGCCAAGAGGACTTGAAAGCGGGGCAGAATTGCAGGAAACCGATTTCAGGAGGTAGACTGGAATTGCATTGAAAGCATAGGTAAAGAGGCAGAACGCCCACAATGATGCACTTGGCCAAAAAGGGCGTATGCGTTTTTTCCTGAATATATTCAGGAAAAAACGCATACGCCCTTTTTGGCCAACCAAGCAAGCTTGCAAAGGAAATCTGCACTACAATGAAGTCTCACTTCCCCCCGGTCAAAAGGGCCATCTGAAAAAAGTGTAAAATCCAGAAAGGCAGGACAGGCCATGGAGAACTGGGAGCCTTGTTATGCTGATGGGCGGGATGTAAATTGCCAACAACCACTCGGGAGAAGTGTATGGTGTTTCCTGAAACATCTAAAAAACAAAGCAACAGAGCCCAGGGCACTTCCACTTATGGTCCTATAGCTTAGGGAATTTAAAATCAAAAAGACACAGCCACCCCAAAGTTTGGAACGGCTCTGTTTACAAGAACCTCGTTTACAGTACAAGTTCAACATCACAGAAATTGAAAAATGGATAAAGAAGTTGTGGTATTTACTTACAAAGCAATATCACTCAGCAATGAAATCTGTGTCATCAGGCCCTTAGCAGCACAATGAGTGGATTCAGGTATGATGATTCTAACTGAAATAAGTCACACAGAAAAAGAAACATCATAAGATATCAGTAATACACGGAATGTAAACTTGGCTACACAGGAACTGAATTACAGAACAGAACAGGGTCTCAAATTTAGAAAACCAACTTATGCTTGCTTAAGGGTAAAGGTGAGTTGGGGTGCTGCATAAAACCAGAGATTGAAATGAGCACAGATAAAGTTCCTTAAGCCAAATATGGAATACACAAGAGCTACTCCTTGCTCAACGAAATGGACTCAACACCGCATATTAAATGCCTAAGAATGTACCTGACTAGTAAGTATCTTAAAACCTATGGATTGCTATGTCTCCGAAAGAGAATCAAGCATGTGTACAGGGGCATAAACGCAGCAGTGATAGGATTGGAGAGGTTCGGTGAGCAAATGAAGACCCTTTGAAGTCATATTGCATGGTACCCATTCCACGGGTTTCAACTACCCAGGTTTAAGGTATTCTTCCTTCAGCTAAAACATGCATGTGGGACCTAGAGTATGATCAACCATGTGATTGGGAGACGTGTTCAAATATGTCTCAGTTTTCGTACCCTGGTACTCGGGTGCAACATTCCAGACGCTTTACTAACACTCTCCCCACTTGGAGAGTCAGTCCCTTTAACCTCCTGTTTGGCCCAGTTTGCAATTTCTGTGGAAGATGAACAGGAATAGCGAGAACCAATGAGAGACTAGCTGGAGGTGTCTGGATGGGCAAATTTAACTCTCATTTCCCACCAGGAAGAGGAATTAACCAAAGGCTCAGCGTGCCGTGCCAGAACAAGATTAGGGCCTGAAGACATCCTGCGGTGTTGCGGCCAGGTCACAAGAAAGCGAGTTGAAGAAAGGAGCTCAGGGGCACTGTAATTCACAAACCTGCAGAGTTATAAATGACAGCTATCGTCCAAAAATAGACTGAAGTAAGGCTGCCAAGAGGACTTGAAAGCGGGGCAGAATTGCAGGAAACCGATTTCAGGAGGTAGACTGGAATTGCATTGAAAGCATAGGAAAAGAGGCAGAACGTCCACAATGATGCACTTGGCCAAAAAGGGCGTATGCGTTTTTTCCTGAATATATTCAGGAAAAAACGCATACGCCCTTTTTGGCCAACCAAGCAAGCTTGCAAAGGAAATCTGCACTACAATGAAGTCTCACTTCCCCCCGGTCAAAAGGGCCATCTGAAAAAAGTGTAAAATCCAGAAAGGCAGGACAGGCCATGGAGAACTGGGAGCCTTGTTATGCTGATGGGCGGGATGTAAATTGCCAACAACCACTCGGGAGAAGTGTATGGTGTTTCCTGAAACATCTAAAAAACAAAGCAACAGAGCCTAGGGCACTTCTACTTATGGTCCTATAGCTTAGGGAAATTAAATTCAAAAAGACACAGCCACCCCAAAGTTTGGAACGGCTCTGTTTACAAGAACCTCGTTTACAGTACAAGTTCAACATCGCAGAAAGTGAAAAATGGATAAAGAACTTGTGGTACTTACGTACAATGCAGTATCACTCAGCAATGAAATCTATGTCATCAGGCCCGTAGCAGCATAATGAGTGGATTCAGGTACGATGATTCTAACTGAAATAAGTCACACAGAAAAAGAAACATCATAAGATATCACTAATACACGGAATGTAAACTTGGCTACACAGGAACTGAATTACAGAACAGAACAGGGTCTCAAATTTAGAAAACCAACTTATGCTTGCTTAAGGGGAAAGGTGAGTTGGGGTGCTGCATAAAACCAGAGATTGAAATGAGCACAGATAAAGTTCCTTAAGCCAAATATGGAATAGACAAGAGCTACTCCTTGCTCAACGAAATGGACTCAACACCGCATATTAAACGCCTAAGAATGTACCTGACTAGTAAGTATCTTAAAACCTATGAATTGCTATGTCTCCGAAACAGAATCAAGCATGTGTACAGGGGCATAAACACAGCAGTGATAGGATTGGAGAGGTTCGGTGAGCAAATGAAGACCCTTTGAAGTCATATTGCATGGTACCCATTCCACGGGTTTCAACTACCCAGGTTTTAGGTATTCTTCCTTCAGCTAAAACATGCATGTGGAACCCAAGTATGATCAACCATGTGAACGGGAGACGTGTTCAAGTATGTCTCAGTTCTCCTCCCCTGGTACTCGGGTGCAACATTCCAGACGCTTTACTAACAATCTCCCCACTTGGAAAGTCAGCGCCTTTAACCTCCTGTTTGTCCCAGTTTGCAATTTCTGCGGAAGATGAACAGGAATAGCGAGAACCAATGAGAGGCTAGCTGGAGGTGTCTGGACGGGCAAATTTAACTCTCATTTCCCACCAGGAAGAGGAAATAACCAAAGGCTCAGCGTGCCGTGCCGGAACCAGATTAGGGCCTGAAGCCATCCTGCGGTGTTGCGGCCAGCTGAAAAGAAAGCGAGTTGAAGAAAGGAGCTCAGGGGCACTGTAATTCACAAACATGCAGAGTTATAAATGACAGCTATCGTCCAAAAATAGACTGAAGTAAGGCTGCCAAGAGGACTTGAAAGCGGGGCAGAATTGCAGGAAACCGATTTCAGGAGGTAGACTGGAATTGCATTGAAAGCATAGGAAAAGAGGCAGAACGTCCACAATGATGCACTTGGCCAAAAAGGGCGTATGCGTTTTTTCCTGAATATATTCAGGAAAAAACGCATACGCCCTTTTTGGCCAACCAAGCAAGCTTGCAAAGGAAATCTGCACTACAATGAAGTCTCACTTCCCCCCGGTCAAAAGGGCCATCTGAAAAAAGTGTAAAATCCAGAAAGGCAGGACAGGCCATGGAGAACTGGGAGCCTTGTTATGCTGAAGGGCGGGATGTAAATTGCCAACAACCACTCGGGAGAAGTGTATGGTGTTTCCTGAAACATCTAAAAAACAAAGCAACAGAGCCTAGGGCACTTCCACTTATGGTCCTATAGCTTAGGGAATTTAAAATCAAAAAGACACAGCCACCCCAAAGTTTCGAACGGCTCTGTTTACAAGAACCTCGTTTACAGTAGAAGTTCAACATCACAGAAAGTGAAAAATGGATAAAGAACTTGTGGTACTTACGTACAATGCAGTATCACTCAGCAATGAAATCTATGTCATCAGGCCCGTAGCAGCATAATGAGTGGATTCAGGTACGATGATTCTAACTGAAATAAGTCACACAGAAAAAGAAACATCATAAGATATCAGTAATACACGGAATGTAAACTTGGCTACACAGGAACTGAATTACAGAACAGAACAGGGTCTCAAATTTAGAAAACCAACTTATGCTTGCTTAAGGGTAAAGGTGAGTTGGGGTGCTGCATAAAACCAGAGATTGAAATGAGCACAGATAAAGTTCCTTAAGCCAAATATGGAATAGACAAGAGCTACTCCTTGCTCAACGAAATGGACTCAACACCGCATATTAAACGCCTAAGAATGTACCTGACTAGTAAGTATCTTAAAACCTATGGATTGCTATGTCTCCGAAAGAGAATCAAGCATGTGTACAGGGGCATAAACGCAGCAGTGATAGGATTGGAGAGGTTCGGTGAGCAAATGAAGACCCTTTGAAGTCATATTGCATGGTACCCATTCCACGGGTTTCAACTACCCAGGTTTAAGGTATTCTTCCTTCAGCTAAAACATGCATGTGGAACCTAGAGTATGATCAGCCATGTGATCGGGAGTCGTGTTCAAATATGTCTCAGTTTTCGTACCCTGGTACTCGGGTGCAACATTCCAGACACTTTACTAACACTCTCCCCACTTGGATAGTCGGTCCCTTTAACCTCCTGTTTGGCCCAGTTTGCAATTTCTGTGGAAGATGAACAGGAATAGCGAGAACCAATGAGAGACTAGCTGGAGGTGTCTGGATGGGCAAATTTAACTCTCATTTCCCACCAGGAAGAGGAATTAACCAAAGGCTCAGCGTGCCGTGCCAGAACCAGATTAGGGCCTGAAGACATCCTGCGGTGTTGCGGCCAGGTCACAAGAAAGCGAGTTGAAGAAAGGAGCTCAGGGGCACTGTAATTCACAAACCTGCAGAGTTATAAATGACAGCTATCGTCCAAAAATAGACTGAAGTAAGGCTGCCAAGAGGACTTGAAAGCGGGGCAGAATTGCAGGAAACCGATTTCAGGAGGTAGACTGGAATTGCATTGAAAGCATAGGAAAAGAGGCAGAACGTCCACAATGATGCACTTGGCCAAAAAGGGCGTATGCGTTTTTTCCTGAATATATTCAGGAAAAAACGCATACGCCCTTTTTGGCCAACCAAGCAAGCTTGCAAAGGAAATCTGCACTACAATGAAGTCTCACTTCCCCCCGGTCAAAAGGGCCATCTGAAAAAAGTGTAAAATCCAGAAAGGCAGGACAGGCCTTGGAGAACTGGGAGCCTTGTTATGCTGATGGGCGGGATGTAAATTGCCAACAACCACTCGGGAGAAGTGTATGGTGTTTCCTGAAACATCTAAAAAACAAAGCAACAGAGCCTAGGGCACTTCCACTTATGGTCCTATAGCTTAGGGAAATTAAATTCAAAAAGACACAGCCACCCCAAAGTTTGGAACGGCTCTGTTTACAAGAACCTCGTTTACAGTACAAGTTCAACATCGCAGAAAGTGAAAAATGGATAAAGAACTTGTGGTACTTACGTACAATGCAGTATCACTCAGCAATGAAATCTATGTCATCAGGCCCGTAGCAGCATAATGAGTGGATTCAGGTACGATGATTCTAACTGAAATAAGTCACACAGAAAAAGAAACATCATAAGATATCACTAATACACGGAATGTAAACTTGGCTACACAGGAACTGAATTACAGAACAGAACAGGGTCTCAAATTTAGAAAACCAACTTATGCTTGCTTAAGGGGGAAGGTGAGTTGGGGTGCTGCATAAAACCAGAGATTGAAATGAGCACAGATAAAGTTCCTTAAGCCACATATGGAATAGACAAGAGCTACTCCTTGCTCAACGAAATGGACTCAACACCGCATATTAAACGCCTAAGAATGTACCTGACTAGTAAGTATCTTAAAACCTATGGATTGCTATGTCTCCGAAAGAGAATCAAGCATGTGTACAGGGGCATAAACGCAGCAGTGATAGGATTGGAGAGGTTCGGTGAGCAAATGAAGACCCTTTGAAGTCATATTGCATGGTACCCATTCCACGGGTTTCAACTACCCAGGTTTAAGGTATTCTTCCTTCAGCTAAAACATGCATGTGGAACCCAAGTATGATCAACCATGTGATCGGGAGACGTGTTCAAATATGTCTCAGTTTTCGTACCCCGGTACTCGGGTGCAACATTCCAGACGCTTTACTAACACTCTCCCCACTTGGAGAGTCAGTCCCTTTAACCTCCTGTTTGGCCCAGTTTGCAATTTCTGCGGAAGATGAACAGGAATAGCGAGAACCAATGAGAGGCTAGCTGGAGGTGTCTGGACGGGCAAATTTAACTCTCATTTCCCACCAGGAAGAGGAATTAACCAAAGGCTCAGCATGCCGGGCCGGAACCAGATTAGGGCCTGAAGCCATCCTGCGGTGTTGCGGCCAGCTCACAAGAAAGCGAGTTGAAGAAAGGAGCTCAGGGGCACTGTAATTCACAAACCTGCAGAGTTATAAATGACAGCTATCGTCCAAAAATAGACTGAAGTAAGGCTGCCAAGAGGCCTTGAAAGCGGGGCAGAATTGCAGGAAACCGATTTCAGGAGGTAGACTGGAATTGCATTGAAAGCATAGGAAAAGAGGCAGAACGTCCACAATGATGCACTTGGCCAAAAAGGGCGTATGCGTTTTTTCCTGAATATATTCAGGAAAAAACGCATACGCCCTTTTTGGCCAACCAAGCAAGCTTGCAAAGGAAATCTGCACTACAATGAAGTCTCACTTCCCCCCGGTCAAAAGGGCCATCTGAAAAAAGTGTAAAATCCAGAAAGGCAACAGGCCATTGAGAACTGGGAGCGTTGTTATGCTGATGGGCGGGATGTAAATTGCCAACAACCACTTGGGAGAAGTGTATGGTGTTTCCTGAAACATATAAAAAACAAAGCAACAGAGCCTAGGGCACATCTACTTATGGTCCTATAGCTTAGGGAAATTAAATTCAAAAAGACACAGCCACCCCAAAGTTTCGAACGGCTCTGTTTACAAGAACCTCGTTTACAGTACAAGTTCAACATCGCAGAAAGTGAAAAATGGATAAAGAACTTGTGGTACTTACGTACAATGCAGTATCACTCAGCAATGAAATCTATGTCATCAGGCCCGTAGCAGCATAATGAGTGGATTCAGGTACGATGATTCTAACTGAAATAAGTCACACAGAAAAAGAAACATCATAAGATATCACTAATACACGGAATGTAAACTTGGCTACACAGGAACTGAATTACAGAACAGAACAGGGTCTCAAATTTAGAAAACCAACTTATGCTTGCTTAAGGGGAAAGGTGAGTTGGGGTGCTGCATAAAACCAGAGATTGAAATGAGCACAGATAAAGTTCCTTAAGCCAAATATGGAATAGACAAGAGCTACTCCTTGCTCAACGAAATGGACTCAACACCGCATATTAAACGCCTAAGAATGTACCTGACTAGTAAGTATCTTAAAACCTATGGATTGCTATGTCTCCGAAACAGAATCAAGCATGTGTACAGGGGCATAAACACAGCAGTGATAGGATTGGAGAGGTTTGGTGAGCAAATGAAGACCCTTTGAAGTCATATTGCATGGTACCCATTCCACGGGTTTCAACTACCCAGGTTTTAGGTATTCTTCCTTCAGCTAAAACATGCATGTGGAACCCAAGTATGATCAACCATGTGAACGGGAGACGTGTTCAAGTATGTCTCAGTTCTCCTCCCCTGGTACTCGGGTGCAACATTCCAGACGCTTTACTAACACTCTCCCCACTTGGAAAGTCAGCGCCTTTAACCTCCTGTTTGGCCCAGTTTGCAATTTCTGCGGAAGATGAACAGGAATAGCGAGAACCAATGAGAGACTAGCTGGAGGTGTCTGGACGGGCAAATTTAACTCTCATTTCCCACCAGGAAGAGGAAATAACCAAAGGCTCAGCGTGCCGTGCCGGAACCAGATTAGGGCCTGAAGCCATCCTGCGGTGTTGCGGCCAGCTGAAAAGAAAGCGAGTTGAAGAAAGGAGCTCAGGGGCACTGTAATTCACAAACATGCAGAGTTATAAATGACAGCTATCGTCCAAAAATAGACTGAAGTAAGGCTGCCAAGAGGACTTGAAAGCGGGGCAGAATTGCAGGAAACCGATTTCAGGAGGTAGACTGGAATTGCATTGAAAGCATAGGAAAAGAGGCAGAACGTCCACAATGATGCACTTGGCCAAAAAGGGCGTATGCGTTTTTTCCTGAATATATTCAGGAAAAAACGCATACGCCCTTTTTGGCCAACCAAGCAAGCTTGCAAAGGAAATCTGCACTACAATGAAGTCTCACTTCCCCCCGGTCAAAAGGGCCATCTGAAAAAAGTGTAAAATCCAGAAAGGCAGGACAGGCCATGGAGAACTGGGAGCCTTGTTATGCTGAAGGGCGGGATGTAAATTGCCAACAACCACTCGGGAGAAGTGTATGGTGTTTCCTGAAACATCTAAAAAACAAAGCAACAGAGCCTAGGGCACTTCCACTTATGGTCCTATAGCTTAGGGAATTTAAAATCAAAAAGACACAGCCACCCCAAAGTTTCGAACGGCTCTGTTTACAAGAACCTCGTTTACAGTAGAAGTTCAACATCGCAGAAAGTGAAAAATGGATAAAGAAGTTGTGGTATTTACGTACAAAGCAATATCACTCAGCAATGAAATCTGTGTCATCAGGCCCGTAGCAGCATAATGAGTGGATTCAGGTACGATGATTCTAACTGAAATAAGTCACACAGAAAAAGAAACATCATAAGATATCACTAATACACGGAATGTAAACTTGGCTACACAGGAACTGCATTCCAAAACAGAACAGGGTCTCAAATTTAGAAAACCAACTTATGCTTGCTTAAGGGGAAAGGTGAGTTGGGTTGCTGCATAAAACCAGAGATTGAAATGAGCACAGATAAAGTTCCTTAAGCCAAATATGGAATAGACAAGAGCTACTCCTTGCTCAACGAAATGTACTCAAAACCCCATATTAAACGCCTAAGAATGTACCTGACTAGTAAGTATCTTAAAACCTATGGATTGCTATGTCTCCAAAAGAGAATCAAGCGTGTGTACAGGGGCATAAACGCAGCAGTGATAGGATTGTAGAGGTTCGGTGAGCAAATGAAGACCCTTTGAAGTCATATTGCATGGTACCCATTACACGGGTCTCAACTCTCCAGGTTTAAGGTATTCTTCATTCAGCTAAAACATGCATGTGGAACCCAGATTATGATCAACCATGTGAATGGGAGACGTGTTCAAATATGTCTCAGTTTTCCTCCCCTGGTACTCGGGTGCAACATTCCAGACGATTTACTAACACTCTCCCGACTTGGAGAGTCAGTCCCTTTAACCTCCTGTTTGGCCCAGTTTGCAATTTCTGCGGAAGATGAACAGGAATAGCGAGAACCAATGAGAGGCTAGCTGGAGGTGTCTGGACGGGCAAATTTAACTCTCATTTCCCACCAGGAAGAGGAATTAACCAAAGGCTCAGCATGCCGGGCCGGAACCAGATTAGGGCCTGAAGCCATCCTGCGGTGTTGTGGCCAGGTCACAAGAAAGCGAGTTGAAGAAAGGAGCTCAGGGGCACTGCAATTCACAAACCTGCAGAGTTATAAATGACAGCTATCGTCCAAAAATAGACTGAAGTAAGGCTGCCAAGAGGACTTGAAAGCGGGGCAGAATTGCAGGAAACCGATTTCAGGAGGTAGACTGGAATTGCATTGAAAGCATAGGAAAAGAGGCAGAACGTCCACAATGATGCACTTGGCCAAAAAGGGCGTATGCGTTTTTTCCTGAATATATTCAGGAAAAAACGCATACGCCCTTTTTGGCCAACCAAGCAAGCTTGCAAAGGAAATCTGCACTACAATGAAGTCTCACTTCTCCCCGGTCAAAAGGGCCATCTGAAAAAAGTGTAAAATCCAGAAAGGCAGGACAGGCCATGGAGAACTGGGAGCCTTGTTATGCTGATGGGCGGGATGTAAATTGCCAACAGACACTCAGGAGAAGTGTATGGTGTTTCCTGAAACATCTAAAAAACAAAGCAACAGAGCCTAGGGCACTTCCGCTTATGGTCCTATAGCTTAGGGAAATTAAAATCAAAAAGACACAGCCACCACAAAGTTTGGGATGCCTCCGTTTACAAGAACCTCGTTTACCGTACAAGTTCAATATCACAGAAAGTGAAAAATGGATAAAGAACTTGTGGTACTTAAGTACAATGCAGTATCACTCAGCAATGAAATCTATGTCATCAGGCCCGTAGCAGCATAATGAGTGGATTAAGGTATGATGATTCTAACTGAAATAAGTCACACAGAAAAAGAAACATCATAAGATATCACTAATACACGGAATGTAAACTTGGCTACACAGGAACTGAATTACAGAACAGAACAGGGTCTCAAATTTAGAAAACCAACTTATGCTTGCTTAAGGTGAAAGGTGAGTTGGGGTGCTGCATAAAACCAGAGATTGAAATGAGCACAGATAAAGTTCCTTAAGCCAAATATGGAATAGACAAGAGCTACTCCTTGCTCAACGAAATGGACACAAAACCCATATTAAACGCCTAAGAATGCACCTGACTAGTAAGTATCTTAAAACCTATGGATTGCTATGTCTCCGAAAGAGAATCAAGCATGTGTACAGGGGCATAAACGCAGCAGTGATAGGATTGGAGAGGTTCGGTGAGCAAATGAAGACCCTTTGAAGTCATATTGCATGGTACCCATTCCACGGGTTTCAACTACCCAGGTTTAAGGTATTCTTCCTTCAGCTAAAACATGCATGTGGGACCTAGAGTATGATCAACCATGTGATCGGGAGACGTGTTCAAATATGTCTCAGTTTTCGTACCCTGGTACTCGGGTGCAACATTCCAGACGCTTTACTAACACTCTCCCCACTTGGAGAGTCAGTCCCTTTAACCTCCTGTTTGGCCCAGTTTGCAATTTCTGTGGAAGATGAACAGGAATAGCGAGAACCAATGAGAGACTAGCTGGAGGTGTCTGGATGGGCAAATTTAACTCTCATTTCCCACCAGGAAGAGGAATTAACCAAAGGCTCAGCATGCCGTGCCAGAACCAGATTAGGGCCTGAAGACATCCTGCGGTGTTGCGGCCAGGTCACAAGAAAGCGAGTTGAAGAAAGGAGCTCAGGGGCACTGTAATTCACAAACCTGCAGAGTTATAAATGACAGCTATCGTCCAAAAATAGACTGAAGTAAGGCTGCCAAGAGGACTTGAAAGCGGGGCAGAATTGCAGGAAACCGATTTCAGGAGGTAGACTGGAATTGCATTGAAAGCATAGGAAAAGAGGCAGAACGTCCACAATGATGCACTTGGCCAAAAAGGGCGTATGCGTTTTTTCCTGAATATATTCAGGAAAAAACGCATACGCCCTTTTTGGCCAACCAAGCAAGCTTGCAAAGGAAATCTGCACTACAATGAAGTCTCACTTCCCCCCGGTCAAAAGGGCCATCTGAAAAAAGTGTAAAATCCAGAAAGGCAGGACAGGCCATGGAGAACTGGGAGCCTTGTTATGCTGATGGGCGGGATGTAAATTGCCAACAACCACTCGGGAGAAGTGTATGGTGTTTCCTGAAACATCTAAAAAACAAAGCAACAGAGCCCAGGGCACTTCCACTTATGGTCCTATAGCTTAGGGAATTTAAAATCAAAAAGACACAGCCACCCCAAAGTTTGGAACGGCTCTGTTTACAAGAACCTCGTTTACAGTACAAGTTCAACATCGCAGAAATTGAAAAATGGATAAAGAAGTTGTGGTATTTACTTACAAAGCAATATCACTCAGCAATGAAATCTGTGTCATCAGGCCCTTAGCAGCACAATGAGTGGATTCAGGTATGATGATTCTAACTGAAATAAGTCACACAGAAAAAGAAACATCATAAGATATCAGTAATACACGGAATGTAAACTTGGCTACACAGGAACTGAATTACAGAACAGAACAGGGTCTCAAATTTAGAAAACCAACTTATGCTTGCTTAAGGGGAAAGGTGAGTTGGGGTGCTGCATAAAACCAGAGATTGAAATGAGCACAGATAAAGTTCCTTAAGCCAAATATGGAATAGACAAGAGCTACTCCTTGCTCAACGAAATGGACTCAACACCGCATATTAAACGCCTAAGAATGTACCTGACTAGTAAGTATCTTAAAACCTATGGATTGCTATGTCTCCGAAAGAGAATCAAGCATGTGTACAGGGGCATAAACGCAGCAGTGATAGGATTGGAGAGGTTCGGTGAGCAAATGAAGACCCTTTGAAGTCATATTGCATGGTACCCATTCCACGGGTTTCAACTACCCAGGTTTAAGGTATTCTTCCTTCAGCTAAAACATGCATGTGGAACCTAGAGTATGATCAACCATGTGATCAGGAGACGTGTTCAAATATGTCTCAGTTTTCGTACCCTGGTACTCGGGTGCAACATTCCAGACGCTTTACTAACACTCTCCCCACTTGGAGAGTCAGTCCCTTTAACCTCCTGTTTGGCCCAGTTTGCAATTTCTGTGGAAGATGAACAGGAATAGCGAGAACCAATGAGAGACTAGCTGGAGGTGTCTGGATGGGCAAATTTAACTCTCATTTCCCACCAGGAAGAGGAATTAACCAAAGGCTCAGCGTGCCGTGCCAGAACCAGATTAGGGCCTGAAGACATCCTGCGGTGTTGCGGCCAGGTCACAAGAAAGCGAGTTGAAGAAAGGAGCTCAGGGGCACTGTAATTCACAAACCTGCAGAGTTATAAATGACAGCTATCGTCCAAAAATAGACTGAAGTAAGGCTGCCAAGAGGACTTGAAAGCGGGGCAGAATTGCAGGAAACCGATTTCAGGAGGTAGACTGGAATTGCATTGAAAGCATAGGAAAAGAGGCAGAACGTACACAATGATGCACTTGGCCAAAAAGGGCGTATGCGTTTTTTCCTGAATATATTCAGGAAAAAACGCATACGCCCTTTTTGGCCAACCAAGCAAGCTTGCAAAGGAAATCTGCACTACAATGAAGTCTCACTTCCCCCCGGTCAAAAGGGCCATCTGAAAAAAGTGTAAAATCCAGAAAGGCAGGACAGGCCATGGAGAACTGGGAGCCTTGTTATGCTGATGGGCGGGATGTAAATTGCCAACAACCACTCGGGAGAAGTGTATGGTGTTTCCTGAAACATCTAAAAAACAAAGCAACAGAGCCTAGGGCACTTCCACTTATGGTCCTATAGCTTAGGGAAATTAAAATCAAAAAGACACAGCCACCCCAAAGTTTGGAACGGCTCTGTTTACAAGAACCTCGTTTACAGTACAAGTTCAACATCGCAGAAAGTGAAAAATGGATAAAGAACTTGTGGTACTTACGTACAATGCAGTATCACTCAGCAATGAAATCTATGTCATCAGACCCATAGCAGCATAATGAGTGGATTCAGGTACGATGATTCTAACTGAAGTAAGTCACACAGAAAAAGAAACATCATAAGATATCACTAATACACGGAATGTAAACTTGGCTACACAGGAACTGAATTACAGAACAGAACAGGGTCTCAAATTTAGAAAACCAACTTATGCTTGCTTAAGGGTAAAGGTGAGTTGGGGTGCTGCATAAAACCAGAGATTGAAATGAGCACAGATAAAGTTCCTTAAGCCAAATATGGAATACACAAGAGCTACTCCTTGCTCAACGAAATGGACTCAACACCGCATATTAAATGCCTAAGAATGTACCTGACTAGTAAGTATCTTAAAACCTATGGATTGCTATGTCTCCGAAAGAGAATCAAGCATGTGTACAGGGGCATAAACGCAGCAGTGATAGGATTGGAGAGGTTTGGTGAGCAAATGAAGACCCTTTGAAGTCATATTGCATGGTACCCATTCCACGGGTTTCAACTACCCAGGTTTAAGGTATTCTTCCTTCAGCTAAAACATGCATGTGGGACCTAGAGTATGATCAACCATGTGATTGGGAGACGTGTTCAAATATGTCTCAGTTTTCGTACCCTGGTACTCGGGTGCAACATTCCAGACGCTTTACTAACACTCTCCCCACTTGGAGAGTCAGTCCCTTTAACCTCCTGTTTGGCCCAGTTTGCAATTTCTGTGGAAGATGAACAGGAATAGCGAGAACCAATGAGAGACTAGCTGGAGGTGTCTGGATGGGCAAATTTAACTCTCATTTCCCACCAGGAAGAGGAATTAACCAAAGGCTCAGCATGCCGGGCCGGAACCAGATTAGGGCCTGAAGCCATCCTGCGGTGTTGCGGCCAGCTCACAAGAAAGCGAGTTGAAGAAAGGAGCTCAGGGGCACTGTAATTCACAAACCTGCAGAGTTATAAATGACAGCTATCGTCCAAAAATAGACTGAAGTAAGGCTGCCAAGAGGCCTTGAAAGCGGGGCAGAATTGCAGGAAACCGATTTCAGGAGGTAGACTGGAATTGCATTGAAAGCATAGGAAAAGAGGCAGAACGTCCACAATGATGCACTTGGCCAAAAAGGGCGTATGCGTTTTTTCCTGAATATATTCAGGAAAAAACGCATACGCCCTTTTTGGCCAACCAAGCAAGCTTGCAAAGGAAATCTGCACTACAATGAAGTCTCACTTCCCCCCGGTCAAAAGGGCCATCTGAAAAAAGTGTAAAATCCAGAAAGGCAGGACAGGCCATGGAGAACTGGGAGCCTTGTTATGCTGATGGGCGGGATGTAAATTGCCAACAACCACTCGGGAGAAGTGTATGGTGTTTCCTGAAACATCTAAAAAACAAAGCAACAGAGCCTAGGGCACTTCTACTTATGGTCCTATAGCTTAGGGAAATTAAATTCAAAAAGACACAGCCACCCCAAAGTTTGGAACGGCTCTGTTTACAAGAACCTCGTTTACAGTACAAGTTCAACATCGCAGAAAGTGAAAAATGGATAAAGAACTTGTGGTACTTACGTACAATGCAGTATCACTCAGCAATGAAATCTATGTCATCAGGCCCGTAGCAGCATAATGAGTGGATTCAGGTACGATGATTCTAACTGAAATAAGTCACACAGAAAAAGAAACATCATAAGATATCACTAATACACGGAATGTAAACTTGGCTACACAGGAACTGAATTACAGAACAGAACAGGGTCTCAAATTTAGAAAACCAACTTATGCTTGCTTAAGGGGAAAGGTGAGTTGGGGTGCTGCATAAAACCAGAGATTGAAATGAGCACAGATAAAGTTCCTTAAGCCAAATATGGAATAGACAAGAGCTACTCCTTGCTCAACGAAATGGACTCAACACCGCATATTAAACGCCTAAGAATGTACCTGACTAGTAAGTATCTTAAAACCTATGGATTGCTATGTCTCCGAAACAGAATCAAGCATGTGTACAGGGGCATAAACACAGCAGTGATAGGATTGGAGAGGTTCGGTGAGCAAATGAAGACCCTTTGAAGTCATATTGCATGGTACCCATTCCACGGGTTTCAACTACCCAGGTTTTAGGTATTCTTCCTTCAGCTAAAACATGCATGTGGAACCCAAGTATGATCAACCATGTGAACGGGAGACGTGTTCAAGTATGTCTCAGTTCTCCTCCCCTGGTACTCGGGTGCAACATTCCAGACGCTTTACTAACACTCTCCCCACTTGGAAAGTCAGCGCCTTTAACCTCCTGTTTGGCCCAGTTTGCAATTTCTGCGGAAGATGAACAGGAATAGCGAGAACCAATGAGAGGCTAGCTGGAGGTGTCTGGACGGGCAAATTTAACTCTCATTTCCCACCAGGAAGAGGAAATAACCAAAGGCTCAGCGTGCCGTGCCGGAACCAGATTAGGGCCTGAAGCCATCCTGCGGTGTTGCGGCCAGCTGAAAAGAAAGCGAGTTGAAGAAAGGAGCTCAGGGGCACTGTAATTCACAAACATGCAGAGTTATAAATGACAGCTATCGTCCAAAAATAGACTGAAGTAAGGCTGCCAAGAGGACTTGAAAGCGGGGCAGAATTGCAGGAAACCGATTTCAGGAGGTAGACTGGAATTGCATTGAAAGCATAGGAAAAGAGGCAGAACGTCCACAATGATGCACTTGGCCAAAAAGGGCGTATGCGTTTTTTCCTGAATATATTCAGGAAAAAACGCATACGCCCTTTTTGGCCAACCAAGCAAGCTTGCAAAGGAAATCTGCACTACAATGAAGTCTCACTTCCCCCCGGTCAAAAGGGCCATCTGAAAAAAGTGTAAAATCCAGAAAGGCAGGACAGGCCATGGAGAACTGGGAGCCTTGTTATGCTGAAGGGCGGGATGTAAATTGCCAACAACCACTCGGGAGAAGTGTATGGTGTTTCCTGAAACATCTAAAAAACAAAGCAACAGAGCCTAGGGCACTTCCACTTATGGTCCTATAGCTTAGGGAATTTAAAATCAAAAAGACACAGCCACCCCAAAGTTTCGAACGGCTCTGTTTACAAGAACCTCGTTTACAGTAGAAGTTCAACATCGCAGAAAGTGAAAAATGGATAAAGAACTTGTGGTACTTACGTACAATGCAGTATCACTCAGCAATGAAATCTATGTCATCAGGCCCGTAGCAGCATAATGAGTGGATTCAGGTATGATGATTCTAACTGAAATAAGTCACACAGAAAAAGAAACATCATAAGATATCAGTAATACACGGAATGTAAACTTGGCTACACAGGAACTGAATTACAGAACAGAACAGGGTCTCAAATTTAGAAAACCAACTTATGCTTGCTTAAGGGGAAAGGTGAGTTGGGGTGCTGCATAAAACCAGAGATTGAAATGAGCACAGATAAAGTTCCTTAAGCCAAATATGGAATAGACAAGAGCTACTCCTTGCTCAACGAAATGGACTCAACACCGCATATTAAACGCCTAAGAATGTACCTGACTAGTAAGTATCTTAAAACCTATGGATTGCTATGTCTCCGAAAGAGAATCAAGCATGTGTACAGGGGCATAAACGCAGCAGTGATAGGATTGGAGAGGTTCGGTGAGCAAATGAAGACCCTTTGAAGTCATATTGCATGGTACCCATTCCACGGGTTTCAACTACCCAGGTTTAAGGTATTCTTCCTTCAGCTAAAACATGCATGTGGAACCTAGAGTATGATCAACCATGTGATCGGGAGTCGTGTTCAAATATGTCTCAGTTTTCGTACCCTGGTACTCGGGTGCAACATTCCAGACGCTTTACTAACACTCTCCCCACTTGGATAGTCGGTCCATTTAACCTCCTGTTTGGCCCAGTTTGCAATTTCTGTGGAAGATGAACAGGAATAGCGAGAACCAATGAGAGACTAGCTGGAGGTGTCTGGATGGGCAAATTTAACTCTCATTTCCCACCAGGAAGAGGAATTAACCAAAGGCTCAGCGTGCCGTGCCAGAACCAGATTAGGGCCTGAAGACATCCTGCGGTGTTGCGGCCAGGTCACAAGAAAGCGAGTTGAAGAAAGGAGCTCAGGGGCACTGTAATTCACAAACCTGCAGAGTTATAAATGACAGCTATCGTCCAAAAATAGACTGAAGTAAGGCTGCCAAGAGGACTTGAAAGCGGGGCAGAATTGCAGGAAACCGATTTCAGGAGGTAGACTGGAATTGCATTGAAAGCATAGGAAAAGAGGCAGAACGTCCACAATGATGCACTTGGCCAAAAAGGGCGTATGCGTTTTTTCCTGAATATATTCAGGAAAAAACGCATACGCCGTTTTTGGCCAACCAAGCAAGCTTGCAAAGGAAATCTGCACTACAATGAAGTCTCACTTCCCCCCGGTCAAAAGGGCCATCTGAAAAAAGTGTAAAATCCAGAAAGGCAGGACAGGCCTTGGAGAACTGGGAGCCTTGTTATGCTGATGGGCGGGATGTAAATTGCCAACAACCACTCGGGAGAAGTGTATGGTGTTTCCTGAAACATCTAAAAAACAAAGCAACAGAGCCTAGGGCACTTCCACTTATGGTCCTATAGCTTAGCGAAATTAAATTCAAAAAGACACAGCCACCCCAAAGTTTGGAACGGCTCTGTTTACAAGAACCTCGTTTACAGTACAAGTTCAACATCGCAGAAAGTGAAAAATGGATAAAGAACTTGTGGTACTTACGTACAATGCAGTATCACTCAGCAATGAAATCTATGTCATCAGGCCCGTAGCAGCATAATGAGTGGATTCAGGTACGATGATTCTAACTGAAATAAGTCACACAGAAAAAGAAACATCATAAGATATCACTAATACACGGAATGTAAACTTGGCTACACAGGAACTGAATTACAGAACAGAACAGGGTCTCAAATTTAGAAAACCAACTTATGCTTGCTTAAGGGGGAAGGTGAGTTGGGGTGCTGCATAAAACCAGAGATTGAAATGAGCACAGATAAAATTCCTTAAGCCAAATATGGAATAGACAAGAGCTACTCCTTGCTCAACGAAATGGACTCAACACCGCATATTAAACGCCTAAGAATGTACCTGACTAGTAAGTATCTTAAAACCTATGGATTGCTATGTCTCCGAAAGAGAATCAAGCATGTGTACAGGGGCATAAACGCAGCAGTGATAGGATTGGAGAGGTTCGGTGAGCAAATGAAGACCCTTTGAAGTCATATTGCATGGTACCCATTCCACGGGTTTCAACTACCCAGGTTTTAGGTATTCTTCCTTCAGCTAAAACATGCATGTGGAACCCAAGTATGATCAACCATGTGATCGGGAGACGTGTTCAAATATGTCTCAGTTTTCCTCCCCTGGTACTCGGGTGCAACATTCCAGACGCTTTACTAACACTCTCCCCACTTGGAGAGTCAGTCCCTTTAACCTCCTGTTTGGCCCAGTTTGCAATTTCTGCGGAAGATGAACAGGAATAGCGAGAACCAATGAGAGGCTAGCTGGAGGTGTCTGGACGGGCAAATTTAACTCTCATTTCCCACCAGGAAGAGGAATTAACCAAAGGCTCAGCATGCCGGGCCGGAACCAGATTAGGGCCTGAAGCCATCCTGCGGTGTTGCGGCCAGCTCACAAGAAAGCGAGTTGAAGAAAGGAGCTCAGGGGCACTGTAATTCACAAACCTGCAGAGTTATAAATGACAGCTATCGTCCAAAAATAGACTGAAGTAAGGCTGCCAAGAGGCCTTGAAAGCGGGGCAGAATTGCAGGAAACCGATTTCAGGAGGTAGACTGGAATTGCATTGAAAGCATAGGAAAAGAGGCAGAACGTCCACAATGATGCACTTGGCCAAAAAGGGCGTATGCGTTTTTTCCTGAATATATTCAGGAAAAAACGCATACGCCCTTTTTGGCCAACCAAGCAAGCTTGCAAAGGAAATCTGCACTACAATGAAGTCTCACTTCCCCCCGGTCAAAAGGGCCATCTGAAAAAAGTGTAAAATCCAGAAAGGCAGGACAGGCCATGGAGAACTGGGAGCCTTGTTATGCTGATGGGCGGGATGTAAATTGCCAACAACCACTCGGGAGAAGTGTATGGTGTATCCTGAAACATCTAAAAAACAAAGCAACAGAGCCTAGGGCATTTCCACTTATGGTCCTATAGCTTAGGGAAATTAAAATCAAAAAGACACAGCCACCCCAAAGTTTGGAACGGCTCTGTTTACAAGAAACTCGTTTACAGTACAAGTTCAACATCACAGAAAGTGAAAAATGGATAAAGAAGTTGTGGTATTTACGTACAAAGCAATATCACTCAGCAATGAAATCTGTGTCATCAGGCCCGTAGCAGCATAATGAGTGGATTCAGGTACGATGATTCTAACTGAAATAAGTCACACAGAAAGAGAAACATCATAAGATATCACTAATACACGGAATGTAAACTTGGCTACACAGGAACTGAATTACAGAACAGAACAGGGTCTCAAATTTAGAAAACCAACTTATGCTTGCTTAACGGGAAAGGTGAGTTGGGGTGCTGCATAAAACCAGAGATTGAAATGAGCACAGATAAAGTTCCTTAAGCCAAATATGGAATAGACAAGAGCTACTCCTTGCTCAACGAAATGGACTCAACACCGCATATTAAACGCCTAAGAATGTACCTGACTAGTAAGTATCTTAAAACCTATGGATTGCTATGTCTCCGAAACAGAATCAAGCATGTGTACAGGGGCATAAACGCAGCAGTGATAGGATTGGAGAGGTTCGGTGAGCAAATGAAGACCCTTTGAAGTCATATTGCATGGTACCCATTACACGGGTTTCAACTACCCAGGTTTAAGGTATTCTTCCTTCAGCTAAAACATGCATGTGGAACCTAGAGTATGATCAACCATGTGATCGGGAGACGTGTTCAAATATGTCTCAGTTTTCGTACCCTGGTACTCGGGTGCAACATTCCAGACGCTTTACTAACACTCTCCCCACTTGGAAAGTCAGCGCCTTTAATCTCCTGTTTGGCCCAGTTTGCAATTTCTGCGGAAGATGAACAGGAATAGCGAGAACCAATGAGAGGCTAGCTGGAGGTGTCTGGATGGGCAAATTTAACTCTCATTTCCCACCAGGAAGAGGAATTAACCAAAGGCTCAGCGTGCCGTGCTGGAACCAGATTAGGGCCTGAAGCCATCCTGCGGTGTTGCGGCCAGCTCAAAAGAAAGCGAGTTGAAGAAAGGAGCTCAGGGACACTGAAATTCACAAACCTGCAGAGTTATAAATGACAGCTATCGTCCAAAAATAGACTGAAGTAAGGCTGCCAAGAGGACTTGAAAGCGGGGCAGAATTGCAGGAAACCGATTTCAGGAGGTAGACTGGAATTGCATTGAAAGCATAGGAAAAGAGGCAGAACGTCCACAATGATGCACTTGGCCAAAAAGGGCGTATGCGTTTTTTCCTGAATATATTCAGGAAAAAATATACGCCCTTTTTGGCCAACCAAGCAAGCTTGCAAAGGAAATCTGCACTACAATGAAGTCTCACTTCCCCCCGGTCAAAAGGGCCATCTGAAAAAAGTGTAAAATCCAGAAAGGCAGGACAGGCCATGGAGAACTGGGAGCCTTGTTATGCTGAAGGGCGGGATGTAAATTGCCAACAAACACTCGGGAGAAGTGTATGGTGTTTCCTGAAACATCTAAAAAACAAAGCAACAGAGCCTAGGGCACTTCCACTTATGGTCCTATAGCTTAGGGAATTTAAAGTCAAAAAGACACAGCCACCCCAAAGTTTCGAACGGCTCTGTTTACAAGAACCTCGTTTACAGTACAAGTTCAACATCGCAGAAAGTGAAAAATGGATAAAAAAGTTGTGGTATTTACTTACAAAGCAATATCACTCAGCAATGAAATCTGTGTCATCAGGAACTTAGCAGCACAATGAGTGGATTCAGGTACGATGATTCTAACTGAAATAAGTCACACAGAAAAAGAAACATCATAAGATATCACTAATACACGGAATGTAAACTTGGCTACACAGGAACTGAATTACAGAACAGAACAGGGTCTCAAATTTAGAAAACCAACTTATGCTTGCTTAAGGGTAAAGGTGAGTTGGGGTGCTGCATAAAACCAGAGATTGAAATGAGCACAGATAAAGTTCCTTAAGCCAAATATGGAATAGACAAGAGCTACTCCTTGCTCAACGAAATGGACTCAACACCGCATATTAAATGCCTAAGAATGTACGTGACTAGTAAGTATCTTAAAACCTATGGATTGCTATGTCTCCGAAAGAGAATCAAGCATGTGTACAGGGGCATAAACGCAGCAGTGATAGGATTGGAGAGGTTCGGTGAGCAAATGAAGACCCTTTGAAGTCATATTGCATGGTACCCATTCCACGGGTTTCAACTACCCAGGTTTAAGGTATTCTTCCTTCAGCTAAAACATGCATGTGGAACCTAGAGTATGATCAACCATGTGATCGGGAGACGTGTTCAAATATGTCTCAGTTTTCGTACCCTGGTACTCGGGTGCAACATTCCAGACGCTTTACTAACACTCTCCCCACTTGGAGAGTCAGTCCCTTTAACCTCCTGTTTGGCCCAGTTTGCAATTTTTGTGGAAGATGAACAGGAATAGCGAGAACCAATGAGAGACTAGCTGGAGGTGTCTGGACGGGCAAATTTAACTCTCATTTCCCACCAGGAAGAGGAATTAACCAAAGGCTCAGCGTGCCGTGCCAGAACCAGATTAGGGCCTGAAGACATCCTGCGGTGTTGCGGCCAGGTCACAAGAAAGCGAGTTGAAGAAAGGAGCTCAGGGGCACTGTAATTCACAAACCTGCAGAGTTATAAATGACAGCTATCGTCCAAAAATAGACTGAAGTAAGGCTGCCAAGAGGACTTGAAAGCGGGGCAGAATTGCAGGAAACCGATTTCAGGAGGTAGACTGGAATTGCATTGAAAGCATAGGAAAAGAGGCAGAACGTCCACAATGATGCACTTGGCCAAAAAGGGCGTATGCGTTTTTTCCTGAATATATTCAGGAAAAAATATACGCCCTTTTTGGCCAACCAAGCAAGCTTGCAAAGGAAATCTGCACTACAATGAAGTCTCACTTCCCCCCGGTCAAAAGGGCCATCTGAAAAAAGTGTAAAATCCAGAAAGGCACGACAGGCCATGGAGAACTGGGAGCCTTGTTATGCTGAAGGGCGGGATGTAAATTGCCAACAAACACTCGGGAGAAGTGTATGGTGTTTCCTGAAACATCTAAAAAACAAAGCAACAGAGCCTAGGGCACTTCCACTTATGGTCCTATAGCTTAGGGAATTTAAAATCAAAAAGACACAGCCACCCCAAAGTTTCGAACGGCTCTGTTTACAAGAACCTCGTTTACAGTACAAGTTCAACATCGCAGAAAGTGAAAAATGGATAAAAAAGTTGTGGTATTTACTTACAAAGCAATATCACTCAGCAATGAAATCTGTGTCATCAGGACCTTAGCAGCACAATGAGTGGATTCAGGTACGATGATTCTAACTGAAATAAGTCACACAGAAAAAGAAACATCATAAGATATCACTAATACACGGAATGTAAACTTGGCTACACAGGAACTGAATTACAGAACAGAACAGGGTCTCAAATTTAGAAAACCAACTTATGCTTGCTTAAGGGGGAAGGTGAGTTGGGGTGCTGCATAAAACCAGAGATTGAAATGAGCACAGATAAAGTTCCTTAAGCCAAATATGGAATAGACAAGAGCTACTCCTTGCTCAACGAAATGGACTCAACACCGCATATTAAACGCCTAAGAATGTACCTGACTAGTAAGTATCTTAAAACCTATGGATTGCTATGTCTCTGAAAGAGAATCAAGCATGTGTACAGGGGCATAAACGCAGCAGTGATAGGATTGGAGAGGTTCGGTGAGCAAATGAAGACCCTTTGAATTCATATTGCATGGTACCCATTCCACGGGTTTCAACTACCCAGGTTTTAGGTATTCTTCCTTCAGCTAAAACATGCATGTGGAACCCAAGTATGATCAACCATGTGAACGGGAGACGTGTTCAAATATGTCTCAGTTTTCGTACCCTGGTACTCGGGTGCAACATTCCAGACGCTTTACTAACACTCTCCCCACTTGAAAAGTCAGCGCCTTTAACCTCCTGTTTGGCCCTGTTTGCAATTTCTGCGGAAGATGAACAGGAATAGCGAGAACCAATGAGAGGCTAGCTGGAGGTGTCTGGACGGGCAAATTTAACTCTCATTTCCCACCAGGAAGAGGAAATAACCAAAGGCTCAGCGTGCCGTGCCGGAACCAGATTAGGGCCTGAAGCCATCCTGCGGTGTTGCAGCCAGCTCAAAAGAAAGCGAGTTGAAGAAAGGAGCTCAGGGGAACTGTAATTCACAAACCTGCAGAGTTATAAATGACAGCTATCGTCCAAAAATAGACTGAAGTAAGGCTGCCAAGAGGACTTGAAAGCGGGGCAGAATTGCAGGAAACCGATTTCAGGAGGTAGACTGGAATTGCATTGAAAGCATAGGAAAAGAGGCAGAACGTCCACAATGATGCACTTGGCCAAAAAGGGCGTATGCGTTTTTTCCTGAATATATTCAGGAAAAAACGCATACGCCCTTTTTGGCCAACCAAGCAAGCTTGCAAAGGAAATCTGCACTACAATGAAGTCTCACTTCCCCCTGGTCAAAAGGGCCATCTGAAAAAAGTGTAAAATCCAGAAAGGCAGGACAGGCCTTGGAGAACTGGGAGCCTTGTTATGCTGATGGGCGGGATGTAAATTGCCAACAAACACTCGGGAGAAGTGTATGGTGTTTCCTGAAACATCTAAAAAACAAAGCAACAGAGCCTAGGGCACTTCCACTTATGGTCCTATAGCTTAGGGAAATTAAATTCAAAAAGACACAGCCACCCCAAAGTTTGGAACGGCTCTGTTTACAAGAACCTCGTTTACAGTACAAGTTCAACATCGCAGAAAGTGAAAAATGGATAAAGAACTTGTGGTACTTACGTACAATGCAGTATCACTCAGCAATGAAATCTATGTCATCAGGCCCGTAGCAGCATAATGAGTGGATTCAGGTACGATGATTCTAACTGAAATAAGTCACACAGAAAAAGAAACATCATAAGATATCACTAATACACGGAATGTAAACTTGGCTACACAGGAACTGAATTACAGAACAGAACAGGGTCTCAAATTTAGAAAACCAACTTATGCTTGCTTAAGGGGGAAGGTGAGTTGGGGTGCTGCATAAAACCAGAGATTGAAATGAGCACAGATAAAGTTCCTTAAGCCAAATATGGAATAGACAAGAGCTACTCCTTGCTCAACGAAATGGACTCAACACCGCATATTAAACGCCTAAGAATGTACCTGACTAGTAAGTATCTTAAAACCTATGGATTGCTATGTCTCCGAAACAGAATCAAGCATGTGTACAGGGGCATAAACGCAGCAGTGATAGGATTGGAGAGGTTCGGTGAGCAAATGAAGACCCTTTGAAGTCATATTGCATGGTACCCATTCCACGGGTTTCAACTACCCAGGTTTTAGGTATTCTTCCTTCAGCTAAAACATGCATGTGGAACCCAAGTATGATCAACCATGTGAACGGGAGACGTGTTCAAATATGTCTCAGTTTTCCTCCCCTGGTACTCGGGTGCAACATTCCAGACGCTTTACTAACACTCTCCCCACTTGGAGAGTCAGCGCCTTTAACCTCCTGTTTGGCCCAGTTTGCAATTTCTGTGGAAGATGAACAGGAATAGCGAGAACCAATGAGAGACTAGCTGGAGGTGTCTGGATGGGCAAATTTAACTCTCATTTCCCACCAGGAAGAGGAATTAACCAAAGGCTCAGCGTGCCGTGCCAGAACCAGATTAGGGCCTGAAGCCATCCTGCGGTGTTGCGGCCAGGTCACAAGAAAGCGAGTTGAAGAAAGGAGCTCAGGGGCACTGTAATTCACAAACCTGCAGAGTTATAAATGACAGCTATCATCCAAAAATATACTGAAGTAAGGCTGCCAAGAGGACTTGAAAGCGGGGCAGAATTGCAGGAAACCGATTTCAGGAGGTAGACTGGAATTGCATTGAAAGCATAGGAAAAGAGGCAGAACGTCCACAATGATGCACTTGGCCAAAAAGGGCGTATGCGTTTTTTCCTGAATATATTGAGGAAAAAAGGCATACGCCCTTTTTGGCCAACCAAGCAAGCTTGCAAAGGAAATCTGCACTACAATGAAGTCTCACTTCCCCCCGGTCAGAAGGGCCATCTGAAAAAAGTGTAAAATCCAGAAAGGCAGGACAGGCCATGGAGAACTGGGAGCCTTGTTATGCTGATGGGCGGGATGTAAATTGCCAACAACCACTCGGGAGAAGTGTATGGTGTTTCCTGAAACATCTAAAAAACAAAGCAACAGAACCTAGGGCACTTCCACTTATGGTCCTATAGCTTAGGGAAATTAAAATCAAAAAGACACAGCCACCCCAAAGTTTGGAACGGCTCTGTTTACAAGAACCTCGTTTACAGTACAAGTTCAACATCGCAGAAAGTGAAAAATGGATAAAGAAGTTGTGGTATTTACTTACAAAGCAATATCACTCAGCAATGAAATCTGTGTCATCAGGCCCTTAGCAGCACAATGACTGGATTCAGGTATGATGATTCTAACTGAAATAAGTCACACAGAAAAAGAAACATCATAAGATATCAGTAATACACGGAATGGAAACTTGGCTACACAGGAACTGAATTACAGAACAGAACAGAGAATCAAATTTAGAAAACCAACTTATTCTTGCTTAAGGGTAAAGGTGAGTTGGGGTGCTGCATAAAACCAGAGATTGAAATGAGCACAGATAAAGTTCCTTAAGCCAAATATGGAATAGACAAGAGCTACTCCTTGCTCAACGAAATGGACTCAACACCCCATATTAAACGCCTAAGAATGTACCTGACTAGTAAGTATCTTAAAACCTATGGATTGCTATGTCTCCGAAAGAGAATCAAGCATGTGTACAGGGGCATAAACGCAGCAGTGATAGGATTGGAGAGGTTCGGTGAGCAAATGAAGACCCTTTGAAGTCATATTGCATGGTACCCATTCCACGGGTCTCAACTCTCCAGGTTTAAGGTATTCTTCCTTCAGCTAAAACATGCATGTGGAACCCAAGTATGATCAACCATGTGAACGGGAGACGTGTTCAAATATGTCTCAGTTTTCCTCCCCTGGTACTCGGGTGCAACATTCCAGACGCTTTACTAACACTCTCCCCACTTGGAGAGTCAGCGCCTTTAACCTCCTGTTTGGCCCAGTTTGCAATTTCTGCGGAAGATGAACAGGAATAGCGAGAACCAATGAGAGGCTAGCTGGAGGTGTCTGGACGGGCAAATTTAACTCTCATTTCCCACCAGGAAGAGGAAATAACCAAAGGCTCAGTGTGCCGTACCGGAACCAGATTAGGGCCTGAAGCCATCCTGCGGTGTTGCGGCCAGGTCACAAGAAAGCGAGTTGAAGAAAGGAGCTCAGGGGCACTGTAATTCACAAACCTGCAGAGTTATAAATGACAGCTATCGTCCAAAAATAGACTGAAGTAAGGCTGCCAAGAGGACTTGAAAGCGGGGCAGAATTGCAGGAAACCGATTTCAGGAGGTAGACTGGAATTGCATTGAAAGCATAGGAAAAGAGGCAGAACGTCCACAATGATGCACTTGGCCGAAAAGGGCGTATGCGTTTTTTCCTGAATATATTCAGGAAAAAACGCATACGCCCTTTTTGGCCAACCAAGCAAGCTTACAAAGGAAATCTGCACTACAATGAAGTCTCACTTCCCCCCGGTCAAAAGGGCCATCTGAAAAAAGTGTAAAATCCAGAAAGGCAGGACAGGCCATGGAGAACTGGGAGCCTTGTTATGCTGATGGGCGGGATGTAAATTGCCAACAACCACTCGGGAGAAGTGTATGGTGTTTCCTGAAACATCTAAAAAACAAAGCAACAGAACCTAGGGCACTTCCACTTATGGTCCTATAGCTTAGGGAAATTAAAATCAAAAAGACACAGCCACCCCAAAGTTTGGGACGCCTCTGTTTACAAGAACCTCGTTTACCGTACAAGTTCAACATCGCAGAAAGTGAAAAATGGATAAAGAAGTTGTGGTATTTACTTACAAAGCAATATCACTCAGCAATGAAATCTGTGTCATCAGGCCCTTAGCAGCACAATGAGTGGATTCAGGTATGATGATTCTAACTGAAGTAAGTCACACAGAAAAAGAAACATCATAAGATATCAGTAATACACGGAATGTAAACTTGGCTACACAGGAACTGAATTACAGAACAGAACAGGGTCTCAAATTTAGAAAACCAACTTATGCTTGCTTAAGGGGAAAGGTGAGTTGGGGTGCTGCATAAAACCAGAGATTGAAATGAGCACAGATAAAGTTCCTTAAGTCAAATATGGAATAGACAAGAGCTACTCCTTGCTCAACGAAATGGACTCAACACCGCATATTAAACGCCTAAGAATGTACCTGACTAGTAAGTATCTTAAAACCTATGGATTGCTATGTCTCCGAAAGAGAATCAAGCATGTGTACAGGGGCATAAACGCAGCAGTGATAGGATTGGAGAGGTTCGGTGAGCAAATGAAGACCCTTTGAAGTCATATTGCATGGTACCCATTACACGGGTCTTAACTCTCCAGGTTTAAGGTATTCTTCCTTCAGGTAAAACATGCATGTGGAACCCAAGTATGATCAACCATGTGAAAGGGAGACGTGTTCAAATATGTCTCAGTTTTCCTCCCCTGGTACTCGGGTGCAACATTCCAGATGCTTTACTAACACTCTCCCGACTTGGAGAGTCAGTCCCTTTAACCTCCTGTTTGGCCCAGTTTGCAATTTCTGTGGAAGATGAACAGGAATAGCGACAACCAATGAGAGACTAGCTGGAGGTGTCTGAACGCGCAAATTTAACTCTTATTTCCTACCAGGAAGAGGAATTAACCAAAGGCTCAGCATGCCGGGCCAGAACCAGATTAGGGCCTGAAGCCATCCTGCGGTGTTGCGGCCAGCTCACAAGAAAGCGAGTTGAAGAAAGGAGCTCAGGGGCACTGTAATTCACAAACCTGCAGAGTTATAAATGACAGCTATCGTCCAAAAATAGACTGAAGTAAGGCTGCCAAGAGGACTTGAAAGCGGGGCAGAATTGCAGGAAACCGATTTCAGGAGGTAGACTGGAATTGCATTGAAAGCATAGGAAAAGAGGCAGAACGTCCACAATGATGCACTTGGACAAAAAGGGCGTATGCGTTTTTTCCTGAATATATTCAGGAAAAAACGCATACGCCCTTTTTGGCCAACCAAGCAAGCTTGCAAAGGAAATCTGCACTACAATGAAGTCTCACTTCCCCCCGGTCAAAAGGGCCATCTGAGAAAAGTGTAAAATCCAGAAAGGCAGGACAGGCCATGGAGAACTGGGAGCCTTGTTATGCTGATGGGCGGGATGTAAATTGCCAACAGACACTCGGGAGAAGTGTATGGTGTTTCCTGAAACATCTAAAAAACAAAGCAACAGAGCCTAGGGCACTGCCACTTATGGTCCTATAGCTTAGGGAAATTAAAATCAAAAAGACACAGCCACCCCAAAGTTTGGGACGCCTCTGTTTACAAGAACCTCGTTTACCGTACAAGTTCAATATCACAGAAAGTGAAAAATGGATAAAGAACTTGTGGTACTTACGTACAATGCAGTATCACTCAGCAATGAAATCTATGTCATCAGGCCCATAGCAGCATAATGAGTGGATTCAGGTACGATGATTCTAACTGAAATAAGTCACACAGAAAAACAAACATCATAAGATATCACTAATACACGGAATGTAAACTTGGCTACACAGGAACTGAATTCCAAAACAGAACAGGGTCTCAAATTTAGAAAACCAACTTATGCTTGCTTAAGGGGAAAGGTGAGTTGTGGTGCTGCATAAAACCAGAGATTGAAATGAGCACAGATAAAGTTCCTTAAGCCAAATATGGAATAGACAAGAGCTACTCCTTGCTCAACGAAATGGACTCAACACCCCATATTAAACGCCTAAGAATGTACCTGACTAGTAAGTATCTTAAAACCTATGGATTGCTATGTCTCCGAAAGAGAATCAAGCATGTGTACAGGGGCATAAACGCAGCAGTGATAGGATTGGAGAGGTTCGGTGAGCAAATGAAGACCCTTTGAAGTCATATTGCATGGTACCCATTCCACGGGTCTCAACTCTCCAGGTTTAAGGTATTCTTCCTTCAGCTAAAACATGCATGTGGAACCCAGAGTATGATCAACCATGTGAACGGGAGACGTGTTCAAATATGTCTCAGTTTTCGTCCCCTGGTACTCGGGTGCAACATTCCAGACGCTTTACTAACACTCTCCCCACTTGGACAGTCAGCGCCTTTAACCTCCTGTTTGGCCCAGTTTGCAATTTCTGTGGAAGATGAACAGGAATAGCGAGAACCAATGAGAGACTAGCTGGAGGTGTCTGGACGGGCAAATTTAACTCTCATTTCCCACCAGGAAGAGGAAATAACCAAAGGCTCAGCGTGCCGTACCGGAACCAGATTAGGGCCTGAAGCCATCCTGCGGTGTTGCGGCCAGCTCAAAAGAAAGCGAGTTGAAGAAAGGAGCTCAGGGGCACTGTAATTCACAAACCTGCAGAGTTATAAATGACAGCTATCGTCCAAAAATAGACTGAAGTAAGGCTGCCAAGAGGACTTGAAAGCGGGGCAGAATTGCAGGAAACCGATTTCAGGAGGTAGACTGGAATTGCATTGAAAGCATAGGAAAAGAGGCAGAACGTCCACAATGATGCACTTGGCCAAAAAGGGCGTATGCGTTTTTTCCTGAATATATTGAGGAAAAAAGGCATACGCCCTTTTTGGCCAACCAAGCAAGCTTGCAAAGGAAATCTGCACTACAATGAAGTGTCACTTCCCCCCGGTCAAAAGGGCCATCTGAAAAAAGTGTAAAATCCAGAAAGGCAGGACAGGCCATCGAGAACTGGGAGCCTTGTTATGCTGATGGGCGGGATGTAAATTGCCAACAACCACTCGGGAGAAGTGTATGGTGTTTCCTGAAACATCTAAAAAACAAAGCAACAGAGCCTAGGGCACTTCCACTTATGGTCCTATAGCTTAGGGAAATTAAAATAAAAAAGACACAGCCACCCCAATGTTTGGGACGCCTCCGTTTACAAGAACCTCGTTTACCGTACAAGTTCAATATCACAGAAAGTGAAAAATGGATAAAGAACTTGTGGTACTTACGTACAATGCAGTATCACTCAGCAATGAAATCTATGTCATCAGGCACATAGCAGCATAATGAGTGGATTCAGGTACGATGATTCTAACTGAAATAAGTCACACAGAAAAAGAAACATCATAAGATATCACTAATACACGGAATGTAAACTTGGCTACACAGGAACTGCATTCCAAAACAGAACAGGGTCTCAAATTTAGAAAACCAACTAATGCTTGCTTAAGGGGAAAGGTGAGTTGGGGTGCTGCATAAAACCAGAGATTGAAATGAGCACAGATAAAGTTCCTTAAGCCAAATATGGAATAGACAAGAGCTACTCCTTGCTCAACGAAATGGACTCAACACTGCATATTAAACGCCTAAGAATGTACCTGACTAGTAAGTATCTTAAAACCTATGGATTGCTATGTCTCCGAAAGAGAATCAAGCATGTGTACAGGGGCATAAACGCAGCAGTGATAGGATTGGAGAGGTTCGGTGAGCAAATGAAGACCCTTTGAAGTCATATTGCATGGTACCCATTCCACGGGTTTCAACTACCCAGGTTTTAGGTATTCTTCCTTCAGCTAAAACATGCATGTGGAACCCAGAGTATGATCAACCATGTGATCGGGAGACGTGTTCAAATATGTCTCAGTTTTCCTCCCCTGGTACTCGGGTGCAACATTCCAGACGCTTTACTAACACTCTCCCCACTTGGAGAGTCAGCGCCTTTAACCTCCTGTTTGGCCCAGTTTGCAATTTCTGCAGAAGATGAACAGGAATAGCGAGAACCAATGAGAGGCTAGCTGGAGGTTTCTGGACGGGCAAATTTAACTCTCATTTCCCACCAGGAAGAGGAAATAACCAAAGGCTCAGCGTGCCGTGCCGGAACCAGATTAGGGCCTGAAGCCATCCTGCGGTGTTGCGGCCAGCTCAAAAGAAACCGAGTTGAAGAAAGGAGCTCAGGGGCACTGTAATTCACAAACCTGCAGAGTTATAAATGACAGCTATCGTCCAAAAATAGACTGAAGTAAGGCTGCCAAGAGGACTTGAAAGCGGGGCAGAATTGCAGGAAACCGATTTCAGGAGGTAGACTGGAATTGCATTGAAAGCATAGGAAAAGAGGCAGAACGTCCACAATGATGCACTTGGCCAAAAAGGGCGTATGCGTTTTTTCCTGAATATATTCAGGAAAAAACGCATACGCCCTTTTTGGCCAACCAAGCAAGCTTGCAAAGGAAATCTGCACTACAATGAAGTCTCACTTCCCCCCGGTCAAAAGGGCCATCTGAAAAAAGTGTAAAATCCAGAAAGGCAACAGGCCATTGAGAACTGGGAGCCTTCTTATGCTGATGGGCGGGATGTAAATTGCCAACTGACACTTGGGAGAAGTGTATGGTGTTTCCTGAAACATCTAAAAAACAAAGCAACAGAGCCTAGGGCACTTCCACTTATGGTCCTATAGCTTAGGGAAATTAAAATCAAAAAGACACAGCCACCCCAAAGTTTGGAACGGCTCTGTTTACAAGAACCTCGTTTACAGTACAAGTTCAACATCGCAGAAAGTGAAAAATGGATAAAGAAGTTGTGGTATTCACTTACAAAGCAATATCACTCAGCAATGAAATCTATGTCATCAGGCCCTTAGCAGCACAATGAGTGGATTCAGGTATGATGATTCTAACTGAAATAAGTCACACAGAAAAAGAAACATCATAAGATATCAGTAATACACGGAATGGAAACTTGGCTACACAGGAACTGAATTACAGAACAGAACAGGGTCTCAAATTTAGAAAAACAACTTATGCTTGCTTAAGGGTAAAGGTGAGTTGGGTTGCTGCATAAAACCAGAGATTGAAATGAGCACAGATAAAGTTCCTTAAGCCAAATATGGAATAGACAAGAGCTACTCCTTGCTCAACGAAATGGACTCAACACCGCATATTAAACGCCTAAGAATGTACCTGACTTGTAAGTATCTTAAAACCTATGGATTGCTATGTCTCCAAAAGAGAATCAAGCATGTGTACAGGGGCATAAACGCAGCAGTGATAGGATTGGAGAGGTTCGGTGAGCAAATGAAGACCCTTTGAAGTCATATTGCATGGTACCCATTACACGGGTCTTAACTCTCCAGGTTTAAGGTATTCTTCCTTCAGCTAAAACATGCATGTGGAACCCAAGTATGATCAACCATGTGAACGGGAGACGTGTTCAAATATGTCTCAGTTTTCCTCCCCTGGTACTCAGGTGCAACATTCCAGACGCTTTACTAACACTCTCCCCACTTGGAGAGTCAGCGCCTTTAACCTCCTGTTTGGCCCAGTTTGCAATTTCTGCGGAAGATGAACAGGAATAGCGAGAACCAATGAGAGACTAGCTGGAGGTGTCTGGACGGGCAAATTTAACTCTCATTTCACACCAGGAAGAGGAAATAACCAAAGGCTCAGCGTGCCGTGCCGGAACCAGATTAGGGCCTGAAGCCATCCTGCGGTGTTGCGGCCAGGTCAAAAGAAAGCGAGTTGAAGAAAGGAGCTCAGGGGCACTGTAATTCACACACCTGCAGAGTTATAAATGACAGCTATCGTCCAAAAATAGACTGAAGTAAGGCTGCCAAGAGGACTTGAAAGCGGGGCAGAATTGCAGGAAACCGATTTCAGGAGGTAGACTGGAATTGCATTGAAAGCATAGGAAAAGAGGCAGAACGTCCACAATGATGCACTTGGCCAAAAAGGGCGTATGCGTTTTTTCCTGAATATATTCAGGAAAAAACGCATACGCCCTTTTTGGCCAACCAAGCAAGCTTGCAAAGGAAATCTGCACTACAATGAAGTCTCACTTCCCCCCGGTCAAAAGGGCCATCTGAAAAAAGTGTAAAATCCAGAAAGGCAACAGGCCATGGAGAACTGGGAGCCTTGTTATGCTGATGGGCGGGATGTAAATTGCCAACAACCACTCGGGAGAAGTGTATGGTGTTTCCTGAAACATCTAAAAAACAAAGCAACAGAACCTAGGGCACTTCCACTTATGGTCCTATAGCTTAGGGAAATTAAAATCAAAAAGACACAGCCACCCCAAAGTTTGGAACGGCTCTGTTTACAAGAACCTCGTTTACAGTACAAGTTCAACATCGCAGAAAGTGAAAAATGGATAAAGAAGTTGTGGTATTTACTTACAAAGCAATATCACTCAGCAATGAAATCTGTGTCATCAGGCCCTTAGCAGCACAATGAGTGGATTCAGGTATGATGATTCTAACTGAAGTAAGTCACACAGAAAAAGAAACATCATAAGATATCACTAATACACGGAATGTAAACTTGGCTACACAGGAACTGAATTACAGAACAGAACAGGGTCTCAAATTTAGAAAACCAACTTATGCTTGCTTAAGGGGAAAGGTGAGTTGGGGTGCTGCATAAAACCAGAGATTGAAATGAGCACAGATAAAGTTCCTTAAGCCAAATATGGAATAGACAAGAGCTACTCCTTGCTCAACGAAATGGACTCAACACCGCATATTAAACGCCTAAGAATGTACCTGACTTGTAAGTATCTTAAAACCTATGGATTGCTATGTCTCCGAAAGAGAATCAAGCATGTGTACAGGGGCATAAACGCAGCAGTGATAGGATTGGAGAGGTTCGGTGAGCAAATGAAGACCCTTTGAAGTCATATTGCATGGTACCCATTACACGGGTCTTAACTCTCCAGGTTTAAGGTATTCTTCCTTCAGCTAAAACATGCATGTGGAACCCAAGTATGATCAACCATGTGAACGGGAGACGTGTTCAAATATGTCTCAGTTTTCCTCCCCTGGTACTCGGGTGCAACATTCCAGACGCTTTACTAACACTCTCCCCACTTGGAGAGTCAGTCCCTTTAACCTCCTGTTTGGCCCAGTTTGCAATTTCTGCGGAAGATGAACAGGAATAGTGAGAACCAATGAGAGGCTAGCTGGAGGTGTCTGGACGGGCAAATTTAACTCTCATTTCCCACCAGGAAGAGGAATTAACCAAAGGCTCAGCATGCCGGGCCGGAACCAGATTAGGGCCTGAAGCCATCCTGCGGTGTTGTGGCCAGGTCACAAGAAAGCGAGTTGAAGAAAGGAGCTCAGGGGCACTGCAATTCACAAACCTGCAGAGTTATAAATGACAGCTATCGTCCAAAAATAGACTGAAGTAAGGCTGCCAAGAGGACTTGAAAGCGGGGCAGAATTGCAGGAAACCGATTTCAGGAGGTAGACTGGAATTGCATTGAAAGCATAGGAAAAGAGGCAGAACGTCCACAATGATGCACTTGGCCAAAAAGGGCGTATGCGTTTTTTCCTGAATATATTCAGGAAAAAACGCATACGCCCTTTTTGGCCAACCAAGCAAGCTTGCAAAGGAAATCTGCACTACAATGAAGTCTCACTTCTCCCCGGTCAAAAGGGCCATCTGAAAAAAGTGTAAAATCCAGAAAGGCAGGACAGGCGATGGAGAACTGGGAGCCTTGTTATGCTGATGGGCGGGATGTAAATTGCCAACAGACACTCAGGAGAAGTGTATGGTGTTTCCTGAAACATCTAAAAAACAAAACAACAGAGCCTAGGGCACTTCCGCTTATGGTCCTATAGCTTAGGGAAATTAAAATCAAAAAGACACAGCCACCCCAAAGTTTGGGACGCCTCCGTTTACAAGAACCTCGTTTACCGTACAAGTTCAATATCACAGAAAGTGAAAAATGGATAAAGAACTTGTGGTACTTACGTACAATGCAGTATCACTCAGCAATGAAATCTATGTCATCAGGCCCGTAGCAGCATAATGAGTGGATTCAGGTACGATGATTCTAACTGAAATAAGTCACACAGAAAAAGAAACATCATAAGATATCAGTAATACACGGAATGTAAACTTGGCTACACAGGAACTGCATTCCAAAACAGAACAGGGTCTCAAATTTAGAAAACCAACTTATGCTTGCTTAAGGGGAAAGGTGAATTGGGGTGCTGCATAAGCAGAGATCGAAATGAGCACAGATAAAGTTCCTTAAGCCAAATATGGAATAGACAAGAGCTACTCCTTGCTCAACGAAATGGACTCAACACCGCATATTAAACGCCTAAGAATGTACCTGACTAGTAAGTATCTTAAAACCTATGGATTGCTATGTCTCCGAAAGAGAATCAAGCGTGTGTACAGGGGCATAAACGCAGCAGTGATAGGATTGGAGAGGTTTGGTGAGGAAATGAAGACCCATTGAAGTCATATTGCATGGTACCCATTCCACGGGTTTCAACTACACAGGTTTAAGGTATTCTTCCTTCAGCTAAAACATGCATGTGGAACCCAGAGTATGATCAACCATGTGATCGGGAGACGTGTTCAAATATGTCTCAGTTTTCGTACCCTGGTACTTGGGTGCAACATTCCAGACGCTTTACTAACACTCTCCCGACTTGGAGAGTCAGTCCCTTTAACCTCCTGTTTGGCCCAGTTTGCAATTTCTGTGGAAGATGAACAGGAATAGCGAGAACCAATGAGAGACTAGCTGGAGGTGTCTGGACGGGCAAATTTAACTCTCATTTCCCACCAGGAAGAGGAATTAACCAAAGGCTCAGCGTGCCGTGCCAGAACCAGATTAGGGCCTGAAGCCATCCTGCGGTGTTGCGGCCAGGTTACAAGAAAGCGAGTTGAAGAAAGGAGCTCAGGGGCACTGTAATTCACAAACCTGCAGAGTTATAAATGACAGCTATCGTCCAAAAATAGACTGAAGTAAGGCTGCCAAGAGGACTTGAAAGCGGGGCAGCATTGCAGGAAACCGATTTCAGGAGGTAGACTGGAATTGCATTGAAAGCATAGGAAAAGAGGCAGAACGTCCACAATGATGCACTTGGCCAAAAAGGGCGTATGCGTTTTTTCCTGAATATATTCAGGAAAAACGCATACGCCCTTTTTGGCCAACCAAGCAAGCTTGCAAAGGAAATCTGCACTACAATGAAGTCTCACTTCCCCCCGGTCAAAAGGGCCATCTGAAAAAAGTGTAAAATCCAGAAAGGCAGGACAGGCCATGGAGAACTGGGAGCCTTGTTATGCTGATGGGCGGGATGTAAATTGCCAACAACCACTAGGGAGAAGTGTATGGTGTTTCCTGAAACATCTAAAAAACAAAGCAACAGAGCCTAGGGCACTTCCACTTATGGTCCTATAGCTTAGGGAATTTAAAATCAAAAAGACACAGCCACCCCAAAGTTTGGAAAGGCTCTGTTTACAAGAACCTCGTTTACAGTACAAGTTCAACATCGCAGAAAGTGAAAAATGGATAAAGAACTTGTGGTACTTACGTACAATGCAGTATCACTCAGCAATGAAATCTATGTCATCAGGCCCGTAGCAGCATAATGAGTGGATTCAGGTACGATGATTCTAACTGAAATAAGTCACACAGAAAAGGAAACATCATAAGATATCACTAATACACGGAATGTAAACTTGGCTACACAGGAACTGAATTACAGAACAGAACAGGGTCTCAAATTTAGAAAACCAACTTATGCTTGCTTAAGGGTAAAGGTGAGTTGAGGTGCTGCATAAAACCAGAGATTGAAATGAGCACAGATAAAGTTCCTTAAGCCAAATATGGAATAGACAAGAGCTACTCCTTGCTCAACGAAATGGACTCAACACTCCATATTAAACGCCTAAGAATGTACCTGACTAGTAAGTATCTTAAAACCTATGGATTGCTATGTCTCCGAAAGAGAATCAAGCATGTGTACAGGGGCATAAACGCAGCAGTGATAGGATTGGAGAGGTTCGGTGAGCAAATGAAGACCCTTTGAAGTCATATTGCATGGTACCCATTCCACGGGTTTCAACTACCCAGGTTTAAGGTATTCTTCCTTCAGCTAAAACATGCATGTGGAACCTAGAGTATGATCAACCATGTGATCGGGAGACGTGTTCAAATATGTCTCAGTTTTCGTACCCTGGTACTCGGGTGCAACATTCCAGACACTTTACTAACACTCTCCCGACTTGGAGAGTCAGTCCCTTTAACCTCCTGTTTGGCCCAGTTTGCAATTTCTGCGGAAGATGAACAGGAATAGCGAGAACCAATGAGAGGCTAGCTGGAGGTGTCTGGATGGGCAAATTTAACTCTCATTTCCCACCAGGAAGAGGAATTAACCAAAGGCTCAGCGTGCCGTGCCGGAACCAGATTAGGGCCTGAAGCCATCCTGTGGTGTTGCGGCCAGGTCACAAGAAAGCAAGTTGAAGAAAGGAGCTCAGGGGCACTGTAATTCACAAACCTGCAGAGTTATAAATGACAGCTATCGTCCAAAAATATACTGAAGTAAGGCTGCCAAGAGGACTTGAAAGCGGGGCAGAATTGCAGGAAACCGATTTCAGGAGGTAGACTGGAATTGCATTGCAAGCATAGGAAAAGAGGCAGAACGTCCACAATGATGCACTTGGCCAAAAAGGGCGTATGCGTTTTTTCCTGAATATATTCAGGAAAAAACGCATACGCCCTTTTTGGCCAACCAAGCAAGCTTGCAAAGGAAATCTGCACTACAATGAAGTCTCACTTCTCCCCGGTTAAAAGGGCCATCTGAAAAAAGTGTAAAATCCAGAAAGGCAGGACAGGCGATGGAGAACTGGGAGCCTTGTTATGCTGATGGGCGGGATGTAAATTGCCAACAACCACTCGGGAGAAGTGTATGGTGTTTCCTGAAACATCTAAAAAACAAAGCAACAGAACCTAGGGCACTTCCACTTATGGTCTTATAGCTTAGGGAAATTAAAATCAAAAAGACACAGCCACCCCAAAGTTTGGAACGGCTCTGTTTACAAGAACCTCGTTTACAGTACAAGTTCAACATCGCAGAAAGTGAAAAATGGATAAAGAAGTTGTGGTATTTACTTACAAAGCAATATCACTCAGCAATGAAATCTGTGTCATCAGGCCCTTAGCAGCACAATGAGTGGATTCAGGTATGATGATTCTAACTGAAATAAGTCACACAGAAAAAGAAACATCATAAGATATCAGTAATACACGGAATGTAAATTTGCCTACACAGGAACTGAATTACAGAACAGAACAGGGTCTCAAATTTAGAAAACCAACTTATGCTTGCTTAAGGGTAAAGGTGAGTTGGGGTGCTGCATAAAACCAGAGATTGAAATGAGCACAGATAAAGTTCCTTAAGCCAAATATGGAATAGACAAGAGCTACTCCTTGCTCAACGAAATGGACTCAACACCCCATATTAAACGCCTAAGAATGTACCTGACTAGTAAGTATCTTAAAACCTATGGATTGCTATGTCTCCGAAAGAGAATCAAGCATGTGTACAGGGGCATAAACGCAGCAGTGATAGGATTGGAGAGGTTCGGTGAGCAAATGAAGACCCTTTGAAGTCATATTGCATGGTACCCATTCCACGGGTTTCAACTACCCAGGTTTAAGGTATTCTTCCTTCAGCTAAAACATGCATGTGGAACCTAGAGTATGATCAACCATGTGATCGGGAGACGTGTTCAAATATGTCTCAGTTTTCGTACCCTGGTACTCGGGTGCAACATTCCAGACACTTTACTAACACTCTCCCGACTTGGACAGTCAGTCCCTTTAACCTCCTGTTTGGCCCAGTTTGCAATTTCTGCGGAAGATGAACAGGAATAGCGAGAACCAATGAGAGGCTAGCTGGAGGTGTCTGGATGGGCAAATTTAACTCTCAATTCCCACCAGGAAGAGGAATTAACCAAAGGCTCAGCGTGCCGTGCCGGAACCACATTAGGGCCTGAAGCCATCCTGTGGTGTTGCAGCCAGGTCACAAGAAAGCAAGTTGAAGAAAGGAGCGCAGGGGCACTGTAATTCACAAACCTGCAGAGTTATAAATGACAGCTATCGTCCAAAAATAGACTGAAGTAAGGCTGCCAAGAGGACTTGAAAGCGGGGCAGAATTGCAGGAAACCGATTTCAGGAGGTAGACTGGAATTGCATTGAAAGCATAGGAAAAGAGGCAGAACGTCCACAATGATGCACTTGGCCAAAAAGGGCGTATGCGTTTTTTCCTGAATATATTCAGGAAAAAACGCATACGCCCTTTTTGGCCAACCAAGCAAGCTTGCAAAGGAAATCTGCACTACAATGAAGTCTCACTTCCCCCCGGTCAAAAGGGCCATCTGAAAAAAGTGTAAAATCCAGAAAGGCAGGACAGGCCATTGAGAACTGGGAGCCTTGTTATGCTGATGGGCGGGATGTAAATTGCCAACAACCACTCGGGAGAAGTGTATGGTGTTTCCTGAAACATCTAAGAAACAAAGCAACAGAACCTAGGGCACTTCCACTTATGGTCCTATAGCTTAGGGAAATTAAAATCAAAAAGACACAGCCACCCCAAAGTTTGGAACGGCTCTGTTTACAAGAACCTCGTTTACAGTACAAGTTCAACATCGCAGAAAGTGAAAAATGGATAAAGAAGTTGTGGTATTTACTTACAAAGCAATATCACTCAGCAATGAAATCTGTGTCATCAGGCCCTTAGCAGCACAATGAGTGGATTCAGGTATGATGATTCTAACTGAAATAAGTCACACAGAAAAAGAAACATCATAAGATATCAGTAATACACGGAATGTAAATTTGCCTACACAGGAACTGAATTACAGAACAGAACAGGGTCTCAAATTTAGAAAACCAACTTATGCTTGCTTAAGGGTAAAGGTGAGTTGGGGTGCTGCATAAAACCAGAGATTGAAATGAGCACAGATAAAGTTCCTTAAGCCAAATATGGAATAGACAAGAGCTACTCCTTGCTCAACGAAATGGACTCAACACCCCATATTAAACGCCTAAGAATGTACCTGACTAGTAAGTATCTTAAAACCTATGGATTGCTATGTCTCCGAAAGAGAATCAAGCATGTGTACAGGGGCATAAACGCAGCAGTGATAGGATTGGAGAGGTTCGGTGAGCAAATGAAGACCCTTTGAAGTCATATTGCATGGTACCCATTCCACGGGTTTCAACTACCCAGGTTTAAGGTATTCTTCCTTCAGCTAAAACATGCATGTGGAACCTAGAGTATGATCAACCATGTGATCGGGAGACGTGTTCAAATATGTCTCAGTTTTCGTACCCTGGTACTCGGGTGCAACATTCCAGACACTTTACTAACACTCTCCCGACTTGGAGAGTCAGTCCCTTTAACCTCCTGTTTGGCCCAGTTTGCAATTTCTGCGGAAGATGAACAGGAATAGCGAGAACCAATGAGAGGCTAGCTGGAGGTGTCTGGATGGGCAAATTTAACTCTCAATTCCCACCAGGAAGAGGAATTAACCAAAGGCTCAGCGTGCCGTGCCGGAACCACATTAGGGCCTGAAGCCATCCTGTGGTGTTGCAGCCAGGTCACAAGAAAGCAAGTTGAAGAAAGGAGCTCAGGGGCACTGTAATTCACAAACCTGCAGAGTTATAAATGACAGCTATTGTCCAAAAATAGACCGAAGTAAGGCTGCCAAGAGGACTTGAAAGCGGGGCAGAATTGCAGGAAACCGATTTCAGGAGGTAGACTGGAATTGCATTGCAAGCATAGGAAAAGAGGCAGAACGTCCACAATGATGCACTTGGCCAAAAAGGGCGTATGCGTTTTTTCCTGAATATATTCAGGAAAAAACGCATACGCCCTTTTTGGCCAACCAAGCAAGCTTGCAAAGGAAATCTGCACTACAATGAAGTCTCACTTCTCCCCGGTCAAAAGGGCCATCTGAAAAAAGTGTAAAATCCAGAAAGGCAGGACAGGCGATGGAGAACTGGGAGCCTTGTTATGCTGATGGGCGGGATGTAAATTGCCAACAACCACTCGGGAGAAGTGTATGGTGTTTCCTGAAACATCTAAAAAACAAAGCAACAGAACCTAGGGCACTTCCACTTATGGTCCTATAGCTTAGGGAAATTAAAATCAAAAAGACACAGCCACCCCAAAGTTTGGAACGGCTCTGTTTACAAGAACCTCGTTTACAGTACAAGTTCAACATCGCAGAAAGTGAAAAATGGATAAAGAAGTTGTGGTATTTACTTACAAAGCAATATCACTCAGCAATGAAATCTGTGTCATCAGGCTCTTAGCAGCACAATGAGTGGATTCAGGTATGATGATTCTAACTGAAATAAGTCACACAGAAAAAGAAACATCATAAGATATCAGTAATACACGGAATGTAAATTTGCCTACACAGGAACTGAATTACAGAACAGAACAGGGTCTCAAATTTAGAAAACCAACTTATGCTTGCTTAAGGGTAAAGGTGAGTTGAGGTGCTGCATAAAACCAGAGATTGAAATGAGCACAGATAAAGTTCCTTAAGCCAAATATGGAATAGACAAGAGCTACTCCTTGCTCAACGAAATGGACTCAACACTCCATATTAAACGCCTAAGAATGTACCTGACTAGTAAGTATCTTAAAACCTATGGATTGCTATGTCTCCGAAAGAGAATCAAGCATGTGTACAGGGGCATAAACGCAGCAGTGATAGGATTGGAGAGGTTCGGTGAGCAAATGAAGACCCTTTGAAGTCATATTGCATGGTACCCATTCCACGGGTTTCAACTACCCAGGTTTAAGGTATTCTTCCTTCAGCTAAAACATGCATGTGGAACCTAGAGTATGATCAACCATGTGATCGGGAGACGTGTTCAAATATGTCTCAGTTTTCGTACCCTGGTACTCGGGTGCAACATTCCAGACACTTTACTAACACTCTCCCGACTTGGAGAGTCAGTCCCTTTAACCTCCTGTTTGGCCCAGTTTGCAATTTCTGCGGAAGATGAACAGGAATAGCGAGAACCAATGAGAGGCTAGCTGGAGGTGTCTGGATGGGCAAATTTAACTCTCATTTCCCACCAGGAAGAGGAATTAACCAAAGGCTCAGCGTGCCGTGCCGGAACCAGATTAGGGCCTGAAGCCATCCTGTGGTGTTGCGGCCAGGTCACAAGAAAGCAAGTTGAAGAAAGGAGCTCAGGGGCACTGTAATTCACAAACCTGCAGAGTTATAAATGACAGCTATCGTCCAAAAATAGACTGAAGTAAGGCTGCCAAGAGGACTTGAAAGCGGGGCAGAATTGCAGGAAACCGATTTCAGGAGGTAGACTGGAATTGCATTGAAAGCATAGGAAAAGAGGCAGAACGTCCACAATGATGCACTTGGCCAAAAAGGGCGTATGCGTTTTTTCCTGAATATATTCAGGAAAAAACGCATACGCCCTTTTTGGCCAACCAAGCAAGCTTGCAAAGGAAATCTGCACTACAATGAAGTCTCACTTCCCCCCGGTCAAAAGGGCCATCTGAAAAAAGTGTAAAATCCAGAAAGGCAGGACAGGCCATGGAGAACTGGGAGCCTTGTTATGCTGATGGGCGGGATGTAAATGGCCAACAACCACTCGGGAGAAGTGTATGGTGTTTCCTGAAACATCTAAAAAACAAAGCAACAGAACCTAGGGCACTTCCACTTATGGTCCTATAGCTTAGGGAAATTAAAATCAAAAAGACACAGCCACCCCAAAGTTTGGAACGGCTCTGTATACAAGAACCTCGTTTACAGTACAAGTTCAACATCGCAGAAAGTGAAAAATGGAGAAAGAAGTTGTGGTATTTACTTACAAAGCAATATCACTCAGCAATGAAATCTGTGTCATCAGGCCCTTAGCAGCACAATGAGTGGATTCAGGTATGATGATTCTAACTGAAATAAGTCACACAGAAAAAGAAACATCATAAGATATCAGTAATACACGGAATGTAAACTTGGCTACACAGGAACTGAATTACAGAACAGAACAGGGTCTCAAATTTAGAAAACCAACTTATTCTTGCTTAAGGGTAAAGGTGAGTTGGGGTGCTGCATAAAACCAGAGATTGAAATGAGCACAGATAAAGTTCCTTAAGCCAAATATGGAATAGACAAGAGCTACTCTTTGCTCAACGAAATGGACTCAACACCGCATATTAAACGCCTAAGAAGGTACCTGTCTAGTAAGTATCTTAAAACCTATGGATTGCTATGTCTCCGAAAGAGAATCAAGCATGTGTACAGGGGCATAAACGCAGCAATGATAGGATTGGAGAGGTTCGGTGAGCAAATGAAGACCCTTTGAAGTCATATTGCATGGTACCCATTCCACGGGTTTCAACTACCCAGGTTTAAGGTATTCTTCCTTCAGCTAAAACATGCATGTGGAACCTAGAGTATGATCAACCATGTGATCGGGAGACGTGTTCAAATATGTCTCAGTTTTCGTACCCTGCTACTCGGGTGCAACATTCCAGACGCTTTACTAACACTCTCCCCACTTGGAGAGTCAGTCCCTTTAACCTCCTGTTTGACCCAGTTTGCAATTTCTGTGGAAGATGAACAGGAATAGCGAGAACCAATGAGAGACTAGCTGGAGGTGTCTGGATGGGCAAATTTAACTCTCATTTCCCACCAGGAAGAGGAATTAACCAAAGGCTCAGCATGCCGGGCCAGAACCAGATTAGGGCCTGAAGACATCCTGCGGTGTTGCGGCCAGGTCACAAGAAAGCGAGTTGAAGAAAGGAGCTCAGGGGCACTGTAATTCACAAACCTGCAGAGTTATAAATGACAGCTATCGTCCAAAAATATACTGAAGTAAGGCTGCCAAGAGGACTTGAAAGCGGGGCAGAATTGCAGGAAACCGATTTCAGGAGGTAGACTGGAATTGCATTGCAAGCATAGGAAAAGAGGCAGAACGTCCACAATGATGCACTTGGCCAAAAAGGGCGTATGCGTTTTTTCCTGAATATATTCAGGAAAAAACGCATACGCCCTTTTTGGCCAACCAAGCAAGCTTGCAAAGGAAATCTGCACTACAATGAAGTCTCACTTCCCCCCGGTCAAAAGGGCCATCTGAAAAAAGTGTAAAATCCAGAAAGGCAGGACAGGCCATGGAGAACTGGGAGCCTTGTTATGCTGATGGGCGGGATGTAAATTGCCAACAACCACTCGGGAGAAGTGTATGGTGTTTCCTGAAACATCTAAAAAACAAAGCAACAGAGCCTAGGGCACTTCCACTTATGGTCCTATAGCTTAGGGAATTTAAAATCAAAAAGACACAGCCACCCAAAAGTTTGGAATGGCTCTGTTTACAAGAACCTCGTTAACAGTACAAGTTCAACATCGCAGAAATTGAAAAATGGATAAAGAAGTTGTGGTATTTACTTACAAAGCAATATCACTCAGCAATGAAATCTGTGTCATCAGGCCCTTAGCAGCACAATGAGTGGATTCAGGTATGATGATTCTAACTGAAATAAGTCACACAGAAAAAGAAACATCATAAGATATCAGTAATACACGGAATGTAAACTTGGCTACACAGGAACTGAATTACAGAACAGAACAGGGTCTCAAATTTAGAAAACCAACTTATGCTTGCTTAAGGGTAAAGGTGAGTTGGGGTGCTGCATAAAACCAGAGATTGAAATGAGCACAGATAAAGTTCCTTAATCCAAATATGGAATAGACAAGAGCTACTCCTTGCTCAACGAAATGGACTCAACACCGCATATTAAACGCCTAAGAATGTACCTGACTAGTAAGTATCTTAAAACCTATGGATTGCTATGTCTCCGAAACAGAATCAAGCATGTGTACAGGGGCATAAACGCAGCAGTGATAGGATTGGAGAGGTTCGGTGAGCAAATGAAGACCCTTTGAAGTCATATTGCATGGTACCCATTCCACGGGTTTCAACTACCCAGGTTTTAGGTATTCTTCCTTCAGCTAAAACATGCATGTGGAACCCAAGTATGATCAACCATGTGAACGGGAGACGTGTTCAAATATGTCTCAGTTTTCGTACCCTGGTACTCGGGTGCAACATTCCAGACGCTTTACTAACACTCTCCCCACTTGGAGAGTCAGCGCCTTTAACCTCCTGTTTGGCCCAGTTTGCAATTTCTGCGGAAGATGAACAGGAATAGCGAGAACCAATGAGAGGCTAGCTGGAGGTGTCTGGACGGGCAAATTTAACTCTCATTTCCCACCAGGAAGAGGAATTAACCAAAGGCTCAGCGTGCCGTGCCGGAACCAGATTAGGGCCTGAAGACATCCTGCGGTGTTGCGGCCAGCTCACAAGAAAGCGAGTTGAAGAAAGGAGCTCAGGGGCACTGTAATTCACAAACCTGCAGAGTTATAAATGACAGCTATCGTCCAAAAATAGACTGAAGTAAGGCTGCCAAGAGGACTTGAAAGCGGGGCAGAATTGCAGGAAACCGATTTCAGGAGGTAGACTGGAATTGCATTGAAAGCATAGGAAAAGAGGCAGAACGTCCACAATGATGCACTTGGCCAAAAAGGGCGTATGCGTTTTTTCCTGAATATATTCAGGAAAAAACGCATACGCCCTTTTTGGCCAACCAAGCAAGCTTGCAAATGAAATCTGCACTACAATGAAGTCTCACTTCCCCCCGGTCAAAAGGGCCATCTGAAAAAAGTGTAAAAACCAGAAAGGCAGGACAGGCCATGGAGAACTGGGAGCCTTGTTATGCTGAAGGGCGGGATGTAAATTGCCAACAAACACTCGGGAGAAGTGTATGGTGTTTCCTGAAACATCTAAAAAACAAAGCAACAGAGCCTAGGGCACTTCCACTTATGGTCCTATAGCTTAGGGAAATTAAAATCAAAAAGACACAGCCACCCCAAAGTTTGGGACGCCTCCGTTTACAAGAACCTCGTTTACCGTACAAGTTCAATATCACAGAAAGTGAAAAATGGATAAAGAACTTGAGATATTTACGTACAATGCAGTATCACTCAGCAATGAAATCTATGTCATCAGGCCCTTAGCAGCATAATGAGTGGATTCAGGTACGATGATTCTAACTGAAATAAGTCACACAGAAAAAGAAACATCATAAGATATCACTAATACACGGAATGTAATCTTGGCTACACAGGAACTGCATTCCAAAACAGAACAGGTTCTCAAATTTAGAAAACCAACTTATGCTTGCTTAAGGGGAAAGGTGAGTTGGGGTGCTGCATAAAACCAGAGATTGAAATGAGCACAGATAAAGTTCCTTAAGCCAAATATGGAATAGACAAGAGCTACTCCTTGCTCAACGAAATGGACTCAACATCCCATATTAAACGCCTAAGAATGTACCTGACTAGTAAGTATCTTAAAACCTATGGATTGCTATGTCTCCAAAAGAGAATCAAGCGTGTGTACAGGGGCATAAACGCAGCAGTGATAGGATTGGAGAGGTTCGGTGAGCAAATGAAGACCCTTTGAAGTCATATTGCATGGTACCCATTACACGGGTCTCAACTCTCCAGGTTTTAGGTATTCTTCCTTCAGCTAAAACATGCATGTGGAACCCAGAGTATGATCAACCATGTGAACGGGAGACATGTTCAAATATGTCTCAGTTTTCCTCCCCTGGTACTCGGGTGCAACATTCCAGACGCTTTACTAACACTCTCCCGACTTGGAGAGTCAGTGCCTTTAAACTCCTGTTTGGCCCAGTTTGCAATTTCTGCGGAAGATGAACAGGAATAGCGAGAACCAATGAGAGGCTAGCTGGAGGTGTCTGAACGGGCAAATTTAACTCTCATTTCCCACCAGGAAGAGGAATTAACCAAAGGCTCAGCGTGCCGGGCCGGAACCAGATTAGGGCCTGAAGCCATCCTGCGGTGTTGCGGCCAGGTCACAAGAAAGCAAGTTGAAGAAAGGAGCTCAGGGGCACTGTAATTCACAAACCTGCAGAGTTATAAATGACAGCTATCGTCCAAAAATAGACTGAAGTAAGGCTGCCAAGAGGACTTGAAAGCGGGGCAGAATTGCAGGAAACCGATTTCAGGAGGTAGACTGGAATTGCATTGAAAGCATAGGAAAAGAGGCAGAACGTCCACAATGATGCACTTGGCCAAAAAGGGCGTATGCGTTTTTTCCTGAATATATTCAGGAAAAAATGCATACGCCCTTTTTGGCCAACCAAGCAAGCTTGCAAAGGAAATCTGCACTACAATGAAGTCTCACTTCCCCCCGGTCAAAAGGGCCATCTGAAAAAAGTGTAAAATCCAGAAAGGCAGGACAGGCCATTGAGAACTGGGAGCCTTGTTATGCTGATGGGCGGGATGTAAATTGCCAACAGACACTTGGGAGAAGTGTATGGTGTTTCCTGAAACATCTAAAAAACAAAGCAACAGAGCCTAGGGCACTTCCACTTATGGTCCTATAGCTTAGGGAAATTAAAATCAAAAAGACACAGCCACCCCAAAGTTTGGGACGCCTCTGTTTACAAGAACCTCGTTTACAATACAAGTTCAACATCGCAGAAAGTGAAAAATGAATAAAGAAGTTGTGGTATTCACTTACAAAGCAATATCACTCAGCAATGAAATCTATGTCATCAGGCCCTTAGCAGCACAATGAGTGGATTCAGGTATGATGATTCTAACTGAAATAAGTCACACAGAAAAAGAAACATCATAAGATATCACTAATACACGGAATGTAAACTTGGCTACACAGGAACTGAATTACAGAACAGAACAGGGTCTCAAATTTAGAAAACCAACTTATGCTTGCTTAAGGGGAAAGGTGAGTTGGGGTGCTGCATAAAACCAGAGATTGAAATGAGCACAGATAAAGTTCCTTAAGCCAAATATGGAATAGACAAGAGCTACTCCTTGCTCAACGAAATGGACTCAACACCGCATATTAAACGCCTAAGAATGTACCTGACTAGTAAGTATCTTAAAACCTATGGATTGCTATGTCTCCGAAACAGAATCAAGCATGTGTACAGGGGCATAAACGCAGCAGTGATAGGATTGGAGAGGTTCGGTGAGCAAATGAAGACCCTTTGAAGTCATATTGCATGGTACCCATTCCACGGGTTTCAAATACACAGGTTTAAGGTATTCTTCCTTCAGCTAAAACATGCATGTGGAACCCAAGTATGATCAACCATGTGAATGGGAGACGTGTTCAAATATGTCTCAGTTTTCCTCCCCTGGTACTCGGGTGCAACATTCCAGACGCTTTACTAACACTCTCCCCACTTGGAAAGTCAGCGCCTTTAACCTCCTGTTTGGCCCAGTTTGCAATTTCTGCGGAAGATGAACAGGAATAGCGAGAACCAATGAGAGACTAGCTGGAGGTGTCTGGACGGGCAAATTTAACTCTCATTTCCCACCAGGAAGAGGAAATAACCAAAGGCTCAGCGTGCCGTGCCGGAACCAGATTAGGGCCTGAAGACATCCTGCGGTGTTGCGGCCAGGTCACAAGAAAGCGAGTTGAAGAAAGGAGCTGAGGGGCACTGTAATTCACACACCTGCAGAGTTATAAATGACAGCTATCGTCCAAAAATAGACTGAAGTAAGGCTGCCAAGAGGACTTGAAAGCGGGGCAGAATTGCAGGAAACCGATTTCAGGAGGTAGACTGGAATTGCATTGAAAGCATAGGAAAAGAGGCAGAACGTCCACAATGATGCACTTGGCCAAAAAGGGCGTATGCGTTTTTTCCTGAATATATTCAGGAAAAAATGCATACGCCATTTTTGGCCAACCAAGCAAGCTTGCAAAGGAAATCTGCACTACAATGAAGTCTCACTTCCCCCCGGTCAAAAGGGCCATCTGAAAAAAGTGTAAAATCCAGAAAGGCAGGACAGGCCATGGAGAACTGGGAGCCTTGTTATGCTGATGGGCGGGATGTAAATTGCCAACAGACACTTGGGAGAAGTGTATGGTGTTTCCTGAAACATCTAAAAAACAAAGCAACAGAGCCTAGGGCACTTCCACTTATGGTCCTATAGCTTAGGGAAATTAAAATCAAAAAGACACAGCCACCCCAAAGTTTGGGACGCCTCTGTTTACAAGAACCTCGTTTACAATACAAGTTCAACATCGCAGAAAGTGAAAAATGAATAAAGAAGTTGTGGTATTCACTTACAAGGCAATATCACTCAGCAATGAAATCTATGTCATCAGGCCCTTAGCAGCACAATGAGTGGATTCAGGTATGATGATTCTAACTGAAATAAGTCACACAGAAAAAGAAACATCATAAGATATCACTAATACACGGAATGTAAACTTGGCTACACAGGAACTGAATTACAGAACAGAACAGGGTCTCAAATTTAGAAAACCAACTTATGCTTGCTTAAGGGGAAAGGTGAGTTGGGGTGCTGCATAAAACCAGAGATTGAAATGAGCACAGATAAAGTTCCTTAAGCCAAATATGGAATAGACAAGAGCTACTCCTTGCTCAACGAAATGGACTCAACACCGCATATTAAACGCCTAAGAATGTACCTGACTAGTAAGTATCTTAAAACCTATGGATTGCTATGTCTCCAAAAGAGAATCAAGCATGTGTACAGGGGCATAAACGCAGCAGTGATAGGATTGGAGAGGTTCAGTGAGCAAATGAAGACCCTTTGAAGTCATATTGCATGGTACCCATTCCACGGGTTTCAACTACCCAGGTTTTAGGTATTCTTCCTTCAGCTAAAACATGCATGTGGAACCCAAGTATGATCAACCATGTGAACGGGAGACGTGTTCAAATATGTCTCAGTTTTCCTCCCCTGGTACTCGGGTGCAACATTCCAGACGCTTTACTAAGACTCTCCCCACTTGAAAAGTCAGCGCCTTTAACCTCCTGTTTGGCCCAGTTTGCAATTTCTGCGGAAGATGAACAGGAATAGCGAGAACCAATGAGAGGCTAGCTGGAGGTGTCTGGACGGGCAAATTTAACTCTCATTTCCCACCAGGAAGAGGAATTAACCAAAGGCTCAGCATGCCGTGCCGGAACCAGATTAGGGCCTGAAGCCATCCTGCGGTGTTGCGGCCAGCTCACAAGAAAGCGAGTTGAAGAAAGGAGCTCAGGGGCACTGTAATTCACAAACCTGCAGAGTTATAAATGACAGCTATCGTCCAAAAATAGACTGAAGTAAGGCTGCCAAGAGGACTTGAAAGCGGGGCAGAATTTCAGGAAACCGATTTCAGGAGGTAGACTGGAATTGCATTGAAAGCATAGGAAAAGAGGCAGAACGTCCACAATGATGCACTTGGCCAAAAAGGGCGTATGCGTTTTTTCCTGAATATATTCAGGAAAAAACGCATACGCCCTTTTTGGCCAACCAAGCAACCTTGCAAAGGAAATCTGCACTACAATGAAGTCTCACTTCCCCCCGGTCAAAAGGGCCATCTGAAAAAAGTGTAAAATCCAGAAAGGCAGGACAGGCCATGGAGAACTGGGAGCCTTGTTATGCTGATGGGCGGGATGTAAATTGCCAACAACCACTCGGGAGAAGTGTATGGTGTTTCCTGAAACATCTAAAAAACAAAGCAACAGAACCTAGGGCACTTCCACTTATGGTCCTATAGCTTAGGGAAATTAAAATCAAAAAGACACAGCCACCCCAAAGTTTGGAACGGCTCTGTTTACAAGAACCTCGTTTACAGTACAAGTTCAACATCGCAGAAAGTGAAAAATGGATAAAGAAGTTGTGGTATTTACTTACAAAGCAATATCACTCAGCAATGAAATCTGTGTCATCAGGCCCTTAGCAGCACAATGAGTGGATTCAGGTATGATGATTCTAACTGAAATAAGTCACACAGAAAAAGAAACATCATAAGATATCAGTAATACACGGAATGTAAACTTGGCTACACAGGAACTGAATTACAGAACAGAACAGGGTCTCAAATTTAGAAAACCAACTTATGCTTGCTTAAGGGGAAAGGTGAGTTGGGGTGCTGCATAAAACCAGAGATTGAAATGAGCACAGATAAAGTTCCTTAAGCCAAATATGGAATAGACAAGAGCTACTCCTTGCTCAACGAAATGGACTCAACACCGCATATTAAACGCCTAAGAATGTACCTGACTAGTAAGTATCTTAAAACCTATGGATTGCTATGTCTCCGAAACAGAATCAAGCATGTGTACAGGGGCATAAACGCAGCAGTGATAGGATTGGAGAGGTTCGGTGAGCAAATGAAGACCCTTTGAAGTCATATTGCATGGTACCCATTCCACGGGTTTCAACTACCCAGGTTTTAGGTATTCTTCCTTCAGCTAAAACATGCATGTGGAACCCAAGTATGATCAACCATGTGAACGGGAGACGTGTTCAAATATGTCTCAGTTTTCCTCCCCTGGTACTCGGGTGCAACATTCCAGACGCTTTACTAAGACTCTCCCCACTTGAAAAGTCAGCGCCTTTAACCTCCTGTTTGGCCCAGTTTGCAATTTCTGCGGAAGATGAACAGGAATAGCGAGAACCAATGAGAGGCTAGCTGGAGGTGTCTGGACGGGCAAATTTAACTCTCATTTCCCACCAGGAAGAGGAAATAACCAAAGGCTCAGCGTGCCGTGCCGGAACCAGATTAGGGCCTGAAGCCATCCTGCGGTGTTGCGGCCAGCTCACAAGAAAGCGAGTTGAAGAAAGGAGCTCAGGGGCACTGTAATTCACAAACCTGCAGAGTTATAAATGACAGCTATCGTCCAAAAATAGACTGAAGTAAGGCTGCCAAGAGGACTTGAAAGCGGGGCAGAATTGCAGGAAACCGATTTCAGGAGGTAGACTGGAATTGCATTGAAAGCATAGGAAAAGAGGCAGAACGTCCACAATGATGCACTTGGCCAAAAAGGGCGTATGCGTTTTTTCCTGAATATATTCAGGAAAAAACGCATACGCCCTTTTTGGCCAACCAAGCAACCTTGCAAAGGAAATCTGCACTACAATGAAGTCTCACTTCCCCCCGGTCAAAAGGGCCATCTGAAAAAAGTGTAAAATCCAGAAAGGCAGGACAGGCCATGGAGAACTGGGAGCCTTGTTATGCTGATGGGCGGGATGTAAATTGCCAACAACCACTCGGGAGAAGTGTATGGTGTTTCCTGAAACATCTAAAAAACAAAGCAACAGAACCTAGGGCACTTCCACTTATGGTCCTATAGCTTAGGGAAATTAAAATCAAAAAGACACAGCCACCCCAAAGTTTGGAACGGCTCTGTTTACAAGAACCTCGTTTACAGTACAAGTTCAACATCGCAGAAAGTGAAAAATGGATAAAGAAGTTGTGGTATTTACTTACAAAGCAATATCACTCAGCAATGAAATCTGTGTCATCAGGCCCTTAGCAGCACAATGAGTGGATTCAGGTATGATGATTCTAACTGAAATAAGTCACACAGAAAAAGAAACATCATAAGATATCAGTAATACACGGAATGTAAACTTGGCTACACAGGAACTGAATTACAGAACAGAACAGGGTCTCAAATTTAGAAAACCAACTTATTCTTGCTTAAGGGGAAAGGTGAGTTGGGGTGCTGCATAAAACCAGAGATTGAAATGAGCACAGATAAAGTTCCTTAAGCCAAATATGGAATAGACAAGAGCTACTCCTTGCTCAACGAAATGGACTCAACACCGCATATTAAACGCCTAAGAAGGTACCTGTCTAGTAAGTATCTTAAAACCTATGGATTGCTATGTCTCCGAAAGAGAATCAAGCATGTGTACAGGGGCATAAACGCAGCAGTGATAGGATTGGAGAGGTTCGTGAGCAAATGAAGACCCTTTGAAGTCATATTGCATGGTACTCATTCCACGGGTTTCAAATACACAGGTTTAAGGTATTCTTCCTTCAGCTAAAACATGCATGTGGAACCCAAGTATGATCAACCGTGTGAACGGGAGACGTGTTCAAATATGTCTCAGTTTTCCTCCCCTGGTACTCGGGTGCAACATTCCAGACGCTTTACTAACACTCTCCCCACTTGGAAAGTCAGCGCCTTTAACCTCCTGTTTGGCCCAGTTTGCAATTTCTGCGGAAGGTGAACAGGAATAGCGAGAACCAATGAGAGACTACCTGGAGGTGTCTGGACGGGCAAATTTAACTCTCATATCCCACCAGGAAGAGGAATTAACCAAAGGCTCAGCGTGCCGTGCCGGAACCAGATTAGGGCCTGAAGCCATCCTGCGGAGTTGCGGCCTGCTCACAAGAAAGCGAGTTGAAGAAAGGAGCTCAGGGGCACTGTAATTCACAAACCTGCAGAGTTATAAATGACAGCTATCGTCCAAAAATAGACTGAAGTAAGGCTGCCAAGAGGACTTGAAAGCGGGGCAGAATTGCAGGAAACCGATTTCAGGAGGTAGACTGGAATTGCATTGAAAGCATAGGAAAAGAGGCAGAACGTCCACAATGATGCACTTGGCCAAAAAGGGCGTATGCGTTTTTTCCTGAATATATTCAGGAAAAAACGCATACGCCCTTTTTGGCCAACCAAGCAAGCTTGCAAAGGAAATCTGCACTACAATGAAGTCTCACTTCCCCCGGTCACAAGGGCCATCTGAAAAAAGTGTAAAATCCAGAAAGGCAGGACAGGCCATGGAGAACTGGGAGCCTTGTTATGCTGAAGGGCGGGATGTAAATTGCCAACAAACACTCGGGAGAAGTGTATGGTGTTTCCTGAAACATCTAAAAAACAAAGCAACAGAGCCTAGGGCACTTCCACTTATGGTCCTATAGCTTAGGGAATTTAAAATCAAAAAGACACAGCCACCCCAAAGTTTCGAACGGCTCTGTTTACAAGAACCACGTTTACAGTACAAGTTCAACATCGCAGAAAGTGAAAAATGGATAAAAAAGTTGTGGTATTTACTTACAAAGCAATATCACTCAGCAATGAAATCTGTGTCATCAGGCCCTTAGCAGCACAATGAGTGGATTCAGGTATGATGATTCTAACTGAAATAAGTCACACAGAAAAAGAAACATCATAAGATATCACTAATACACGGAATGGAAACTTGGCTACACAGGAACTGAATTACAGAACAGAACAGGGTCTCAAATTTAGAAAACCAACTTATGCTTGCTTAAGGGTAAAGGTGAGTTGGGGTGCTGCATAAAACCAGAGATTGAAATGAGCACAGATAAAGTTCCTTAAGCCAAATATGGAATAGACAAGAGCTACTCCTTGCTCAACGAAATGGACTCAACACCGCATATTAAACGCCTAAGAATGTACCTGACTAGTAAGTATCTTAAAACCTATGGATTGCTATGTCTCCGAAAGAGAATCAAGCATGTGTACAGGGGCATAAACGCAGCAGTGATAGGATTGGAGAGGTTCGGTGAGCAAATGAAGACCCTTTGAAGTCATATTGCATGGTACCCATTCCACGGGTTTCAACTACCCAGGTTTAAGGTATTCTTCCTTCAGCTAAAACATGCATGTGGGACCTAGAGTATGATCAACCATGTGATCGGGAGACGTGTTCAAATATGTCTCAGTTTTCGTACCCTGGTACTCGGGTGCAACATTCCAGACGCTTTACTAACACTCTCCCCACTTGGAGAGTCAGTCCCTTTAACCTCCTGTTTGGCCCAGTTTGCAATTTCTGCGGAAGATGAACAGGAATAGCGAGAACCAATGAGAGGCTAGCTGGAGGTGTCTGGATGGGCAAATTTAACTCTCATTTCCCACCAGGAAGAGGAATTAACCAAAGGCTCAGCATGCCGTGCCAGAACCAGATTAGGGCCTGAAGACATCCTGCGGTGTTGCGGCCACGTCACAAGAAAGCGAGTTGAAGAAAGGAGCTCAGGGGCACTGTAATTCACAAACCTGCAGAGTTATAAATGACAGCTATCGTCCAAAAATAGACTGAAGTAAGGCTGCCAAGAGGACTTGAAAGCGGGGCAGAATTGCAGGAAACCGATTTCAGGAGGTAGACTGGAATTGCATTGAAAGCATAGGAAAAGAGGCAGAACGTCCACAATGATGCACTTGGCCAAAAAGGGCGTATGCGTTTTTTCCTGAATATATTCAGGAAAAAACGCATACGCCCTTTTTGGCCAACCAAGCAAGCTTGCAAAGGAAATCTGCACTACAATGAAGTCTCACTTCCCCCGGTCACAAGGGCCATCTGAAAAAAGTGTAAAATCCAGAACGGCAGGACAGGCCATGGAGAACTGGGAGCCTTGTTATGCTGAAGGGCGGGATGTAAATTGCCAACAAACACTCGGGAGAAGTGTATGGTGTTTCCTGAAACATCTAAAAAACAAAGCAACAGAGCCTAGGGCACTTCCACTTATGGTCCTATAGCTTAGGGAATTTAAAATCAAAAAGACACAGCCACCCCAAAGTTTCGAACGGCTCTGTTTACAAGAACCTCGTTTACAGTACAAGTTCAACATCGCAGAAAGTGAAAAATGGATAAAAAAGTTGTGGTATTTACTTACAAAGCAATATCACTCAGCAATGAAATCTGTGTCATCAGGACCTTAGCAGCACAATGAGTGGATTCAGGTATGATGATTCTAACTGAAATAAGTCACACAGAAAAAGAAACATCATAAGATATCAGTAATACACGGAATGGAAACTTGGCTACACAGGAACTGAATTACAGAACAGAACAGGGTCTCAAATTTAGAAAACCAACTTATGCTGGCTTAAGGGGAAAGGTGAGTTGGGGTGCTGCATAAAACCAGAGATTGAAATGAGCACAGATAAAGTTCCTTAAGCCAAATATGGAATAGACAAGAGCTACTCCTTGCTCAACGAAATGGACTCAACACCGCATATTAAACGCCTAAGAATGTACCTGACTAGTAAGTATCTTAAAACCTATGGATTGCTATGTCTCCGAAACAGAATCAAGCATGTGTACAGGGGCATAAACGCAGCAGTGATAGGATTGGAGAGGTTCGGTGAGCAAATGAAGACCCTTTGAAGTCATATTGCATGGTACCCATTCCACGGGTTTCAACTACCCAGGTTTTAGATATTCTTCCTTCAGCTAAAACATGCATGTGGAACCCAAGTATGATCAACCATGTGAACGGGAGACGTGTTCAAATATGTCTCAGTTTTCGTACCCTGGTACTCGGGTGCAACATTCCAGACGCTTTACTAACACTCTCCCTACTTGGAAAGTCAGCGCCTTTAACCTCCTGTTTGTCCCAGTTTGCAATTTCTGCGGAAGATGAACAGGAATAGCGAGAACCAATGAGAGGCTAGCTGGAGGTGTCTGGACGGGCAAATTTAACTCTCATTTCACACCAGGAAGAGGAAATAACCAAAGGCTCAGCGTGCCGTGCCGGAACCAGATTAGGGCCTGAAGCCATCCTGCGGTGTTGCGGCCAGCTCAAAAGAAAGCGAGTTGAAGAAAGGAGCTCAGGGGCACTGTAATTCACAAACCTGCAGAGTTATAAATGACAGCTATCGTCCAAAAATAGACTGAAGTAAGGCTGCCAAGAGGACTTGAAAGCGGGGCAGAATTGCAGGAAACCGATTTCAGGAGGTAGACTGGAATTGCATTGAAAGCATAGGAAAAGAGGCAGAACGTCCACAATGATGCACTTGGCCAAAAAGGGCGTATGCGTTTTTTCCTGAATATATTCAGGAAAAAACGCATAAGCCCTTTTTGGCCAACCAAGCAAGCTTGCAAAGGAAATCTGCACTACAATGAAGTCTCACTTCCCCCCGGTCAAAAGGGCCATCTGAAAAAAGTGTAAAATCCAGAAAGGCAGGACAGGCCATGGAGAACTGGGAGCCTTGTTATGCTGAAGGGCGGGATGTAAATTGCCAACAACCAATCGGGAGAAGTGTATGGTGTTTCCTGAAACATCTAAAAAACAAAGCAACAGAGCCTAGGGCACTTCCACTTATGGTCCTATAGCTTAGGGAATTTAAAATCAAAAAGACACAGCCACCCCAAAGTTTCGAACGGCTCTGTTTACAAGAACCTCGTTTACAGTAGAAGTTCAACATCGCAGAAAGTGAAAAATGGATAAAGAACTTGTGGTACTTACGTACAATGCAGTATCACTCAGCAATGAAATCTATGTCATCAGGCCCGTAGCAGCATAATGAGTGGATTCAGGTACGATGATTCTAACTGAAATAAGTCACACAGAAAAAGAAACATCATAAGATATCACTAATACACGGAATGGAAACTTGGCTACACAGGAACTGAATTACAGAACAGAACAGGGTCTCAAATTTAGAAAACCAACTTATGCTTGCTTAAGGGTAAAGGTGAGTTGGGGTGCTGCATAAAACCAGAGATTGAAATGAGCACAGATAAAGTTCCTTAAGCCAAATATGGAATAGACAAGAGCTACTCCTTGCTCAACGAAATGGACTCAACACCGCATATTAAATGCCTAAGAATGTACCTGACTAGTAAGTATCTTAAAACCTATGGATTGCTATGTCTCCGAAAGAGAATCAAGCATGTGTACAGGGGCATAAACGCAGCAGTGATAGGATTGGAGAGGTTCGGTGAGCAAATGAAGACCCTTTGAAGTCATATTGCATGGTACCCATTCCACGGGTTTCAACTACCCAGGTTTTAGGTATTCTTCCTTCAGCTAAAACATGCATGTGGAACCCAAGTATGATCAACCATGTGAACGGGAGACGTGTTCAAATATGTCTCAGTTTTTGTACCCTGGTACTCGGGTGCAACATTCCAGACGCTTTACTAACACTCTCCCCACTTGGAGAGTCAGTCCCTTTAACCTCCTGTTTGGCCCAGTTTGCAATTTCTGTGGAAGATGAACAGGAATAGCGAGAACCAATGAGAGACTAGCTGGAGGTGTCTGGATGGGCAAATTTAACTCTCATTTCCCACCAGGAAGAGGAATTAACCAAAGGCTCAGCGTGCCGTGCCAGAACCAGATTAGGGCCTGAAGCCATCCTGCGGTGTTGCGGCCAGGTCACAAGAAAGCGAGTTGAAGAAAGGAGCTCAGGGGCACCGTAATTCACAAACCTGCAGAGTTATAAATGACAGCTATCGTCCAAAAATAGACTGAAGTAAGACTGCCAAGAGGACTTGAAAGCGGGGCAGAATTGCAGGAAACCGATTTCAGGAGGTAGACTGGAATTGCATTGCAAGCATAGGAAAAGAGGCAGAACGTCCACAATGATGCACTTGGCCAAAAAGGGCGTATGCGTTTTTTCCTGAATATATTCAGGAAAAAACGCATACGCCCTTTTTGGCCAACCAAGCAAGCTTGCAAAGGAAATCTGCACTACAATGAAGTCTCACTTCCCCCCGGTCAAAAGGGCCATCTGAATAAAGTGTAAAATCCAGAAAGGCAGGACAGGCCATGGAGAACTGGGAGCCTTGTTATGCTGATGGGCGGGATGTAAATTGCCAACAACCACTGGGGAGAAGTCTATGGTGTTTCCTGAAACATCTAAAAAACAAAGCAACAGAGCCTAGGGCACTTCCACTTATGGTCCTATAGCTTAGGGAATTTAAAATCAAAAAGACACAGCCACCCAAAAGTTTGGAACGGCTCTGTTTACAAGAACCTCGTTTACAGTACAAGTTCAACATCGCAGAAATTGAAAAATGGATAAAGAAGTTGTGGTATTTACTTACAAAGCAATATCACTCAACAATGAAATCTGTGTCATCAGGCCCTTAGCAGCACAATGAGTGGATTCAGGTACGATGATTCTAACTGAAATAAGTCACACAGAAAAAGAAACATCATAAGATATCAGTAATACACGGAATGGAAACTTGGCTACACAGGAACTGAATTACAGAACAGAACAGGTTCTCAAATTTAGAAAACCAACTTATGCTTGCTTAAGGGGAAAGGTGAGTTGGGGTGCTGCATAAAACCAGAGATTGAAATGAGCACAGATAAAGTTCCTTAAGCCAAATATGGAATAGACAAGAGCTACTCCTTGCTCAACGAAATGGACTCAACACCGCATATTAAATGCCTAAGAATGTACCTGACTAGTAAGTATCTTAAAACCTATGGATTGCTATGTCTCCGAAAGAGAATCAAGCATGTGTACAGGGGCATAAACGCAGCAGTGATAGGATTGGAGAGGTTCGTGAGCAAATGAAGACCCTTTGAAGTCATATTGCATGGTACCCATTACTCGGGTCTCAACTCTCCAGGTTTAAGATATTCTTCCTTCAGCTAAAACATGCATGTGGAACCCAGAGTATGATCAACCGTGTGAATGGGAGACGTGTTCAAATATGTCTCAGTTTTCCTCCCCTGGTACTTGGGTGCAACATTCCAGACGCTTTACTAACACTCTCCCGACTTGGAGAGTCAGTCCCTTTAACCTCCTGTTTGGCCCAGTTTGCAATTTCTGCGGAAGATGAACAGGAATAGCGAGAACCAATGAGAGACTAGCTGGAGGTGTCTGGACGGGCAAATTTAACTCTCATTTCCCACCAGGAAGAGGAATTAACCAAAGGCTCAGCGTGCCGTGCCGGAACCAGATTAGGGCCTGAAGCCATCCTGCGGTGTTGCGGCCAGCTCACAAGAAAGCGAGTTGTAGAAAGGAGCTCAGGGGCACTGTAATTCACAAACCTGCAGAGTTATAAATGACAGCTATCGTCCAAAAATATACTGAAGTAAGGCTGCCAAGAGGACTTGAAAGAGGGGCAGAATTGCAGGAAACCGATTTCAGGAGGTAGACTGAAATTGCATTGAAAGCATAGGAAAAGAGGCAGAACGTCCACAATGATGCACTTGGCCAAAAAGGGCGTATGCGTTTTTTCCTGAATATATTCAGGAAAAAACGCATACGCCCTTTTTGGCCAACCAAGCAAGCTTGCAAAGGAAATCTGCACTACAATGAAGTCTCACTTCCCCCCAGTCAAAAGGGCCATCTGAAAAAAGTGTAAAATCCAGAAAGGCAGGAAAGGCCATTGAGAATTGGGAGCCTTCTTATGCTGATGGGCGGGATGTAAATTGCCAACAGACACTTGGGAGAAGTGTATGGTGTTTCCTGAAACATCTAAAAAACAAAGCAACAGAGCCTAGGGCACTGCCACTTATGGTCCTATAGCTTAGGGAAATTAAAATCAAAAAGACACAGCCACCCCAAAGTGTGGGACGCCTCCGTTTACAAGAACCTCGTTTACCGTACAAGTTCAATATCACAGAAAGTGAAAAATGGATAAAGAACTTGAGGTACTTACGTACAATGCAGTATCACTCAGCAATGAAATCTATGTCATCAGGCCCTTAGCAGCATAATGAGTGGATTCAGGTACGATGATTCTAACTGAAATAAGTCACACAGAAAAAGAAACATCATAAGATATCAGTAATACACGGAATGTAAACTTGGCTACACAGGAACTGCATTCCAAAACAGAACAGGGTCTCAAATTTAGAAAACCAACTTATGCTTGCTTAAGGGGAAAGGTGAGTTGGCGTGCTGCATAAAACCAGAGATTGAAATGAGCACAGATAAAGTTCCTTAAGCCAAATATGGAATAGACAAGAGCTACTCCTTGCTCAACGAAATGGACTCAACACCCCATATTAAACGCCTAAGAATGTACCTGACTAGTAAGTATCTTAAAACCTATGGATTGCTATGTCTCCAAAAGAGAATCAAGCGTGTGTACAGGCGCATAAACGCAGCAGTGATAGGATTGCAGAGGTTCGGTGAGCAAATGAAGACCCTTTGAAGTCATATTGCATGGTACCCATTACACGGGTCTCAACTCTGCAGGTTTTAGGTATTCTTCCTTCAGCTAAAACATGCATGTGGGACCTAGAGTATGATCAACCATGTGATCGGGAGACGTGTTCAAATATGTCTCAGTTTTCGTACCCTGGTACTCGGGTGCAACATTCCAGACGCTTTACTAACACTCTCCCCACTTGGAGAGTCAGTCCCTTTAACCTCCTGTTTGGCCCAGTTTGCAATTTCTGTGGAAGATGAACAGGAATAGCGAGAACCAATGAGAGACTAGCTGGAGGTGTCTGGATGGGCAAATTTAACTCTCATTTCCCACCAGGAAGAGGAATTAACCAAAGGCTCAGCGTGCCGTGCCAGAACCAGATTAGGGCCTGAAGACATCCTGCGGTGTTGCGGCCAGGTCACGAGAAAGCGAGTTGAAGAAAGGAGCTCAGGGGCACTGTAATTCACAAACCTGCAGAGTTATAAATGACAGCTATCGTCCAAAAATAGACTGAAGTAAGGCCGCCAAGAGGACTTCAAAGCGGGGCAGAATTGCAGGAAACCGATTTCAGGAGGTAGACTGGAATTGCATTGAAAGCATAGGAAAAGAGGCAGAACGTCCACAATGATGCACTTGGCCAAAAAGGGCGTATGCGTTTTTTCCTGAATATATTCAGGAAAAAACGCATACGCCCTTTTTGGCCAACCAAGCAAGCTTGCAAAGGAAATCTGCACTACAATGAAGTCTCACTTCCCCCCGGTCAAAAGGGCCATCTGAAAAAAGTGTAAAATCCAGAAAGGCAGGACAGGCCATGGAGAACTGGGAGCCTTGTCATGCTGAAGGGCGGGATGTAAATTGCCAACAAACACTCGGGAGAAGTGTATGGTGTTTCCTGAAACATCTAAAAAACAAAGCAACAGAGCCTAGGGCACTTCCACTTATGGTCCTATAGCTTAGGGAATTTAAAATCAAAAAGACACAGCCACCCCAAAGTTTCGAACGGCTCTGTTTACAAGAACCTCGTTTACAGTAGAAGTTCAACATCGCAGAAAGTGAAAAATGGATAAAGAACTTGTGGTACTTACGTACAATGCAGTATCACTCAGCAATGAAATCTATGTCATCAGGCCCTTAGCAGCATAATGCGTGGATTCAGTTACGATGATTCTAACTGAAATAAGTCACACAGAAAAAGAAACATCATAAGATATCACTAATACACGGAATGTAAACTTGGCTACACAGGAACTGCATTCCAAAACAGAACAGGGTCTCAAATTTAGAAAACCAACTTATGCTTGCTTAAGGGGAAAGGTGAGTTGGGGTGCTGCATAAAACCAGAGATTGAAATGAGCACAGATAAAGTTCCTTAAGCCAAATATGGAATAGACAAGAGCTACTCCTTGCTCAACGAAATGGACTCAACACCGCATATTAAACGCCTAAGAATGTACCTGACTAGTAAGTATCTTAAAACCTATGGATTGCTATGTCTCCGAAACAGAATCAAGCATGTGTACAGGGGCATAAACGCAGCAGTGATAGGATTGGAGAGGTTCGGTGAGCAAATGAAGACCCTTTGAAGTCATATTGCATGGTACCCATTCCACGGGTTTCAACTACCCAGGTTTTAGGTATTCTTCCTTCAGCTAAAACATGCATGTGGAACCCAAGTATGATCAACCATGTGAATGGGAGACGTGTTCAAATATGTCTCAGTTTTCGTACCCTGGTACTCGGGTGCAACATTCCAGACGCTTTACTAACACTCTCCCCACTTGGAAAGTCAGCGCCTTTAACCTCCTGTTTGTCCCAGTTTGCAATTTCTGCGGAAGATGAACAGGAATAGCGAGAACCAATGAGAGGCTAGCTGGAGGTGTCTGGATGGGCAAATTTAACTCTCATTTCCCACCAGGAAGAGGAAATAACCAAAGGCTCAGCGTGCCGTGCCGGAACCAGATTAGGGCCTGAAGCCATCCTGCGGTGTTGCGGCCAGGTCACAAGAAAGCGAGTTGAAGAAAGGAGCTCAGGGGCACTGTAATTCACAAACCTGCAGAGTTATAAATGACAGCTATCGTCCAAAAATAGACTGAAGTAAGGCTGCAAAGAGGACTTGAAAGCGGGGCAGAATTGCAGGAAACCGATTTCAGGAGGTAGACTGGAATTGCATTGAAAGCATAGGAAAAGAGGCAGAACGTCCACAATGATGCACTTGGCCAAAAAGGGCGTATGCGTTTTTTCCTGAATATATTCAGGAAAAAACGCATACGCCCTTTTTGGCCAACCAAGCAAGCTTGCAAAGGAAATCTGCACTACAATGAAGTCTCACTTCCCCCCGGTCAAAAGGGCCATCTGAAAAAAGTGTAAAATCCAGAAAGGCAGGACAGGCCATGGAGAACTGGGAGCCTTGTTATGCTGAAGGGCGGGATGTAAATTGCCAACCAACACTCGGGAGAAGTGTATGGTGTTTCCTGAAACATCTAAAAAACAAAGCAACAGAGCCTAGGGCACTTCCACTTATGGTCCTATAGCTTAGGGAATTTAAAATCAAAAAGACACAGCCACCCCAATGTTTCGAACGGCTCTGTTTACAAGAACCTCGTTTACAGTAGAAGTTCAACATCGCAGAAATTGAAAAATGGATAAAGAGCTTGTGGTACTTACGTACAATGCAGTATCACTCAGCAATGAAATCTATGTCATCAGGCCCGTAGCAGCATAATGAGTGGATTCAGGTACGATGATTCTAACTGAAATAAGTCACACAGAAAAGGAAACATCATAAGATATCACTAATACACGGAATGTAAACTTGGCTACACAGGAACTGAATTACAGAACAGAACAGGGTCTCAAATTTAGAAAACCAACTTATGCTTGCTTAAGGGGAAAGGTGAGTTGGGGTGCTGCATAAAACCAGAGATTGAAATGAGCACAGATAAAGTTCCTTAAGCCAAATATGGAATAGACAAGAGCTACTCCTTGCTCAACGAAATGGACTCAACACCGCATATTAAATGCCTAAGAATGTACCTGACTAGTAAGTATCTTAAAACCTATGAATTGCTATGTCTCCGAAAGAGAATCAAGCATGGGTACAGGGGCATAAACGCAGCAGTGATAGGATTGGAGAGGTTCGGTGAGCAAATGAAGACCCTTTGAAGTCATATTGCATGGTACCCATTCCACGGGTTTCAACTACCCAGGTTTAAGGTATTCTTCCTTCAGCTAAAACATGCATGTGGAACCTAGAGTATGATCAACCATGTGATCGGGAGACGTGTTCAAATATGTCTCAGTTTTCGTACCCTGGTACTCGGGTGCAACATTCCAGACGCTTTACTAACACTCTCCCCACTTGGAGAGTCAGTCCCTTTAACCTCCTGTTTGGCCCAGTTTGCAATTTCTGTGGAAGATGAACAGGAATAGCGAGAACCAATGAGAGACTAGCTGGAGGTGTCTGGATGGGCAAATTTAACTCTCATTTCCCACCAGGAAGAGGAATTAACCAAAGGCTCAGTGTGCCGTGCCAGAACCAGATTAGGGCCTGAAGACATCCTGCGGTGTTGCGGCCAGGTCACAAGAAAGCGAGTTGAAGAAAGGAGCTCAGGGGCACTGTAATTCACAAACCTGAAGAGTTATAAATGACAGCTATTGTCCAAAAATAGACTGAAGTAAGGCTGCCAAGAGGACTTGAAAGCGGGGCAGAATTGCAGGAAACCGATTTCAGGAGGTAGACTGGAATTGCATTGCAAGCGTAGGAAAAGAGGCAGAACGTCCACAATGATGCACTTGGCCAAAAAGGGCGTATGCGTTTTTTCCTGAATATATTCAGGAAAAAACGCATACGCCCTTTTTGGCCAACCAAGCAACCTTGCAAAGGAAATCTGCACTACAATGAAGTCTCACTTCCCCCTGGTCAAAAGGGCCATCTGAAAAAAGTGTAAAATCCAGAAAGGCAGGACAGGCCATGGAGAACTGGGAGCCTTGTTATGCTGATGGGCGAGATGTAAATTGCCAACAACCACTCGGGAGAAGTGTATGGTGTTTCCTGAAACATCTAAAAAACAAAGCAACAGAGCCTAGGGCACTTCCACTTATGGTCCTATAGCTTAGGGAATTTAAAATCAAAAAGACACAGCCACCCCAAAGTTTGGAATGGCTCTGTTTACAAGAACCTCGTTTACAGTACAAGTTCAACATCGCAGAAATTGAAAAATGGATAAAGAAGTTGTGGTATTTACTTACAAAGCAATATCACTCAGCAATGAAATCTGTGTCATCAGGCCCTTAGCAGCACAATGAGTGGATTCAGGTATGATGATTCTAACTGAAATAAGTCACACAGAAAAAGAAACATCATAAGATATCACTAATACACGGAATGTAAACTTGGCTACACAGCAACTGAATTACAGAACAGAACAGGGTCTCAAATTTAGAAAACCAACTTATGCTTGCTTAAGGGGAAAGGTGAGTTGGGGTGCTGCATAAAACCAGAGATTGAAATGAGCACAGATAAAGTTCCTTAAGCCAAATATGGAATAGACAAGAGCTACTCCTTGCTCAACAAAATGGACTCAACACCGCATATTAAACGCCTAAGAATGTACCTGACTAGTAAGTATCTTAAAACCTATGGATTGCTATGTCTCCGAAAGTGAATCAAGCATGTGTACAGGGGCATAAACGCAGCAGTGATAGGATTGGAGAGGTTCGGTGAGCAAATGAAGACCCTTTGAAGTCATATTGCATGGTACCCATTCCACGGGTTTCAACTACCCAGGTTTAAGGTATTCTTCCTTCAGCTAAAACATGCATGTGGGACCTAGAGTATGACCAACCTTGTGATCGGGAGACGTGTTCAAATATGTCTCAGTTTTCGTACCCTGGTACTCGGGTGCAACATTCCAGACGCTTTACTAACACTCTCCCCACTTGGAGAGTCAGTCCCTTTAACCTCCTGTTTGTCCCAGTTTGCAATTTCTGTGGAAGATGAACAGGAATAGCGAGAACCAATGAGAGACTAGCTGGAGGTGTCTGGATGGGCAAATTTAACTCTCATTTCCCACCAGGAAGAGGAATTAACCAAAGGCTCAGCGTGCCGTGCCAGAACCAGATTAGGGCCTGAAGACATCCTGCGGTGTTGCGGCCAGGTCACAAGAAAGCGAGTTGAAGAAAGGAGCTCAGGGGCACTGTAATTCACAAACCTGCAGAGTTATAAATGACAGCTATCGTCCAAAAATAGACTGAAGTAAGGCTGCCAAGAGGACTTGAAAGCGGGGCAGAATTGCAGGAAACCGATTTCAGGAGGTAGACTGGAATTGCATTGAAAGCATAGGAAAAGAGGCAGAACGTCCACAATGATGCACTTGGCCAAAAAGGGCGTATGCGTTTTTTCCTGAATATATTCAGGAAAAAACGCATACGCCCTTTTTGGCCAACCAAGCAAGCTTGCAAAGGAAATCTGCACTACAATGAAGTCTCACTTCCCCCCGGTCAAAAGGGCCATCTGAAAAAAGTGTAAAATCCAGAAAGGCAGGACAGGCCATGGAGAACTGGGAGCCTTGTTATGCTGAAGGGCGGGATGTAAATTGCCAACCAACACTCGGAGAAGTGTATGGTGTTTCCTGAAACATCTAAAAAACAAAGCAACAGAGCCTAGGGCACTTCCACTTATGGTCCTATAGCTTAGGGAATTTAAAATCAAAAAGACACAGCCACCCCAAAGTTTCGAACGGCTCTGTTTACAAGAACCTCGTTTACAGTAGAAGTTCAACATCGCAGAAAGTGAAAAATGGATAAAGAACTTGTGGTACTTACGTACAATGCAGTATCACTCAGCAATGAAATCTATGTCATCAGGCCCTTAGCAGCATAATGAGTGGATTCAGGTACGATGATTCTAACTGAAATAAGTCACACAGAAAAAGAAACATCATAAGATATCACTAATACACGGAATGGAAACTTGGCTACACAGGAACTGAATTACAGAACAGAACAGGGTCTCAAATTTAGAAAACCAACTTATGCTTGCTTAAGGGGAAAGGTGAGTTGGGGTGCTGCATAAAACCAGAGATTGAAATGAGCACAGATAAAGTTCCTTAAGCCAAATATGGAATAGACAAGAGCTACTCCTTGCTCAACGAAATGGACTCAACACCGCATATTAAACGCCTAAGAATGTACCTGACTAGTAAGTATCTTAAAACCTATGGATTGCTATGTCTCCGAAACAGAATCAAGCATGTGTACAGGGGCATAAACGCAGCAGTGATAGGATTGGAGAGGTTCGGTGAGCAAATGAAGACCCTTTGAAGTCATATTGCATGGTACCCATTCCACGGGTTTCAACTACCCAGGTTTTAGGTATTCTTCCTTCAGCTAAAACATGCATGTGGAACCCAAGTATGATCAACCATGTGAACGGGAGACGTGTTCAAATATGTCTCAGTTTTCGTACCCTGGTACTCGGGTGCAACATTCCAGACGCTTTACTAACACTCTCCCCACTTGGAAAGTCAGCGCCTTTAACCTCCTGTTTGGCCCAGTTTGCAATTTCTGCGGAAGATGAACAGGAATAGCGAGAACCAATGAGAGGCTAGCTGGAGGTGTCTGGATGGGCAAATTTAACTCTCATTTCCCACCAGGAAGAGGAAATAACCAAAGGCTCAGCGTGCCGTGCCGGAACCAGATTAGGGCCTGAAGCCATCCTGCGGTGTTGCGGCCAGGTCACAAGAAAGCGAGTTGAAGAAAGGAGCTCAGGGGCACTGTAATTCACAAACCTGCAGAGTTATAAATGACAGCTATCGTCCAAAAATATACTGAAGTAAGGCTGCCAAGAGGACTTGAAAGCGGGGCAGAATTGCAGGAAACCGATTTCAGGAGGTAGACTGGAATTGCATTGAAAGCATAGGAAAAGAGGCAGAACGTCCACAATGATGCACTTGGCCAAAAAGGGCGTATGCGTTTTTTCCTGAATATATTCAGGAAAAAACGCATACGCCCTTTTTGGCCAACCAAGCAAGCTTGCAAAGGAAATCTCCACTACAATGAAGTCTCACTTCCCCCCGGTCAAAAGGGCCATCTGAAAAAAGTGTAAAATCCAGAAAGGCAGGACAGGCCATGGAGAACTGGGAGCCTTGTTATGCTGAAGGGCGGGATGTAAATTGCCAACCAACACTCCGGAGAAGTGTATGGTGTTTCCTGAAACATCTAAAAAACAAAGCAACAGAGCCTAGGGCACTTCCACTTATGGTCCTATAGCTTAGGGAATTTAAAATCAAAAAGACACAGCCACCCCAAAGTTTCGAACGGCTCTGTTTACAAGAACCTCGTTTACAGTAGAAGTTCAACATCACAGAAAGTGAAAAATGGATAAAGAACTTGTGGTACTTACGTACAATGCAGGATCACTCAGCAATGAAATCTATGTCATCAGGCCCGTAGCAGCATAATGAGTGGATTCAGGTACGATGATTCTAACTGAAATAAGTCACACAGAAAAGGAAACATCATAAGATATCACTAATACACGGAATGTAAACTTGGCTACACAGGAACTGAATTACAGAACAGAACAGGGTCTCAAATTTAGAAAACCAACTTATGCTTGCTTAAGGGTAAAGGTGAGTTGGGGTGCTGCATAAAACCAGAGATTGAAATGAGCACAGATAAAGTTCCTTAAGCCAAATATGGAATAGACAAGAGCTACTCCTTGCTCAACGAAATGGACTCAACACCGCATATTAAATGCCTAAGAATGTACCTGACTAGTAAGTATCTTAAAACCTATGGATTGCTATGTCTCCGAAAGAGAATCAAGCATGTGTACAGGGGCATAAACGCAGCAGTGATAGGATTGGAGAGGTTCGGTGAGCAAATGAAGACCCTTTGAAGTCATATTGCATGGTACCCATTCCACGGGTTTCAACTACCCAGGTTTAAGGTATTCTTCCTTCAGCTAAAACATGCATGTGGAACCTAGAGTATGATCAACCATGTGATCGGGAGACGTGTTCAAATATGTCTCAGTTTTCGTACCCTGGTACTCGGGTGCAACATTCCAGACGCTTTACTAACACTCTCCCCACTTGGAGAGTCAGTCCCTTTAACCTCCTGTTTGGCCCAGTTTGCAATTTCTGTGGAAGATGAACAGGAATAGCGAGAACCAATGAGAGACTAGCTGGAGGTGTCTGGATGGGCAAATTTAACTCTCATTTCCCACCAGGAAGAGGAATTAACCAAAGGCTCAGTGTGCCGTGCCAGAACCAGATTAGGGCCTGAAGACATCCTGCGGTGTTGCGGCCAGGTCACAAGAAAGCGAGTTGAAGAAAGGAGCTCAGGGGCACTGTAATTCACAAACCTGCAGAGTTATAAATGACAGCTATCGTCCAAAAATAGACTGAAGTAAGGCTGCCAAGAGGACTTGAAAGCGGGGCAGAATTGCAGGAAACCGATTTCAGGAGGTAGACTGGAATTGCATTGCAAACATAGGAAAAGGGGCAGAACGTCCACAATGATGCACTTGGCCAAAAAGGGCGTATGCGTTTTTTCCTGAATATATTCAGGAAAAAACGCATACGCCCTTTTTGGCCAACCAAGCAAGCTTGCAAAGGAAATCTGCACTACAATGAAGTCTCACTTCCCCCCGGTCAAAAGGGCCATCTGAAAAAAGTGTAAAATCCAGAAAGGCAGGACAGGCCATGGAGAACTGGGAGCCTTGTTATGCTGAAGGGCGGGATGTAAATTGCCAACCAACACTCGGAGAAGTGTATGGTGTTTCCTGAAACATCTAAAAAACAAAGCAACAGAGCCTAGGGCACTTCCACTTATGGTCCTATAGCTTAGGGAATTTAAAATCAAAAAGACACAGCCACCCCAAAGTTTCGAACGGCTCTGTTTACAAGAACCTCGTTTACAGTAGAAGTTCAACATCGCAGAAAGTGAAAAATGGATAAAGAACTTGTGGTACTTACGTACAATGCAGTATCACTCAGCAATGAAATCTATGTCATCAGGCCCTTAGCAGCATAATGAGTGGATTCAGGTACGATGATTCTAACTGAAATAAGTCACACAGAAAAAGAAACATCATAAGATATCACTAATACACGGAATGTAAACTTGGCTACACAGGAACTGAATTACAGAACAGAACAGGTTCTCAAATTTAGAAAACCAACTTATGCTTGCTTAAGGGTAAAGGTGAGTTGGGGTGCTGCATAAAACCAGAGATTGAAATGAGCACACATAAAGTTCCTTAAGCCAAATATGGAATAGACAAGAGCTACTCCTTGCTCAATGAAATGGACTCAACACCGCATATTAAACGCCTAAGAATGTACCTGACTAGTAAGTATCTTAAAACCTATGGATTGCTATGTCTCCGAAACAGAATCAAGCATGTGTACAGGGGCATAAACGCAGCAGTGATAGGATTGGAGAGGTTCGGTGAGCAAATGAAGACCCTTTGAAGTCATATTGCATGGTACCCATTCCACGGGTTTCAACTACCCAGGTTTTAGGTATTCTTCCTTCAGCTAAAACATGCATGTGGAACCCAAGTATGATCAACCATGTGAACGGGAGACGTGTTCAAATATGTCTCAGTTTTCGTACCCTGGTACTCGGGTGCAACATTCCAGACGCTTTACTAACACTCTCCCCACTTGGAAAGTCAGCGCCTTTAACCTCCTGTTTGTCCCAGTTTGCAATTTCTGCGGAAGATGAACAGGAATAGCGAGAACCAATGAGAGGCTAGCTGGAGGTGTCTGGATGGGCAAATTTAACTCTCATTTCCCACCAGGAAGTGGAAATAACCAAAGGCTCAGCGTGCCGTGCCGGAACCAGATTAGGGCCTGAAGCCATCCTGCGGTGTTGCGGCCAGCTCACAAGAAAGCGAGTTGAAGAAAGGAGCTCAGGGGCACTGTAATTCACAAACCTGCAGAGTTATAAATGACAGCTATCGTCCAAAAATAGACTGAAGTAAGGCTGCCAAGAGGACTGAAAGCGGGGCAGAATTGCAGGAAACCGATTTCAAGAGGTAGACTGGAATTGCATTGAAAGCATAGGAAAAGAGGCAGAACGTCCACAATGATGCACTTGGCCAAAAAGGGCGTATGCGTTTTTTCCTGAATATATTCAGGAAAAAACGCATACGCCCTTTTTGGCCAACCAAGCAAGCTTGCAAAGGAAATCTGCACTACAATGAAGTCTCACTTCCCCCCGGTCAAAAGGGCCATCTGAAAAAAGTGTAAAATCCAGAAAGGCAGGACAGGCCATGGAGAACTGGGAGCCTTGTTATGCTGAAGGGCGGGATGTAAATTGCCAACAAACACTCGGGAGAAGTGTATGGTGTTTCCTGAAACATCTAAAAAACAAAGCAACAGAGCCTAGGGCACTTCCACTTATGGTCCTATAGCTTAGGGAATTTAAAATCAAAAAGACACAGCCACCCCAAAGTTTCGAACGGCTCTGTTTACAAGAACCTCGTTTACAGTAGAAGTTCAACATCGCAGAAAGTGAAAAATGGATAAAGAACTTGTGGTACTTACGTACAATGCAGTATCACTCAGCAATGAAATCTATGTCATCAGGCCCGTAGCAGCATAATGAGTGGATTCAGGTACGATGATTCTAACTGAAATAAGTCACACAGAAAAAGAAACATCATAAGATATCAGTAATACACGGAATGTAAACTTGGCTACACAGGAACTGAATTACAGAACAGAACAGGGTCTCAAATTTAGAAAACCAACTTATGCTTGCTTAAGGGGAAAGGTGAGTTGGGGTGCTGCATAAAACCAGAGATTGAAATGAGCACAGATAAAGTTCCTTAAGCCAAATATGGAATAGACAAGAGCTACTCCTTGCTCAACGAAATGGACTCAACACCGCATATTAAACGCCTAAAAATGTACCTGACTAGTAAGTATCTTAAAACCTATGGATTGCTATGTCTCCGAAACAGAATCAAGCATGTGTACAGGGGCATAAACGCAGCAGTGATAGGATTGGAGAGGTTCGGTGAGCAAATGAAGACCCTTTGAAGTCATATTGCATGGTACCCATTCCACGGGTTTCAACTACCCAGGTTTTAGGTATTCTTCCTTCAGCTAAAACATGCATGTGGAACCCAAGTATGATCAACCATGTGAACGGGAGACGTGTTCAAATATGTCTCAGTTTTCCTCCCCTGGTACTCGGGTGCAACATTCCAGACGCTTTACTAACACTCTCCCCACTTGGAGAGTCAGCGCCTTTAACCTCCTGTTTGGCCCAGTTTGCAATTTCTGTGGAAGATGAACAGGAATAGCGAGAACCAATGAGAGATTAGCTGGAGGTGTCTGGATGGGCAAATTTAACTCTCATTTCCCACCAGGAAGAGGAATTAACCAAAGGCTCAGCGTGCCGTGCCAGAACCAGATTAGGGCCTGAAGCCATCCTGCGGTGTTGCGGCCAGGTCACAAGAAAGCGAGTTGAAGAAAGGAGCTCAGGGGCACTGTAATTCACAAACCTGCAGAGTTATAAATGACAGCTATCGTCCAAAAATAGACTGAAGTAAGGCTGCCAAGAGGACTTGAAAGCGGGGCAGAATTGCAGGAAACCGATTTCAGGAGGTAGACTGGAATTGCATTGAAAGCATAGGAAAAGAGGCAGAACGTCCACAATGATGCACTTGGCCAAAAAGGGCGTATGCGTTTTTTCCTGAATATATTCAGGAAAAAAGGCATACGCCCTTTTTGGCCAACCAAGCAAGCTTGCAAAGGAAATCTGCACTACAATGAAGTCTCACTTCCCCCCGGTCAGAAGGGCCATCTGAAAAAAGTGTAAAATCCAGAAAGGCAGGACAGGCCATGGAAAACTGGGAGCCTTGTTATGCTGATGGGCGGGATGTAAATTGCCAACAACCACTCGGGAGAAGTGTATGGTGTTTCCTGAAACATCTAAAAAACAAAGCAACAGAACCTAGGGCACTTCCACTTATGGTCCTATAGCTTAGGGAAATTAAAATCAAAAAGACACAGCCACCCCAAAGTTTGGAACGGCTCTGTTTACAAGAACCTCGTTTACAGTACAAGTTCAACATCGCAGAAAGTGAAAAATGGATAAAGAAGTTGTGGTATTTACTTACAAAGCAATATCACTCAGCAATGAAATCTGTGTCATCAGGCCCTTAGCAGCACAATGACTGGATTCAGGTATGATGATTCTAACTGAAATAAGTCACACAGAAAAAGAAACATCATAAGATATCAGTAATACACGGAATGGAAACTTGGCTACACAGGAACTGAATTACAGAACAGAACAGAGAATCAAATTTAGAAAACCAACTTATTCTTGCTTAAGGGTAAAGGTGAGTTGGGGTGCTGCATAAAACCAGAGATTGAAATGAGCACAGATAAAGTTCCTTAAGCCAAATATGGAATAGACAAGAGCTACTCCTTGCTCAACGAAATGGACTCAACACCCCATATTAAACGCCTAAGAATGTACCTGACTAGTAAGTATCTTAAAACCTATGGATTGCTATGTCTCCGAAAGAGAATCAAGCATGTGTACAGGGGCATAAACGCAGCAGTGATAGGATTGGAGAGGTTCGGTGAGCAAATGAAGACCCTTTGAAGTCATATTGCATGGTACCCATTACACGGGTCTCAACTCTCCAGGTTTAAGGTATTCTTCCTTCAGCTAAAACATGCATGTGGAACCCAAGTATGATCAACCATGTGAACGGGAGACGTGTTCAAATATGTCTCAGTTTTCCTCCCCTGGTACTCGGGTGCAACATTCCAGACGCTTTACTAACACTCTCCCCACTTGGAGAGTCAGCGCCTTTAACCTCCTCTTTGGCCCAGTTTGCAATTTCTGCGGAAGATGAACAGGAATAGCGAGAACCAATGAGAGGCTAGCTGGAGGTGTCTGGACGGGCAAATTTAACTCTCATTTCCCACCAGGAAGAGGAAATAACCAAAGGCTCAGTGTGCCGTACCGGAACCAGATTAGGGCCTGAAGCCATCCTGCGGTGTTGCGGCCAGCTCAAAAGAAAGCGAGTTGAAGAAAGGAGCTCAGGGGCACTGTAATTCACAAACCTGCAGAGTTATAAATGACAGCTATCGTCCAAAAATAGACTGAAGTAAGGCTGCCAAGAGGACTTGAAAGCGGGGCAGAATTGCAGGAAACCGATTTCAGGAGGTAGACTGGAATTGCATTGAAAGCATAGGAAAAGAGGCAGAACGTCCACAATGATGCACTTGGCCGAAAAGGGCGTATGCGTTTTTTCCTGAATATATTCAGGAAAAAACGCATACGCCCTTTTTGGCCAACCAAGCAAGCTTGCAAAGGAAATCTGCACTACAATGAAGTCTCAATTCCCCCCGGTCAAAAGGGCCATCTGAGAAAAGTGTAAAATCCAGAAAGGCAGGACAGGCCATGGAGAACTGGGAGCCTTGTTATGCTGATGGGCGGGATGTAAATTGCCAACAGACACTCGGGAGAAGTGTATGGTGTTTCCTGAAACATCTAAAAAACAAAGCAACAGAGCCTAGGGCACTGCCACTTATGGTCCTATAGCTTAGGGAAATTAAAATCAAAAAGACACAGCCACCCCAAAGTTTGGGACGCCTGTGTTTACAAGAACCTCGTTTACCGTACAAGTTCAATATCACAGAAAGTGAAAAATGGATAAAGAACTTGTGGTACTTACGTACAATGCAGTATCACTCAGCAATGAAATCTATGTCATCAGGCCCGTAGCAGCATAATGCGTGGATTCAGGTACGATGATGCTAACTGAAATAAGTCACACAGAAAAAGAAACATCATAAGATATCACTAATACACGGAATGTAAACTTGGCTACACAGGAACTGAATTCCAAAACAGAACAGGGTCTCAAATTTAGAAAACCAACTTATGCTTGCTTAAGGGGAAAGGTGAGTTGTGGTGCTGCATAAAACCAGAGATTGAAATGAGCACAGATAAAGTTCCTTAAGCCAAATATGGAATAGACAAGAGCTACTCCTTGCTCAACGAAATGGACTCAACACCCCATATTAAACGCCTAAGAATGTACCTGACTAGTAAGTATCTTAAAACCTATGGATTGCTATGTCTCCAAAAGAGAATCAAGCGTGTGTACAGGGGCATAAACGCAGCAGTGATAGGATTGGAGAGGTTCGGTGAGCAAATGAAGACCCTTTGAAGACATATTGTATGGTACCCATTCCACGGGTCTCAACTCTCCAGGTTTAAGGTATTCTTCCTTCAGCTAAAACATGCATGTGGAACCCAGAGTATGATCAACCGTGTGAACGGGAGACGTGTTCAAATATGTCTCAGGTTTCCTCCCGTGGTACTCGGGTGCAACATTCCAGACGCTTTACTAACACTCTCCCCACTTGGAGAGTCAGCGCCTTTAACCTCCTGTTTGGCCCAGTTTGCAATTTCTGCGGAAGATGAACAGGAATAGCGAGAACCAATGAGAGACTAGCTGGAGGTGTCTGGACGGGCAAATTTAACTCTCATTTCCCACCAGGAAGAGGAATTAACCAAAGGCTCAGCGTGCCGTGCCGGAACCAGATTAGGGCCTGAAGCCATCCTGCGGTGTTGCGGCCAGGTCACAAGAAAGCGAGTTGAAGAAAGGAGCTAAGGGGCACTGTAATTCACAAACCTGCAGAGTTATAAATGACAGCTATCGTCCAAAAATAGACTGAAGTAAGGCTGCCAAGAGGACTTGAAAGCGGGGCAGAATTGCAGGAAACCGATTTCAGGAGGTAGACTGGAATTGCATTGAAAGCATAGGAAAAGAGGCAGAACGTACACAATGATGCACTTGGCCAAAAAGGGCGTATGCGTTTTTTCCTGAATATATTCAGGAAAAAACGCATACGCCCTTTTTGGCCAACCAAGCAAGCTTGCAAAGGAAATCTGCACTACAATGAAGTCTCACTTCCCCCCGGTCAAAAGGGCCATCTGAAAAAAGTGTAAAATCCAGAAAGGCAGGACAGGCCATGGAGAACTGGGAGCCTTGTTATGCTGATGGGCGGGATGTAAATTGCCAACAACCACTCGGGAGAAGTGTATGGTGTTTCCTGAAACATCTAAAAAACAAAGCAACAGAGCCTAGGGCACTTCCACTTATGGTCCTATAGCTTAGGGAAATTAAAATAAAAAAGACACAGCCACCCCAAAGTTTGAAACGGCTCTGTTTACAAGAACCTCGTTTACAGTACAAGGTCAACATCGCAGAAAGTGAAAAATGGATAAAGAAGTTGTGGTATTTACTTACAAAGCAATATCACTCAGCAATGAAATCTGTGTCATCAGGCCCTTAGCAGCACAATGAGTGGATTCAGGTATGATGATTCTAACTGAAATAAGTCACACAGAAAAACAAACATCATAATATATCAGTAATACACGGAATGTAAACTTGGATACACAGGAACTGAATTACAGAACAGAACAGGGTCTCAAATTTAGAAAACCAACTTATGCTTGCTTAAGGGGAAAGGTGAATTGGGGTTCTGCATAACCAGAGATCGAAATGAGCACAGATAAAGTTCCTTAAGCCAAATATGGAATAGACAAGAGCTACTCCTTGCTCAACGAAATGGACTCAACACCGCATATTAAACGCCTAAGAATGTACCTGACTAGTAAGTATCTTAAAACCTATGGATTGCTATGTCTCCGAAAGAGAATCAAGCATGTGTACAGGGGCATAAACGCAGCAGTGATAGGATTGGAGAGGTTCGGTGAGCAAATGAAGACCCTTTGAAGTCATATTGCATGGTACCCATTACACGGGTCTCAACTCTCCAGGTTTAAGGTATTCTTCCTTCAGCTAAAACATGCATGTGGAACCCAAGTATGATCAACCATGTGAACGGGAGACGTGTTCAAATATGTCTCAGTTTTCGTCCCCTGGTACTCGGGTGCAACATTCCAGACACTTTACTAACACTCTCCCCACTTGGACAGTCAGCGCCTTTAACCTCCTGTTTGGCCCAGTTTGCAATTTCTGTGGAAGATGAACAGGAATAGCGAGAACCAATGAGAGGCTAGCTGGAGGTGTCTGGACGGGCAAATTTTACTCTCATTTCCCACCAGGAAGAGGAAATAACCAAAGGCTCCGCGTGCCGTACCGGAACCAGATTAGGGCCTGAAGCCATCCTGCGGTGTTGCGGCCAGCTCAAAAGAAAGCGAGTTGAAGAAAGGAGCTCAGGGGCACTGTAATTCACAAACCTGCAGAGTTATAAATGACAGCTATCGTCCAAAAATAGACTGAAGTAAGGCTGCCAAGAGGACTTGAAAGCGGGGCAGAATTGCAGGAAAACGATTTCAGGAGGTAGACTGGAATTGCATTGAAAGCATAGGAAAAGAGGCAGAACGTCCACAATGATGCACTTGGCCAAAAAGGGCGTATGCGTTTTTTCCTGAATATATTGAGGAAAAAAGGCATACGCCCTTTTTGGCCAACCAAGCAAGCTTGCAAAGGAAATCTGCACTACAATGAAGTCTCACTTCCCCCCGGTCAGAAGGGCCATCTGAAAAAAGTGTAAATCCAGAAAGGCAGGACAGGCCATGGAGAACTGGGAGCCTTGTTATGCTGATGGGCGGGATGTAAATTGCCAACAACCACTCGGGAGAAGTGTATGGTGTTTCCTGAAACATCTAAAAAACAAAGCAACAGAACCTAGGGCACTTCCACTTATGGTCCTATAGCTTAGGGAAATTAAAATCAAAAAGACACAGCCACCCCAAAGTTTGGAACGGCTCTGTTTACAAGAACCTCGTTTACAGTAGAAGTTCAACATCGCAGAAAGTGAAAAATGGATAAAGAACTTGTGGTACTTACGTACAATGCAGTATCACTCAGCAATGAAATCTATGTCATCAGGCCCGTAGCAGCATAATGAGTGGATTCAGGTACGATGATTCTAACTGAAATAAGTCACACAGAAAAAGAAACATCATAAGATATCACTAATACACGGAATGTAAACTTGGCTACACAGGAACTGAATTACAGAACAGAACAGGGTCTCAAATTTAGAAAACCAACTTATGCTTGCTTAAGGGTAAAGGTGAGTTGGGGTGCTGCATAAAACCAGAGATTGAAATGAGCACAGATAAATTTCCTTAAGCCAAATATGGAATAGACAAGAGCTACTCCTTGCTCAACGAAATGGACTCAACACCGCATATTAAATGCCTAAGAATGTACCTGACTAGTAAGTATCTTAAAACCTATGGATTGCTATGTCTCCGAAAGAGAATCAAGCATGTGTACAGGGGCATAAACGCAGCAGTGATAGGATTGGAGAGGTTCGGTGAGCAAATGAAGACCCTTTGAAGTCATATTGCATGGTACCCATTCCACGGGTTTCAACTACCCAGGTTTAAGGTATTCTTCCTTCAGCTAAAACATGCATGTGGGACCTAGAGTATGATCAACCATGTGATCGGGAGACGTGTTCAAATATGTCTCAGTTTTCGTACCCTGGTACTCGGGTGCAACATTCCAGACGCTTTACTAACACTCTCCCCACTTGGAGAGTCAGTCCCTTTAACCTCCTGTTTGGCCCAGTTTGCAATTTCTGTGGAAGATGAACAGGAATAGCGAGAACCAATGAGAGAGTAGCTGGAGGTGTCTGGATGGGCAAATTTAACTCTCATTTCCCACCAGGAAGAGGAATTAACCAAAGGCTCAGCGTGCCGTGCCAGAACCAGATTAGGGCCTGAAGACATCCTGCGGTGTTGCGGCCAGGTCACAAGAAAGCGAGTTGAAGAAAGGAGCTCAGGGGCACTGTAATTCACAAACCTGCAGAGTTATAAATGACAGCTATCGTCCAAAAATAGACTGAAGTAAGGCTGCCAAGAGGACTTGAAAGCGGGGCAGAATTGCAGGAAACCGATTTCAGGAGGTAGACTGGAATTGCATTGAAAGCATAGGAAAAGAGGCAGAACGTCCACAATGATGCACTTGGCCAAAAAGGGCGTATGCGTTTTTTCCTGAATATATTCAGGAAAAAATATACGCCCTTTTTGGCCAACCAAGCAAGCTTGCAAAGGAAATCTGCACTACAATGAAGTCTCACTTCCCCCCGGTCAAAAGGGCCATCTGAAAAAAGTGTAAAATCCAGAAAGGCACGACAGGCCATGGAGAACTGGGAGCCTTGTTATGCTGATGGGCGGGATGTAAATTGCCAACAACCACTCGGGACAAGTGTATGGTGTTTCCTGAAACATCTAAAAAACAAAGCAACAGAGCCTAGGGCACTTCCACTTATGGTCCTATAGCTTAGGGAAATTAAAATCAAAAAGACACAGCCACCCCAAAGTTTGGAACGGCTCTGTTTACAAGAACCTCGTTTACAGTACAAGTTCAACATCGCAGAAAGTGAAAAATGGATAAAGAACTTGTGGTACTTACGTACAATGCAGTATCACTCAGCAATGAAATCTATGTCATCAGGCCCCAGGCAGCATAATGAGTAGATTCAGGTACGATGATTCTAACTGAAATAAGTCACACAGAAAAAGAAACATCATAAGATATCACTAATACACGGAATGTAAACTTGGCTACACAGGAACTGAATTCCAAAACAGAACAGGTTCTCAAATTTAGAAAACCAACTTATGCTTGCTTAAGGGTAAAGGTGAGTTGGGGTGCTGCATAAAACCAGAGATTGAAATGAGCACAGATAAAGTTCCTTAAGCCAAATATGGAATAGACAAGAGCTACTCCTTGCTCAACGAAATGGACTCAACACCGCATATTAAACGCCTAAGAATGTACCTGACTAGTAGGTATCTTAAAACCTATGGATTGCTATGTCTCCGAAAGAGAATCAAGCATGTGTACAGGGGCATAAACGCAGCAGTGATAGGATTGGAGAGGTTCGGTGAGCAAATGAAGACCCTTTGAAGTCATATTGCATGGTACCCATTCCACGGGTTTCAACTACCCAGGTTTTAGGTATTCTTCCTTCAGCTAAAACATGCATGTGGAACCCAGAGTATGATCAACCATGTGATCGGGAGACGTGTTCAAATATGTCTCAGTTTTCCTCCCCTGGTACTCGGGTGCAACATTCCAGATGCTTTACTAACACTCTCCCCACTTGGAGAGTCAGCGCCTTTAACCTCCTGTTTGGCCCAGTTTGCAATTTCTGCGGAAGATGAACAGGAATAGCGAGAACCAATGAGAGGCTAGCTGGAGGTGTCTGGACGGGCAAATTTAACTCTCATTTCCCACCAGGAAGAGGAAATAACCAAAGGCTCAGCGTGCCGTACCGGAACCAGATTAGGGCCTGAAGCCATCCTGCGGTGTTGCGGCCAGCTCAAAAGAAACCGAGTTGAAGAAAGGAGCTCAGGGGCACTGTAATGCACAAACCTGCAGAGTTATAAATGACAGCTATCGTCCAAAAATAGACTGAAGTAAGGCTGCCAAGAGGACTTGAAAGCGGGGCAGAATTGCAGGAAACCGATTTCAGGAGGTAGACTGGAATTGCATTGAAAGCATAGGAAAAGAGGCAGAACGTCCACAATGATGCACTTGGCCAAAAAGAGCGTATGCGTTTTTTCCTGAATATATTCAGGAAAAAACGCATACGCCCTTTTTGGTCAACCAAGCAAACTTGCAAAGGAAATCTGCACTACAATGAAGTCTCACTTCCCCCCGGTCAAAAGGGCCATCTGAAAAAAGTGTAAAATCCAGAAAGGCAGGACAGGCCATGGAGAACTGGGAGCCTTGTTATGCTGATGGGCGGGATGTAAATTGCCAACAACCACTCGGGAGAAGTGTATGGTGTTTCCTGAAACATCTAAAAAACAAAGCAACAGAACCTAGGGCACTTCCACTTATGGTCCTATAGCTTAGGGAAATTAAAATGAAAAAGACACAGCCACCCCAAAGTTTGGAACGGCTCTGTTTACAAGAACCTCGTTTACAGTACAAGTTCAACATCGCAGAAAGTGAAAAATGGATAAAGAAGTTGTGGTATTTACTTACAAAGCAATATCACTCAGCAATGAAATCTGTGTCATCAGGCCCTTAGCAGCACAATGAGTGGATTCAGGTATGATGATTCTAACTGAAATAAGTCACACAGAAAAAGAAACATCATAAGATATCAGTAATACACGGAATGGAAACTTGGCTACACAGGAACTGAATTACAGAACAGAACAGGGTCTCAAATTTAGAAAACCAACTTATTCTTGCTTAAGGGTAAAGGTGAGTTGGGGTGCTACATAAAACCAGAGATTGAAATGAGCACAGATAAAGTTCCTTAAGCCAAATATGGAATAGACAAGAGCTACTCCTTGCTCAACGAAATGGACTCAACACCCCATATTAAACGCCTAAGAATGTACCTGACTAGTAAGTATCTTAAAACCTATGGATTGCTATGTCTCCGAAAGAGAATCAAGCATGTGTACAGGGGCATAAACGCAGCAGTGATAGGATTGGAGAGGTTCGGTGAGCAAATGAAGACCCTTTGAAGTCATATTGCATGGTACCCATTCCACGGGTTTCAACTACCCAGGTTTAAGGTATTCTTCCTTCAGCTAAAACATGCATGTGGAACCTAGAGTATGATCAACCATGTGAACGGGAGACGTGTTCAAATATGTCTCAGTTTTCCTCCCCTGGTACTCGGGTGCAACATTCCAGACGCTTTACTAACACTCTCCCCACTTGGAGAGTCAGCGCCTTTAACCTCCTGTTTGGCCCAGTTTGCAATTTCTGCGGAAGATGAACAGGAATAGCGAGAACCAATGAGAGGCTAGCTGGAGGTGTCTGGACGGGCAAATTTAACTCTCATTTCCCACCAGGAAGAGGAAATAACCAAAGGCTCAGTGTGCCATGCCGGAACCAGATTAGGGCCTGAAGCCATCCTGCGGTGTTGCGGCCAGGTCACAAGAAAGCGAGTTGAAGAAAGGAGCTCAGGGGCACTGTAATTCACAAACCTGCAGAGTTATAAATGACAGCTATCGTCCAAAAATAGACTGAAGTAAGGCTGCCAAGAGGACTTGAAAGCGGGGCAGAATTGCAGGAACCCGATTTCAGGAGGTAGACTGGAATTGCATTGAAAGCATAGGAAAAGAGGCAGAACGTCCACAATGATGCACTTGGCCAAAAAGGGCGTATGCGTTTTTTCCTGAATATATTCAGGAAAAAACGCATACGCCCTTTTTGGCCAACCAAGCAAGCTTGCAAAGGAAATCTGCACTACAATGAAGTCTCACTTCCCCCCAGTCAAAAGGGCCATCTGAAAAAAGTGTAAAATCCAGAAAGGCAACAGGCCATTGAGAACTGGGAGCCTTGTTATGCTGATGGGCGGGATGTAAATTGCCAACAGACACTCGGGAGAAGTGTATGGTGTTTCCTGAAACATCTCAAAAACAAAGCAACAGAGCCTAGGGCACTTCCACTTATGGTCCTATAGCTTAGGGAAATTAAAATCAAAAAGACACAGCCACCCCAAAGTTTGGAACGGCTCTGTTTACAAGAACCTCGTTTACAGTACAAGTTCAACATCGCAGAAAGGGAAAAATGGATAAAGAACTTGTGGTACTTACGTACAATGCAGTATCACTCAGCAATGAAATCTCTGTCATCAGGCCCGTAGCAGCATAATGAGTAGATTCAGGTACGATGATTCTAACTGAAATAAGTCACACAGAAAAAGAAACATCATAAGATATCACTAATACACGGAATGTAAACTTGGCTACACAGGAACTGAATTCGAAAACAGAACAGGTTCTCAAATTTAGAAAACCAACTTATGCTTGCTTAAGGGGAAAGGTGAGTTGGGTTGCTGCATAAAACCAGAGATTGAAATGAGCACAGATAAAGTTCCTTAAGCCAAATATGGAATAGACAAGAGCTACTCCTTGCTCAACGAAATGGACTCAACACCGCATATTAAACGCCTAAGAATGTACCTGACTTGTAAGTATCTTAAAACCTATGGATTGCTATGTCTCCGAAAGAGAATCAAGCATGTGTACAGGGGCATAAACGCAGCAGTGATAGGATTGGAGAGGTTCGGTGAGCAAATGAAGACCCTTTGAAGTCATATTGCATGGTACCCATTCCACGGGTTTCAACTACCCAGGTTTTAGGTATTCTTCCTTCAGCTAAAACATGCATGTGGAACCCAGAGTATGATCAACCATGTGATCGGGAGACGTGTTCAAATATGTCTCAGTTTTCCTCCCCTGGTACTCGGGTGCAACATTCCAGACGCTTTTCTAACACTCTCCCCACTTGGAGAGTCAGCGCCTTTAACCTCCTGTTTGGCCCAGTTTGCAATTTCTGCGGAAGATGAACAGGAATAGCGAGAACCAATGAGAGGCTAGCTGGAGGTGTCTGGACGGGCAAATTTAACTCTCATTTCCCAACAGGAAGAGGAAATAACCAAAGGCTCAGCGTGCCGTACCGGAACCAGATTAGGGCCTGAAGCCATCCTGCGGTGTTGCGGCCAGCTCAAAAGAAAGCGAGTTGAAGAAAGGAGCTCAGGGGCACTGTAATTCACAAACCTGCAGAGTTATAAATGACAGCTATCGTCCAAAAATAGACTGAAGTAACGCTGCCAAGAGGACTTGAAAGCGGGGCAGAATTGCAGGAAACCGATTTCAGGAGGTAGACTGGAATTGCATTGAAAGCATAGGAAAAGAGGCAGAACGTCCACAATGATGCACTTGGCCAAAAAGGGCGTATGCGTTTTTTCCTGAATATATTCAGGAAAAAACGCATACGCCCTTTTTGGCCAACCAAGCAAGCTTGCAAAGGAAATCTGCACTACAATGAAGTCTCACTTCCCCCCGGTCAAAAGGGCCATCTGAAAAAAGTGTAAAATCCAGAAAGGCAGGACAGGCCATGGAGAACTGGGAGCCTTGTTATGCTGATGGGCGGGATGTAAATTGCCAACAACCACTCGGGAGAAGTGTATGGTGTTTCCTGAAACATCTAAAAAACAAAGCAACAGAGCCTAGGGCACTTCCACTTATGGTCCTATAGCTTAGGGAAATTAAAATGAAAAAGACACAGCCACCCCAAAGTTTGGAACCGCTCCGTTTACAAGAACCTCGTTTACAGTACAAGTTCAACATCGCAGAAAGTGAAAAATGGATAAAGAAGTTGTGGTATTTACTTACAAAGCAATATCACTCAGCAATGAAATCTGTGTCATCAGGCCCTTAGCAGCACAATGAGTGGATTCAGGTATGATGATTCTAACTGAAATAAGTCACACAGAAAAAGAAACATCATAAGATATCAGTAATACACGGAATGGAAACTTGGCTACACAGGAACTGAATTACAGAACAGAACAGGGTCTCAAATTTAGAAAACCAACTTATTCTTGCTTAAGGGTAAAGGTGAGTTGGGGTGCTGCATAAAACCAGAGATTGAAATGAGCACAGATAAAGTTCCTTAAGCCAAATATGGAATAGACAAGAGCTACTCCTTGCTCAACGAAATGGACTCAACACCCCATATTAAACGCCTAAGAATGTACCTGACTAGTAAGTATCTTAAAACCTATGGATTGCTATGTCTCCGAAAGAGAATCAAGCATGTGTACAGGGGCATAAACGCAGCAGTGATAGGATTGGAGAGGTTCGGTGAGCAAATGAAGACCCTTTGAAGTCATATTGCATGGTACCCATTCCACGGGTTTCAACTACCCAGGTTTAAGGTATTCTTCCTTCAGCTAAAACATGCATGTGGAACCTAGAGTATGATCAACCATGTGAACGGGAGACGTGTTCAAATATGTCTCAGTTTTCCTCCCCTGGTACTCGGGTGCAACATTCCAGACGCTTTACTAACACTCTCCCCACTTGGAGAGTCAGCGCCTTTAACCTCCTGTTTGGCCCAGTTTGCAATTTCTGCGGAAGATGAACAGGAATAGCGAGAACCAATGAGAGGCTAGCTGGAGGTGTCTGGACGGGCAAATTTAACTCTCATTTCCCAACAGGAAGAGGAAATAACCAAAGGCTCAGTGTGACGTGCCGGAACCAGATTAGGGCCTGAAGCCATCCTGCGGTGTTGCGGCCAGGTCACAAGAAAGCGAGTTGAAGAAAGGAGCTCAGGGGCACTGTAATTCACAAACCTGCAGAGTTATAAATGACAGCTATCGTCCAAAAATATACTGAAGTAAGGCTGCCAAGAGGACTTGAAAGCGGGGCAGAATTGCAGGAAACCGATTTCAGGAGGTAGACTGGAATTGCATTGAAAGCATAGGAAAAGAGGCAGAACGTCCACAATGATGCACTTGGCCAAAAAGGGCGTATGCGTTTTTTCCTGAATATATTCAGGAAAAAACGCATACGCCCTTTTTGGCCAACCAAGCAAGCTTGCAAAGGAAATCTGCACTACAATGAAGTCTCACTTCCCCCCAGTCAAAAGGGCCATCTGAAAAAAGTGTAAAATCCAGAAAGGCAACAGGCCATTGAGAACTGGGAGCCTTGTTATGCTGATGGGCGGGATGTAAATTGCCAACAGACACTCGGGAGAAGTGTATGGTGTTTCCTGAAACATCTAAAAAACAAAGCAACAGAGCCTAGGGCACTTCCACTTATGGTCCTATAGCTTAGGGAAATTAAAATCAAAAAGACACAGCCACCCCAAAGTTTGGAACGGCTCTGTTTACAAGAACCTCGTTTACAGTACAAGTTCAACATCGCAGAAAGTGAAAAATGGATAAAGAACTTGTGGTACTTACGTACAATGCAGTATCACTCAGCAATGAAATCTATGTCATCAGGCCCGTAGAAGCATAATGAGTAGATTCAGGTACGATGATTCTAACTGAAATAAGTCACACAGAAAAAGAAACATCATAAGATATCACTAATACACGGAATGTAAACTTGGCTACACAGGAACTGAATTCCAAAACAGAACAGGTTCTCAAATTTAGAAAACCAACTTATGCTTGCTTAAGGGGAAAGGTGAGTTGGGTTGCTGCATAAAACCAGAGATTGAAATGAGCACAGATAAAGTTCCTTAAGCCAAATATGGAATAGACAAGAGCTACTCCTTGCTCAACGAAATGGACTCAACACCGCATATTAAACACCTAAGAATGTACCTGACTTGTAAGTATCTTAAAACCTATGGATTGCTATGTCTCCGAAAGAGAATCAAGCATGTGTACAGGGGCATAAATGCAGCAGTGATAGGATTGGAGAGGTTCGGTGAGCAAATGAAGACCCTTTGAAGTCATATTGCATGGTACCCATTACACGGGTCTCAACTCTCCAGGTTTAAGGTATTCTTCCTTCAGCTAAAACATGCATGTGGAACCCAAGTATGATCAACCATGTGAACGGGAGATGTGTTCAAATATGTCTCAGTTTTCCTCCCCTGGTACTCGGGTGCAACATTCCAGACGCTTTACTAACACTCTCCCCACTTGGAGAGTCAGCACCTTTAACCTCCTGTTTGGCACAGTTTGCAATTTCTGCGGAAGATGAACAGGAATAGCGAGAACCAATGAGAGGCTAGCTGGAGGTGTCTGGACGGGCAAATTTAACTCTCATTTCCCACCAGGAAGAGGAAATAACCAAAGGCTCAGCGTGCCGTACCGGAACCAGATTAGGGCCTGAAGCCATCCTGCAGTGTTGCGGCCAGGTCACAAGAAAGCGAGTTGAAGAAAGGAGCTGAGGGGCACTGTAATTCACACACCTGCAGAGTTATAAATGACAGCTATCGTCCAAAAATAGACTGAAGTAAGGCTGCCAAGAGGACTTGAAAGCGGGGCAGAATTGCAGGAAACCGATTTCAGGAGGTAGACTGGAATTGCATTGAAAGCATAGGAAAAGAGGCAGAACGTCCACAATGATGCACTTGGCCAAAAAGGGCGTATGCGTTTTTTCCTGAATATATTCAGGAAAAAACGCATACGCCCTTTTTGGCCAACCAAGCAAGCTTGCAAAGGAAATCTGCACTACAATGAAGTCTCACTTCCCCCCGGTCAAAAGGGCCATCTGAAAAAAGTGTAAAATCCAGAAAGGCAACAGGCCATTGAGAACTGGGAGCCTTGTTATGCTGAAGGGCGGGATGTAAATTGCCAACAGACACTTGGGAGAAGTGTATGGTGTTTCCTGAAACATCTAAAAAACAAAGCAACAGAGCCTAGGGCAGTTCCACTTATGGTCCTATAGCTTAGGGAAATTAAAATCAAAAAGACACAGCCACCCCAAAGTTTGGAACGGCTCTGTTTACAAGAACCTCGTTTACAGTACAAGTTCAACATCGCAGAAAGTGAAAAATGGATAAAGAAGTTGTGGTATTCACTTACAAAGCAATATCACTCAGCAATGAAATCTATGTCATCAGGCCCTTAGCAACACAATGAGTGGATTCAGGTATGATGATTCTAACTGAAATAAGTCACACAGAAAAAGAAACATCATAAGATATCAGTAATACACGGAATGGAAACTTGGCTACACAGGAACTGAATTACAGAACAGAACAGGGTCTCAAATTTAGAAAAACAACTTATGCTTGCTTAAGGGTAAAGGTGAGTTGGGGTGCTGCATAAAACCAGAGATTGAAATGAGCACAGATAAAGTTCCTTAAGCCAAATATGGAATAGACAAGAGCTACTCCTTGCTCAACGAAATGGACTCAACACCCCATATTAAACGCCTAAGAATGTACCTGACTTGTAAGTATTTTAAAACCTATGGATTGCTATGTCTCCGAAACAGAATCAAGCATGTGTACAGGGGCATAAACGCAGCAGTGATAGGATTGGAGAGGTTCGGTGAGCAAATGAAGACCCTTTGAAGTCATATTGCATGGTACCCATTACACGGGTCTCAACTCTCCAGGTTTAAGGTATTCTTCCTTCAGCTAAAACATGCATGTGGAACCCAAGTATGATCAACCATGTGAACGGGAGATGTGTTCAAATATGTCTCAGTTTTCCTCCCCTGGTACTCGGGTGCAACATTCCAGACGCTTTACTAACACTCTCCCCACTTGGAGAGTCAGCACCTTTAACCTCCTGTTTGGCACAGTTTGCAATTTCTGCGGAAGATGAACAGGAATAGCGAGAACCAATGAGAGGCTAGCTGGAGGTGTCTGGACGGGCAAATTTAACTCTCATTTCCCACCAGGAAGAGGAATTAACCAAAGGCTCAGCATGCCGGGCCGGAACCAGATTAGGGCCTGAAGCCATCCTGCGGTGTTGCGGCCAGGTCACAAGAAAGCGAGTTGAAGAAAGGAGCTCAGGGGCACTGTAATTCACAAACCTGCAGAGTTATAAATGACAGCTATCGTCCAAAAATAGACTGAAGTAAGGCTGCCAAGAGGACTTGAAAGCGGGGCAGAATTGCAGGAAACCGATTTCAGGAGGTAGACTGGAATTGCATTGAAAGCATAGGAAAATAGGCAGGACGTCCACAATGATGCACTTGGCCAAAAAGGGCGTATGCGTTTTTTCCTGAATATATTCAGGAAAAAACGCATACGCCCTTTTTGGCCAACCAAGCAAGCTTGCAAAGGAAATCTGCACTACAATGAAGTCTCACTTCCCCCCGGTCAAAAGGGCCATCTGAAAAAAGTGTAAAATCCAGAAAGGCAGGACAGGCCATGGAAAACTGGGAGCCTTGTTATGCTGATGGGCGGGATGTAAATTGCCAACAACCACTCCGGAGAAGTGTATGGTGTTTCCTGAAACATCTAAAAAACAAAGCAACAGAGCCTAGGGCACTGCCACTTATGGTCCTATAGCTTAGGGTAATTAAAATCAAAAAGACATAGCCACCCCAATGTTTGGGACGCCTCTGTTTACAAGAACCTCGTTTACAGTACAAGTTCAACATCGCAGAAAGTGAAAAATGGATAAAGAAGTTGTGGTATTTACTTACAAAGCAATATCACTCAGCAATGAAATCTATGTCATCAGGCCCTTAGCATCACAATGAGTGGATTCAGGTATGATGATTCTAACTGAAATAAGTCACACAGAAAAAGAAACATCATAAGATATCAGTAATACACGGAATGTAAACTTGGCTACACAGGAACTGAATTACAGAACAGAACAGGGTCTCAAATTTAGAAAACCAACTTATGCTTGCTTAAGGGTAAAGGTGAGTTGGGGTGCTGCATAAAACCAGAGATTGAAATGAGCACAGATAAAGTTCCTTAAGTCAAATATGGAATAGACAAGAGCTACTCCTTGCTCAACGAAATGGACTCAACACCGCATATTAAACGCCTAAGAATGTACCTGACTAGTAAGTATCTTAAAACCTATGGATTGCTATGTCTCCGAAAGAGAATCAAGCATGTGTACAGGGGCATAAACGCAGCAGTGATAGGATTGGAGAGGTTCGGTGAGCAAATGAAGACCCTTTGAAGTCATATTGCATGGTACCCATTACACGAGTCTCAACTCTCCAGGTTTAAGGTATTCTTCCTTCAGCTAAAACATGCATGTGGAACCCAAGTATGATCAACCATGTGAACGGGAGACGTGTTCAAATATGTCTCAGTTTTCCTCCCCTGGTACTCGGGTGCAACATTCCAGACGCTTTTCTAACACTCTCCCCACTTGGAGAGTCAGTCCCTTTAACCTCCTGTTTGGCCCAGTTTGCAATTTCTGCGGAAGATGAACAGGAATAGCGAGAACCAATGAGAGGCTAGCTGGAGGTGTCTGGACGGGCAAATTTAACTCTCATTTCCCACCAGGAAGAGGAAATAACCAAAGGCTCAGCGTGCCGTGCCGGAACCAGATTAGGGCCTGAAGCCATTCTGCGGTGTTGCAGCCAGCTCAAAAGAAAGCGAGTTGAAGAAAGGAGCTCAGGGGCACTGTAATTCACAAACCTGCAGAGTTATAAATGACAGCTATCGTCCAAAAATAGACTGAAGTAAGGCTGCCAAGAGGACTTGAAAGCGGGGCAGAATTGCAGGAACCCGATTTCAGGAGGTAGACTGGAATTGCATTGAAAGCATAGGAAAAGAGGCAGAACGTCCACAATGATGCACTTGGCCAAAAAGGGCGTATGCGTTTTTTCCTGAATATATTCAGGAAAAAACGCATACGCCCTTTTTGGCCAACCAAGCAAGCTTGCAAAGGAAATCTGCACTACAATGAAGTCTCACTTCCCCCCGGTCAAAAGGGCCATCTGAAAAAAGTGTAAAATCCAGAAAGGCAGGACAGGCCATGGAAAACTGGGAGCCTTGTTATGCTGATGGGCGGGATGTAAATTGCCAACAACCACTCGGGAGAAGTGTATGGTGTTTCCTGAAACATCTAAAAAACAAAGCAACAGAGCCTAGGGCACTTCCACTTATGGTCCTATAGCTTAGGGAAATTAAAATCAAAAAGACACAGCCACCCCAAAGTTTGGAACGGCTCTGTTTAAAAGAACCTCGTTTACAGTACAAGTTCAACATCGCAGAAAGTGAAAAATGGATAAAAAAGTTGTGGTATTTACTTACAAAGCAATATCACTCAGCAATGAAATCTATGTCATCAGGCCCTTAGCAGCACAATGAGTGGATTCAGGTATGATGATTCTAACTGAAATAAGTCACACAGAAAAAGAAACATCATAAGATATCAGTAATACACGGAATGGAAACTTGGCTACACAGGAACTGAATTACAGAACAGAACAGGGTCTCAAATTTAGAAAACCAACTTATGCTTGCTTAAGGGGAAAGGTGAGTTGGGGTGCTGCATAAAACCAGAGATTGAAATGAGCACAGATAAAGTTCCTTAAGCCAAATATGGAATAGACAAGAGCTACTCCTTGCTCAACGAAATGGACTCAACACCCCATATTAAATGCCTAAGAATGTACCTGACTAGTAAGTATCTTAAAACCTATGGATTGCTATGTCTCCGAAAGAGAATCAAGCATGTGTACAGGGGCATAAACGCAGCAGTGATAGGATTGGAGATGTTCGGTGAGCAAATGAAGACCCTTTGAAGTCATATTGCATGGTACCCATTCCACGGGTTTCAAATACCCAGGTTTAAAGTATTCTTCCTTCAGCTAAAACATGCATGTGAAACCTAGAGTATGATCAACCATGTGATCGGGAGACGTGTTCAAATATGTCTCAGTTTTCGTAACCTGGTACTCGGGTGCAACATTCCAGACACTTTACTAACACTCTCCCCACTTGGAGAGTCAGTCCCTTTAACCTCCTGTTTGGCCCAGTTTGCAATTTCTGCGGAAGATGAACAGGAATAGCGAGAACCAATGAGAGACTAGCTGGAGGTGTCTGGACGGGCAAATTTAACTCTCATTTCCCACCAGGAAGAGGAATTAACCAAAGGCTCAGCGTGCCGTGCCGGAACCAGATTAGGGCCTGAAGCCATCCTGGGTGTTTCGGCCAGCTCACAAGAAAGCGACTTGAAGAAAGGAGCTCAGGGGCACTGTAATTCACAAAACTGCAGAGTTATAAATGACAGCTATCGTCCAAAAATAGACTGAAGTAAGGCTGCCAAGAGGACTTGAAAGCGGGGCAGAATTGCAGGAAACCGATTTCAGGAGGTAGACTGGAATTGCATTGAAAGCATAGGAAAAGAGGCAGAACGTCCACAATGATGCACTTGGCCAAAAAGGGCGTATGCGTTTTTTCCTGAATATATTCAGGAAAAAACGCATACGCCCTTTTTGGCCAACCAAGCAAGCTTGCAAAGGAAATCTGCACTACAATGAAGTCTCACTTCCCCCCGGTCAAAAGGGCCATCTGAAAAAAGTGTAAAATCCAGAAAGGCAGGACAGGCCATGGAGAACTGGGAGCCTTGTTATGCTGATGGGCGGGATGTAAATTGCCAACAACCACTCGGGAGAAGTGTATGGTGTTTCCTGAAACATCTAAAAAACAAAGCAACAGAGCCTAGGGCACTTCCACTTATGGTCCTATAGCTTAGGGAAATTAAAATCAAAAAGACACAGCCACCCCAAAGTTTGGGACGCCTCTGTTTACAAGAACCTCGTTTACCGTACAAGTTCAATATCACAGAAAGTGAAAAATGGATAAAGAACTTGTGGTACTTACGTACAATGCAGTATCACTCAACAATGAAATCTATGTCATCAGCCCCGTAGCAGCATAATGAGTGGATTCAGGTACGATGATTCTAACTGAAATAAGTCACACAGAAAAAGAAACATCATAAGATATCACTAATACACGGAATGTAAACTTGGCTACACAGGAACTGAATTCCAAAACAGAACAGGGTCTCAAATTTAGAAAACCAACTTATGCTTGCTTAAGGGGAAAGGTGAGTTGGGGTGCTGCATAAAACCAGAGATTCAAATGAGCACAGATAACGTTCCTTAAGCCAAATATGGAATACACAAGAGCTACTCCTTGCTCAACGAAATGGACCCAACACCCCAAATTAAACGCCTAAGAATGTACCTGACTAGTAAGTATCTTAAAACCTATGGATTGCTATGTCTCCGAAGGAGAATCAAGCGCATGTACCGGGGCATAAACACAGCAGTGATAGGATTGGAGAGGTTCGGTGAGCAAATGAAGACCCTTTGAAGTCATATTGCATGGTACCCATTCCACGGGTCTCAACTCTCCAGGTTTAAGGTATTCTTCCTTCAGCTAAAACATGCATGTGGAACCCAAGTATGATCAACCATGTGAATGGGAGACGTGTTCAAATATGTCTCAGTTTTCCTCCCCTGGTACTCGGGTGCAACATTCCAGACGCTTTACTAACACTCCTCCCACTTAGAGAGTCAGCGCCTTTAACCTCCTGTTTGGCCCAGTTTGCAATTTCTGCGGAAGATGAACAGGAATAGCGAGAACCAATGAGAGACTAGCTGGAGGTGTCTGGACGGGCAAATTTAACTCTCATTTCCCACCAGGAAGAGGAAATAACCAAAGGCTAAGCGTGCCGTGCCGGAACCAGATTAGGGCCTGAAGCCATCCTGCGGTGTTGCAGCCAGCTCACAAGAAAGCGAGTTGAAGAAAGGAGCTCAGGGACACTCTAATTCACAAACCTGCAGAGTTATAAATGACAGCTATCGTCCAAAAATAGACTGAAGTAAGGCTGCCAAGAGGACTTGAAAGCGGGGCAGAATTGCAGGAAACCGATTTCAGGAGGTAGACTGGAATTGCATTGAAAGCATAGGAAAAGAGGCAGAACGTCCACAATGATGCACTTGGCCAAAAAGGGCGTATGCGTTTTTTCCTGAATATATTCAGGAAAAAACGCATACGCCCTTTTTGGCCAACCAAGCAAGCTTGCAAAGGAAATCTGCACTACAATGAAGTCTCACTTCCCCCGGTCAAAAGGGCCATCTGAGAAAAGTGTAAAATCCAGAAAGGCAGGACAGGCCATGGAGAACTGGGAGCCTTGTTATGCTGATGGGCGGGATGTAAATTGCCAACAGACACTCGGGAGAACTGTATGGTGTTTCCTGAAACATCTAAAAAACAAAGAAACAGACCCTAGGGCACTTCCACTTATGGTCCTATAGCTTAGGGAAATTAAAATCAAAAAGACACAGCCACCCCAAAGTTTGGGACGCCTCTGTTTACAAGAACCTCGTTTACCGTACAAGTTCAATATCACAGAAAGTGAAAAATGGATAAAGAACTTGTGGTACTTACGTACAATGCAGTATCACTCAGCAATGAAATCTATGTCATCAGGCCCATAGCAGCATAATGAGTGGATTCAGGTACGATGATTCTAACTGAAATAAGTCACACAGAAAAAGAAACATCATAAGATATCACTAATACACGGAATGTAAACTTGGCTACACAGGAACTGAATTCCAAAACAGAACAGGTTCTCAAATTTAGAAAACCAACTTATGCTTGCTTAAGGGGAAATGTGAGTTGCGGTGCTGCATAAAACCAGAGATTGAAATGAGCACAGATAAAGTTCCTTAAGCCAAATATGGAATAGACAAGAGCTACTCCTTGCTCAACGAAATGGACTCAACACCGCATATTAAACGCCTAAGAATGTACCTGACTAGTAAGTATCTTAAAACCTATGGATTGCTATGTCTCCGAAAGAGAATCAAGCATGTGTACAGGGGCATAAACGCAGCAGTGATAGGATTGGAGAGGTTCGGTGAGCAAATGAAGACCCTTTGAAGTCATATTGCATGGTACCCATTCCACGGGTTTCAACTACCCAGGTTTAAGGTATTCTTCCTTCAGCTAAAACATGCATGTGGAACCCAAGTATGATCAACCATGTGAACGGGAGACGTGTTCAAATATGTCTCAGTTTTCCTCCCCTGGTACTCGGGTGCAACATTCCAGACGCTTTACTAACACTCTCCCCACTTGGAGAGTCAGTCCCTTTAACCTCCTGTTTGGCCCAGTTTGCAATTTCTGCGGAAGATGAACAGGAATAGCGAGAACCAATGAGAGGCTAGCTGGAGGTGTCTGGACAGGCAAATTTAACTCTCATTTCCCACCAGGAAAGGGAAATAACCAAAGGCTCAGCATGCTGCACCGGAACCAGATTAGGGCCTGAAGCCATCCTGCGGTGTTGCAGCCAGCTCAAAAGAAAGCGAGTTGAAGAAAGGAGCTCAGGGGCACTGTAATTCACACACCTGCAGAGTTATAAATGACAGCTATCGTCCAAAAATAGACTGAAGTAAGGCTGCCAAGAGGACTTGAAAGCGGGGCAGAATTGCAGGAACCCGATTTCAGGAGGTAGACTGGAATTGCATTGAAAGCATAGGAAAAGAGGCAGAACGTCCACAATGATGCACTTGGCCAAAAAGGGCGTATGCGTTTTTTCCTGAATATATTCAGGAAAAAACGCATACGCCCTTTTTGGCCAACCAAGCAAGCTTGCAAAGGAAATCTGCACTACAATGAAGTCTCACTTCCCCCCGGTCAAAAGGGCCATCTGAAAAAAGTGTAAAATCCAGAAATGCAGGACAGGCCATGGAAAACTGGGAGCCTTGTTATGCTGATGGGCGGGATGTAAATTGCCAACAACCACTCGGGAGAAGTGTATGGTGTTTCCTGAAACATCTAAAAAACAAAGCAACAGAACCTAGGGCACTTCCACTTATGGTCCTATAGCTTAGGGAAATTAAAATCAAAAAGACACAGCCACCCCAAAGTTTGGAACGGCTCTGTTTACAAGAACCTCGTTTACAGTACAAGTTCAACATCGCAGAAAGTGAAAAATGGATAAAGAAGTTGTGGTATTTACTTACAAAGCAATATCACTCAACAATGAAATCTGTGTCATCAGGCCCTTAGCAGCACAATGACTGGATTCAGGTATGATGATTCTAACTGAAATAAGTCACACAGAAAAAGAAACATCATAAGATATCAGTAATACACGGAATGGAAACTTGGCTACACAGGAACTGAATTACAGAACAGAACAGGGTCTCAAATTTAGAAAACCAACTTATGCTTGCTTAAGGGTAAAGGTGAGTTGGGGTGCTGCATAAAACCAGAGATTGAAATGAGCACAGATAAAGTTCCTTAAGCCAAATATGGAATAGACAAGAGCTACTCCTTGCTCAACGAAATGGACTCAACACCCCATATTAAACGCCTAAGAATGTACCTGACTAGTAAGTATCTTAAAACCTATGGATTGCTATGTCTCCGAAAGAGAATCAAGCATGTGTACAGGGGCATAAATGCAGCAGTGATAGGATTGGAGACGTTCGGTGAGCAAATGAAGACCCTTTGAAGTCATATTGCATGGTACCCATTCCACGGGTTTCAACTACCCAGGTTTAAGGTATTCTTCCTTCAGCTAAAACATGCATGTGGAACCTAGAGTATGATCAACCATGTGATCGGGAGACGTTTTCAAATATGTCTCAGTTTTCCTCCCCTGGTACTCGGGTGCAACATTCCAGACGCTTTACTAACACTCTCCCCACTTGGAGAGTCAGTCCCTTTAACCTCCTCTTTGGCCCAGTTTGCAATTTCTGCGGAAGATGAACAGGAATAGCGAGAACCAATGAGAGGCTAGCTGGAGGTGTCTGGACGGGCAAATTTAACTCTCATTTCCCACCAGGAAGAGGAATTAACCAAAGGCTCAGCATGCCGGGCCGGAACCAGATTAGGGCCTGAAGCCATCCTGCGGTGTTGCGGCCAGGTCACAAGAAAGCGAGTTGAAGAAAGGAGCTCAGGGGCACTGTAATTCACAAACCTGCAGAGTTATAAATGACAGCTATCGTCCAAAAATATACTGAAGTAAGGCTGCCAAGAGGACTTGAAAGCTGGACAGAATTGCAGGAAACCGATTTCAGGAGGTAGACTGGAATTGCATTGAAAGCATAGGAAAAGAGGCAGAACGTCCACAATGATGCACTTGGCCAAAAAGGGCGTATGCGTTTTTTAATGAATATATTCAGGAAAAAACGCATATGCCCTTTTTGGCCAACCAAGCAAGCTTGCAAAGGAAATCTGCACTACAATGAAGTCTCACTTCCCCCCGGTCAAAAGGGCCATCTGAAAAAAGTGTAAAATCCAGAAAGGCAACAGGCCATTGAGAACTGGGAGCCTTGTTATGCTGATGGGCGGGATGTAAATTGCCAACAGACACTCGGGAGAAGTGTATGGTGTTTCCTGAAACATCTAAAAAACAAAGCAACAGAGCCTAGGGCACTTCCACTTATGGTCCTATAGCTTAGGGAAATTAAAATCAAAAAGACACAGCCACCCCAAAGTTTGGGACGCCTCTGTTTACAAGAACCTCGTTTACCGTACAAGTTCAATATCACAGAAAGTGAAAAATGGATAAAGAACTTGTGGTACTTACGTACAATGCAGTATCACTCAACAATGAAATCTATGTCATCAGCCCCGTAGCAGCATAATGAGTGGATTCAGGTACGATGATTCTAACTGAAATAAGTCACACAGAAAAAGAAACATCATAAGATATCACTAATACACGGAATGTAAACTTGGCTACACAGGAACTGAATTCCAAAACAGAACAGGGTCTCAAATTTAGAAAACCAACTTATGCTTGCTTAAGGGTAAAGGTGAGTTGGGGTGCTGCATAAAACCAGAGATTCAAATGAGCACAGATAACGTTCCTTAAGCCAAATATGGAATACACAAGAGCTACTCCTTGCTCAACGAAATGGACCCAACACCCCATATTAAACGCCTAAGAATGTACCTGACTAGTAAGTATCTTAAAACCTATGGATTGCTATGTCTCCGAAGGAGAATCAAGCGCATGTACCGGGGCATAAACACAGCAGTGATAGGATTGGAGAGGTTCGGTGAGCAAATGAAGACCCTTTGAAGTCATATTGCATGGTACCCATTCCACGGGTCTCAACTCTCCAGGTTTAAGGTATTCTTCCTTCAGCTAAAACATGCATGTGGAACCCAAGTATGATCAACCATGTGAACGGGAGACGTGTTCAAATATGTCTCAGTTTTCCTCCCCTGGTACTCGGGTGCAACATTCCAGACGCTTTACTAACACTCCTCCCACTTGGAGAGTCAGCGCCTTTAACCTCCTGTTTGGCCCAGTTTGCAATTTCTGCGGAAGATGAACAGGAATAGCGAGAACCAATGAGAGACTAGCTGGAGGTGTCTGGACGGGCAAATTTAACTCTCATTTCCCACCAGGAAGAGGAAATAACCAAAGGCTAAGCGTGCCGTGCCGGAACCAGATTAGGGCCTGAAGCCATCCTGCGGTGTTGCAGCCAGCTCACAAGAAAGCGAGTTGAAGAAAGGAGCTCAGGGACACTCTAATTCACAAACCTGCAGAGTTATAAATGACAGCTATCGTCCAAAAATAGACTGAAGTAAGGCTGCCAAGAGGACTTGAAAGCAGGGCAGAATTGCAGGAAACCGATTTCAGGAGGTAGACTGGAATTGCATTGAAAGCATAGGAAAAGAGGCAGAACGTCCACAATGATGCACTTGGCCAAAAAGGGCGTATGCGTTTTTTTCTGAATATATTCAGGAAAAAACGCATACGCCCTTTTTGGCCAACCAAGCAAGCTTGCAAAGGAAATCTGCACTACAATGAAGTCTCACTTCCCCCCGGTCAAAAGGGCCATCTGAAAAAAGTGTAAAATCCAGAAAGGCAGGACAGGCCATGGAGAACTGGGAGCCTTGTTATGCTGAAGGGCGGGATGTAAATTGCCAACAAACACTCGGGACAAGTGTATGGTGTTTCCTGAAACATCTAAAAAACAAAGCAACAGAGCCTAGGGCACTTCCACTTATGGTCCTATATCTTAGGGAATTTAAAATCAAAAAGACACAGCCACCCTAAAGTTTCGAACGGCTCTGTTTACAAGAACCTCGTTTACAGTACAAGTTCAACATCGCAGAAATTGAAAAATGGATAAAAAAGTTGTGGTATTTACTTACAAAGCAATATCACTCAGCAATGAAATCTGTGTCATCAGGCCCTTAGCAGCACAATGAGTGGATTCAGGTATGATGATTCTAACTGAAATAAGTCACACAGAAAAAGAAACATCATAAGATATCACTAATACACGGAATGTAAACTTGGCTACACAGGAACTGAATTACAGAACAGAACAGGGTCTCAAATTTAGAAAACCAACTTATGCTTGCTTAAGGGTAAAGGTGAGTTGGGGTGCTGCATAAAACCAGAGATTGAAATGAGCAGAGATAAAGTTCCTTAAGCCAAATATGGAATAGACAAGAGCTACTCCTTGCTCAACGAAATGGACTCAACACCGCATATTAAACGCCTAAGAATGTACCTGACTAGTAAGTATCTTAAAACCTATGGATTGCTATGTCTCCGAAAGAGAATCAAGCATGTGTACAGGGGCATAAACGCAGCAGTGATAGGATTGGAGAGGTTCGGTGAGCAAATGAAGACCCTTTGAAGTCATATTGCATGGTACCCATTCCACGGGTCTCAACTCTCCAGGTTTAAGGTATTCTTCCTTCAGCTAAAACATGCATGTGGAACCCAGAGTATGATCAACCGTGTGAACGGGAGACGTGTTCAAATATGTCTCAGTTTTCCTCCCCTGGTACTCGGGTGCAACATTCCAGACGCTTTACTTACACTCTCCCCACTTGGAGAGTCAGCGCCTTTAACCTCCTGTTTGGCCCAGTTTGCAATTTCTGCGGAAGATGAACAGGAATAGCGAGAACCAATGAGAGACTAGCTGGAGGTGTCTGGACGGGCAAATTTAACTCTCATTTCCCACCAGGAAGAGGAATTAACCAAAGGCTCAGCGTGCCGTGCCGGAACCAGATTAGGGCCTGAAGCCATCCTGCGGTGTTGCGGCCAGCTCACAAGAAAGCGAGTTGAAGAAAGGAGCTCAGGGGCACTGTAATTCACAAACCTGCAGAGTTATAAATGACAGCTATCGTCCAAAAATAGACTGAAGTAAGGCTGCCAAGAGGACTTGAAAGCGGGGCAGAATTGCAGGAAACCGATTTCAGGAGGTAGACTGGAATTGCATTGAAAGCATAGGAAAAGAGGCAGAACGTCCACAATGATGCACTTGGCCAAAAAGGGCGTATGCGTTTTTTCCTGAATATATTCAGGAAAAAACGCATACGCCCTTTTTGGCCAACCAAGCAAGCTTGCAAAGGAAATCTGCACTACAATGAAGTCTCACTTCCCCCGGTCAAAAGGGCCATCTGAGAAAAGTGTAAAATCCAGAAAGGCAGGACAGGCCATGGAGAACTGGGAGCCTTGTTATGCTGATGGGCGGGATGTAAATTGCCAACAGACACTCGGGAGAACTGTATGGTGTTTCCTGAAACATCTAAAAAACAAAGAAACAGACCCTAGGGCACTTCCACTTATGGTCCTATAGCTTAGGGAAATTAAAATCAAAAAGACACAGCCACCCCAAAGTTTGGGACGCCTCTGTTTACAAGAACCTCGTTTACCGTACAAGTTCAATATCACAGAAAGTGAAAAATGGATAAAGAACTTGTGGTACTTACGTACAATGCAGTATCACTCAGCAATGAAATCTATGTCATCAGGCCCATAGCAGCATAATGAGTGGATTCAGGTACGATGATTCTAACTGAAATAAGTCACACAGAAAAAGAAACATCATAAGATATCACTAATACACGGAATGTAAACTTGGCTACACAGGAACTGAATTCCAAAACAGAACAGGTTCTCAAATTTAGAAAACCAACTTATGCTTGCTTAAGGGGAAATGTGAGTTGCGGTGCTGCATAAAACCAGAGATTGAAATGAGCACAGATAAAGTTCCTTAAGCCAAATATGGAATAGACAAGAGCTACTCCTTGCTCAACGAAATGGACTCAACACCGCATATTAAACGCCTAAGAATGTACCTGACTAGTAAGTATCTTAAAACCTATGGATTGCTATGTCTCCGAAAGAGAATCAAGCATGTGTACAGGGGCATAAACGCAGCAGTGATAGGATTGGAGAGGTTCGGTGAGCAAATGAAGACCCTTTGAAGTCATATTGCATGGTACCCATTCCACGGGTTTCAACTACCCAGGTTTAAGGTATTCTTCCTTCAGCTAAAACATGCATGTGGAACCCAAGTATGATCAACCATGTGAACGGGAGACGTGTTCAAATATGTCTCAGTTTTCCTCCCCTGGTACTCGGGTGCAACATTCCAGACGCTTTACTAACACTCTCCCCACTTGGAGAGTCAGTCCCTTTAACCTCCTGTTTGGCCCAGTTTGCAATTTCTGCGGAAGATGAACAGGAATAGCGAGAACCAATGAGAGGCTAGCTGGAGGTGTCTGGACAGGCAAATTTAACTCTCATTTCCCACCAGGAAAGGGAAATAACCAAAGGCTCAGCATGCTGCACCGGAACCAGATTAGGGCCTGAAGCCATCCTGCGGTGTTGCAGCCAGCTCAAAAGAAAGCGAGTTGAAGAAAGGAGCTCAGGGGCACTGTAATTCACACACCTGCAGAGTTATAAATGACAGCTATCGTCCAAAAATAGACTGAAGTAAGGCTGCCAAGAGGACTTGAAAGCGGGGCAGAATTGCAGGAACCCGATTTCAGGAGGTAGACTGGAATTGCATTGAAAGCATAGGAAAAGAGGCAGAACGTCCACAATGATGCACTTGGCCAAAAAGGGCGTATGCGTTTTTTCCTGAATATATTCAGGAAAAAACGCATACGCCCTTTTTGGCCAACCAAGCAAGCTTGCAAAGGAAATCTGCACTACAATGAAGTCTCACTTCCCCCCGGTCAAAAGGGCCATCTGAAAAAAGTGTAAAATCCAGAAATGCAGGACAGGCCATGGAAAACTGGGAGCCTTGTTATGCTGATGGGCGGGATGTAAATTGCCAACAACCACTCGGGAGAAGTGTATGGTGTTTCCTGAAACATCTAAAAAACAAAGCAACAGAACCTAGGGCACTTCCACTTATGGTCCTATAGCTTAGGGAAATTAAAATCAAAAAGACACAGCCACCCCAAAGTTTGGAACGGCTCTGTTTACAAGAACCTCGTTTACAGTACAAGTTCAACATCGCAGAAAGTGAAAAATGGATAAAGAAGTTGTGGTATTTACTTACAAAGCAATATCACTCAACAATGAAATCTGTGTCATCAGGCCCTTAGCAGCACAATGACTGGATTCAGGTATGATGATTCTAACTGAAATAAGTCACACAGAAAAAGAAACATCATAAGATATCAGTAATACACGGAATGGAAACTTGGCTACACAGGAACTGAATTACAGAACAGAACAGGGTCTCAAATTTAGAAAACCAACTTATGCTTGCTTAAGGGTAAAGGTGAGTTGGGGTGCTGCATAAAACCAGAGATTGAAATGAGCACAGATAAAGTTCCTTAAGCCAAATATGGAATAGACAAGAGCTACTCCTTGCTCAACGAAATGGACTCAACACCCCATATTAAACGCCTAAGAATGTACCTGACTAGTAAGTATCTTAAAACCTATGGATTGCTATGTCTCCGAAAGAGAATCAAGCATGTGTACAGGGGCATAAATGCAGCAGTGATAGGATTGGAGACGTTCGGTGAGCAAATGAAGACCCTTTGAAGTCATATTGCATGGTACCCATTCCACGGGTTTCAACTACCCAGGTTTAAGGTATTCTTCCTTCAGCTAAAACATGCATGTGGAACCTAGAGTATGATCAACCATGTGATCGGGAGACGTTTTCAAATATGTCTCAGTTTTCCTCCCCTGGTACTCGGGTGCAACATTCCAGACGCTTTACTAACACTCTCCCCACTTGGAGAGTCAGTCCCTTTAACCTCCTCTTTGGCCCAGTTTGCAATTTCTGCGGAAGATGAACAGGAATAGCGAGAACCAATGAGAGGCTAGCTGGAGGTGTCTGGACGGGCAAATTTAACTCTCATTTCCCACCAGGAAGAGGAATTAACCAAAGGCTCAGCATGCCGGGCCGGAACCAGATTAGGGCCTGAAGCCATCCTGCGGTGTTGCGGCCAGGTCACAAGAAAGCGAGTTGAAGAAAGGAGCTCAGGGGCACTGTAATTCACAAACCTGCAGAGTTATAAATGACAGCTATCGTCCAAAAATATACTGAAGTAAGGCTGCCAAGAGGACTTGAAAGCTGGACAGAATTGCAGGAAACCGATTTCAGGAGGTAGACTGGAATTGCATTGAAAGCATAGGAAAAGAGGCAGAACGTCCACAATGATGCACTTGGCCAAAAAGGGCGTATGCGTTTTTTCCTGAATATATTCAGGAAAAAACGCATATGCCCTTTTTGGCCAACCAAGCAAGCTTGCAAAGGAAATCTGCACTACAATGAAGTCTCACTTCCCCCCGGTCAAAAGGGCCATCTGAAAAAAGTGTAAAATCCAGAAAGGCAACAGGCCATTGAGAACTGGGAGCCTTGTTATGCTGATGGGCGGGATGTAAATTGCCAACAGACACTCGGGAGAAGTGTATGGTGTTTCCTGAAACATCTAAAAAACAAAGCAACAGAGCCTAGGGCACTTCCACTTATGGTCCTATAGCTTAGGGAAATTAAAATCAAAAAGACACAGCCACCCCAAAGTTTGGGACGCCTCTGTTTACAAGAACCTCGTTTACCGTACAAGTTCAATATCACAGAAAGTGAAAAATGGATAAAGAACTTGTGGTACTTACGTACAATGCAGTATCACTCAACAATGAAATCTATGTCATCAGCCCCGTAGCAGCATAATGAGTGGATTCAGGTACGATGATTCTAACTGAAATAAGTCACACAGAAAAAGAAACATCATAAGATATCACTAATACACGGAATGTAAACTTGGCTACACAGGAACTGAATTCCAAAACAGAACAGGGTCTCAAATTTAGAAAACCAACTTATGCTTGCTTAAGGGTAAAGGTGAGTTGGGGTGCTGCATAAAACCAGAGATTCAAATGAGCACAGATAACGTTCCTTAAGCCAAATATGGAATACACAAGAGCTACTCCTTGCTCAACGAAATGGACCCAACACCCCATATTAAACGCCTAAGAATGTACCTGACTAGTAAGTATCTTAAAACCTATGGATTGCTATGTCTCCGAAGGAGAATCAAGCGCATGTACCGGGGCATAAACACAGCAGTGATAGGATTGGAGAGGTTCGGTGAGCAAATGAAGACCCTTTGAAGTCATATTGCATGGTACCCATTCCACGGGTCTCAACTCTCCAGGTTTAAGGTATTCTTCCTTCAGCTAAAACATGCATGTGGAACCCAAGTATGATCAACCATGTGAACGGGAGACGTGTTCAAATATGTCTCAGTTTTCCTCCCCTGGTACTCGGGTGCAACATTCCAGACGCTTTACTAACACTCCTCCCACTTGGAGAGTCAGCGCCTTTAACCTCCTGTTTGGCCCAGTTTGCAATTTCTGCGGAAGATGAACAGGAATAGCGAGAACCAATGAGAGACTAGCTGGAGGTGTCTGGACGGGCAAATTTAACTCTCATTTCCCACCAGGAAGAGGAAATAACCAAAGGCTAAGCGTGCCGTGCCGGAACCAGATTAGGGCCTGAAGCCATCCTGCGGTGTTGCAGCCAGCTCACAAGAAAGCGAGTTGAAGAAAGGAGCTCAGGGACACTCTAATTCACAAACCTGCAGAGTTATAAATGACAGCTATCGTCCAAAAATAGACTGAAGTAAGGCTGCCAAGAGGACTTGAAAGCAGGGCAGAATTGCAGGAAACCGATTTCAGGAGGTAGACTGGAATTGCATTGAAAGCATAGGAAAAGAGGCAGAACGTCCACAATGATGCACTTGGCCAAAAAGGGCGTATGCGTTTTTTTCTGAATATATTCAGGAAAAAACGCATACGCCCTTTTTGGCCAACCAAGCAAGCTTGCAAAGGAAATCTGCACTACAATGAAGTCTCACTTCCCCCCGGTCAAAAGGGCCATCTGAAAAAAGTGTAAAATCCAGAAAGGCAGGACAGGCCATGGAGAACTGGGAGCCTTGTTATGCTGAAGGGCGGGATGTAAATTGCCAACAAACACTCGGGACAAGTGTATGGTGTTTCCTGAAACATCTAAAAAACAAAGCAACAGAGCCTAGGGCACTTCCACTTATGGTCCTATAGCTTAGGGAATTTAAAATCAAAAAGACACAGCCACCCTAAAGTTTCGAACGGCTCTGTTTACAAGAACCTCGTTTACAGTACAAGTTCAACATCGCAGAAATTGAAAAATGGATAAAAAAGTTGTGGTATTTACTTACAAAGCAATATCACTCAGCAATGAAATCTGTGTCATCAGGCCCTTAGCAGCACAATGAGTGGATTCAGGTATGATGATTCTAACTGAAATAAGTCACACAGAAAAAGAAACATCATAAGATATCACTAATACACGGAATGTAAACTTGGCTACACAGGAACTGAATTACAGAACAGAACAGGGTCTCAAATTTAGAAAACCAACTTATGCTTGCTTAAGGGTAAAGGTGAGTTGGGGTGCTGCATAAAACCAGAGATTGAAATGAGCAGAGATAAAGTTCCTTAAGCCAAATATGGAATAGACAAGAGCTACTCCTTGCTCAACGAAATGGACTCAACACCGCATATTAAACGCCTAAGAATGTACCTGACTAGTAAGTATCTTAAAACCTATGGATTGCTATGTCTCCGAAAGAGAATCAAGCATGTGTACAGGGGCATAAACGCAGCAGTGATAGGATTGGAGAGGTTCGGTGAGCAAATGAAGACCCTTTGAAGTCATATTGCATGGTACCCATTCCACGGGTCTCAACTCTCCAGGTTTAAGGTATTCTTCCTTCAGCTAAAACATGCATGTGGAACCCAGAGTATGATCAACCGTGTGAACGGGAGACGTGTTCAAATATGTCTCAGTTTTCCTCCCCTGGTACTCGGGTGCAACATTCCAGACGCTTTACTTACACTCTCCCCACTTGGAGAGTCAGCGCCTTTAACCTCCTGTTTGGCCCAGTTTGCAATTTCTGCGGAAGATGAACAGGAATAGCGAGAACCAATGAGAGACTAGCTGGAGGTGTCTGGACGGGCAAATTTAACTCTCATTTCCCACCAGGAAGAGGAATTAACCAAAGGCTCAGCGTGCCGTGCCGGAACCAGATTAGGGCCTGAAGCCATCCTGCGGTGTTGCGGCCAGCTCACAAGAAAGCGAGTTGAAGAAAGGAGCTCAGGGGCACTGTAATTCACAAACCTGCAGAGTTATAAATGACAGCTATCGTCCAAAAATAGACTGAAGTAAGGCTGCCAAGAGGACTTGAAAGCGGGGCAGAATTGCAGGAAACCGATTTCAGGAGGTAGACTGGAATTGCATTGAAAGCATAGGAAAAGAGGCAGAACGTCCACAATGATGCACTTGGCCAAAAAGGGCGTATGCGTTTTTTCCTGAATATATTCAGGAAAAAACGCATACGCACTTTTTGGCAAACCAAGCAAGCTTGCAAAGGAAATCTGCACTACAATGAAGTCTCACTTCCCCCCGGTCAAAAGGGCCATCTGAAAAAAGTGTAAAATCCAGAAAGGCAGGACAGGCCATGGAGAACTGGGAGCCTTGTTATGCTGATGGGCGGGATGTAAATTGCCAACAACCACTCGGGAGAAGTGTATGGTGTTTCCTGAAACATCTAAAAAACAAATCAACAGAGCCTAGGGCACTTCCACTTATGGTCCTATAGCTTAGGGAAATTAAAATAAAAAAGACACAGCCACCCCAAAGTTTGAAACGGCTCTGTTTACAAGAACCTCGTTTACAGTACAAGTTCAACATCGCAGAAAGTGAAAAATGGATAAAGAAGTTGTGGTATTTACTTACAAAGCAATATCACTCAGCAATGAAATCTATGTCACCAGGCCCTTAGCAGCACAATGAGTGGATTCAGGTATGATGATTCTAACTGAAATAAGTCACACAGAAAAAGAAACATCATAATATATCAGTAATACACGGAATGTAAACTTGGCTACACAGGAACTGAATTACAGCACAGAACAGGGTCTCAAATTTAGAAAACCAACTTATGCTTGCTTAAGGGGAAAGGTGAATTGGGGTGCTGCATAACCAGAGATTGAAATGAGCACAGATAAAGTACCTTAAGCCAAATATGGAATAGACAAGAGCTACTCCTTGCTCAACGAAATGGACTCAACACCGCATATTAAACGCCTAAGAATGTACCTGACTAGTAAGTATCTTAAAACCTATGGATTGCTATGTCTCCGAAAGAGAATCAAGCATGTGTACAGGGGCATAAACGCAGCAGTGATAGGATTGCAGAGGTTCGGTGAGCAAATGAAGAACCTTTGAAGTCATATTGTATGGTACCCATTCCACGGGTTTCAACTACCGAGGTTTAAGGTATTCTTCCTTCAGGTAAAACATGCATGTGGAACCCAAGTATGATCAACCATGTGAACGGGAGACGTGTTCAAATATGTCTCAGTTTTCCTCCCCTGGTACTCGGGTGCAACATTCCAGACGCTTTACTAACACTCTCCCCACTTGGAGAGTCAGCGCCTTTAACCTCCTGTTTGGCCCAGTTTGCAATTTCTGCGGAAGATGAACAGGAATAGCGAGAACCAATGAGAGACTAGCTGGAGGTGTCTGGACGGGCAAAATTAACTCTCATTTCCCACCAGGAAGAGGAAATAACCAAAGGCTCAGCGTGCCGTAACGGAACCAGATTAGGGCCTGAAGCCATCCTGCGGTGTTGCGGCCAGGTCACAAGAAAGCGAGTTGAAGAAACGAGCTCAGGGGCACTGTAATTCACAAACCTGCAGAGTTATAAATGACAGCTATCGTCCAAAAATAGACTGAAGTAAGGCTGCCAAGAGGACTTGAAAGCGGGGCAGAATTGTAGGAAACCGATTTCAGGAGGTAGACTGGAATTGCATTGAAAGCATAGGAAAAGAGGCAGAACGTCCACAATGATGCACTTGGCCAAAAAGGGCGTATGCGTTTTTTCCTGAATATATTCAGGAAAAAACGCATGGGCCCTTTTTGGCCAACCAAGCAAGCTTGCAAAGGAAATCTGCACTACAATGAAGTCTCACTTCCCCCCGGTCAAAAGGGCCATCTGAAAAAAGTGTAAAATCCAGAAAGGCAGGACAGGCCATGGAGAACTGGGAGCCTTGTTATGCTGATGGGCGGGATGTAAATTGCCAACAACCACTTGGGAGAAGTGTATGGTGTTTCCTGAAACATCTAAAAAACAAAGCAACAGAACCTAGGGCACTTCCACTTATGGTCCTATAGCTTAGGGAAATTAAAATCAAAAAGACACAGCCACCCCAAAGTTTGGAACGGCTCTGTTTACAAGAACCTCGTTTACAGTACAAGTTCAACATCGCAGAAAGTGAAAAATGGATAAAGAAGTTGTGGTATTTACTTACAAAGCAATATCACTCAGCAATGAAATCTGTGTCATCAGGCCCGTAGCAGCACAATGAGTGGATTCAGGTACGATGATTCTAACTGAAATAAGTCACACAGAAAAAGAAACATCATAAGATATCACTAATACACGGAATGTAAACTTGGCTACACAGGAACTGCATTCCAAAACAGAACAGGGTCTCAAATTTAGAAAACCAACTTATGCTTGCTTAAGGGGAAAGGTGAGTTGGGTTGCTGCATAAAACCAGAGATTGAAATGAGCACAGATAAAGTTCCTTAAGCCAAATATGGAATAGACAAGAGCTACTCCTTGCTCAACGAAATGTACTCAAAACCCCATATTAAACGCCTAAGAATGTACCTGACTAGTAAGTATCTTAAAACCTATGGATTGCTATGTCTCCAAAAGAGAATCAAGCGTGTGTACAGGGGCATAAACGCAGCAGTGATAGGATTGGAGAGGTTCGGTGAGCAAATGAAGACCCTTTGAAGTCATATTGCATGGTACCCATTACACGGGTCTCAACTCTCCAGGTTTAAGGTATTCTTCATTCAGCTAAAACATGCATGTGGAACCCAGATTATGATCAACCATGTGAATGGGAGACGTGTTCAAATATGTCTCAGTTTTCCTCCCCTGGTACTCGGGTGCAACATTCCAGACGATTTACTAACACTCTCCCGACTTGGAGAGTCAGTCCCTTTAACCTCCTGTTTGGCCCAGTTTGCAATTTCTGCGGAAGATGAACAGGAATAGCGAGAACCAATGAGAGGCTAGCTGGAGGTGTCTGGACGGGCAAATTTAACTCTCATTTCCCACCAGGAAGAGGAATTAACCAAAGGCTCAGCATGCCGGGCCGGAACCAGATTAGGGCCTGAAGCCATCCTGCGGTGTTGTGGCCAGGTCACAAGAAAGCGAGTTGAAGAAAGGAGCTCAGGGGCACTGCAATTCACAAACCTGCAGAGTTATAAATGACAGCTATCGTCCAAAAATAGACTGAAGTAAGGCTGCCAAGAGGACTTGAAAGCGGGGCAGAATTGCAGGAAACCGATTTCAGGAGGTAGACTGGAATTGCATTGAAAGCATAGGAAAAGAGGCAGAACGTCCACAATGATGCACTTGGCCAAAAAGGGCGTATGCGTTTTTTCCTGAATATATTCAGGAAAAAACGCATACGCCCTTTTTGGCCAACCAAGCAAGCTTGCAAAGGAAATCTGCACTACAATGAAGTCTCACTTCTCCCCGGTCAAAAGGGCCATCTGAAAAAAGTGTAAAATCCAGAAAGGCAGGACAGGCCATGGAGAACTGGGAGCCTTGTTATGCTGATGGGCGGGATGTAAATTGCCAACAGACACTCAGGAGAAGTGTATGGTGTTTCCTGAAACATCTAAAAAACAAAGCAACAGAGCCTAGGGCACTTCCGCTTATGGTCCTATAGCTTAGGGAAATTAAAATCAAAAAGACACAGCCACCACAAAGTTTGGGATGCCTCCGTTTACAAGAACCTCGTTTACCGTACAAGTTCAATATCACAGAAAGTGAAAAATGGATAAAGAACTTGTGGTACTTAAGTACAATGCAGTATCACTCAGCAATGAAATCTATGTCATCAGGCCCGTAGCAGCATAATGAGTGGATTAAGGTATGATGATTCTAACTGAAATAAGTCACACAGAAAAAGAAACATCATAAGATATCACTAATACACGGAATGTAAACTTGGCTACACAGGAACTGAATTCCAAAACAGAACAGGGTCTCAAATTTAGAAAACCAACTTATGCTTGCTTAAGGTGAAAGGTGAGTTGGGGTGCTGCATAAAACCAGAGATTGAAATGAGCACAGATAAAGTTCCTTAAGCCAAATATGGAATAGACAAGAGCTACTCCTTGCTCAACGAAATGGACACAAAACCCATATTAAACGCCTAAGAATGCACCTGACTAGTAAGTATCTTAAAACCTATGGATTGCTATGTCTCCGAAAGAGAATCAAGCATGTGTACAGGGGCATAAACGCAGCAGTGATAGGATTGGAGAGGTTCGGTGAGCAAATGAAGACCCTTTGAAGTCATATTGCATGGTACCCATTCCACGGGTTTCAACTACCCAGGTTTAAGGTATTCTTCCTTCAGCTAAAACATGCATGTGGGACCTAGAGTATGATCAACCATGTGATCGGGAGACGTGTTCAAATATGTCTCAGTTTTCGTACCCTGGTACTCGGGTGCAACATTCCAGACGCTTTACTAACACTCTCCCCACTTGGAGAGTCAGTCCCTTTAACCTCCTGTTTGGCCCAGTTTGCAATTTCTGTGGAAGATGAACAGGAATAGCGAGAACCAATGAGAGACTAGCTGGAGGTGTCTGGATGGGCAAATTTAACTCTCATTTCCCACCAGGAAGAGGAATTAACCAAAGGCTCAGCATGCCGTGCCAGAACCAGATTAGGGCCTGAAGACATCCTGCGGTGTTGCGGCCAGGTCACAAGAAAGCGAGTTGAAGAAAGGAGCTCAGGGGCACTGTAATTCACAAACCTGCAGAGTTATAAATGACAGCTATCGTCCAAAAATAGACTGAAGTAAGGCTGCCAAGAGGACTTGAAAGCGGGGCAGAATTGCAGGAAACCGATTTCAGGAGGTAGACTGGAATTGCATTGAAAGCATAGGAAAAGAGGCAGAACGTCCACAATGATGCACTTGGCCAAAAAGGGCGTATGCGTTTTTTCCTGAATATATTCAGGAAAAAACGCATACGCCCTTTTTGGCCAACCAAGCAAGCTTGCAAAGGAAATCTGCACTACAATGAAGTCTCACTTCCCCCCGGTCAAAAGGGCCATCTGAAAAAAGTGTAAAATCCAGAAAGGCAGGACAGGCCATGGAGAACTGGGAGCCTTGTTATGCTGATGGGCGGGATGTAAATTGCCAACAACCACTCGGGAGAAGTGTATGGTGTTTCCTGAAACATCTAAAAAACAAAGCAACAGAGCCCAGGGCACTTCCACTTACGGTCCTATAGCTTAGGGAATTTAAAATCAAAAAGACACAGCCACCCCAAAGTTTGGAACGGCTCTGTTTACAAGAACCTCGTTTACAGTACAAGTTCAACATCGCAGAAATTGAAAAATGGATAAAGAAGTTGTGGTATTTACTTACAAAGCAATATCACTCAGCAATGAAATCTGTGTCATCAGGCCCTTAGCAGCACAATGAGTGGATTCAGGTATGATGATTCTAACTGAAATAAGTCACACAGAAAAAGAAACATCATAAGATATCAGTAATACACGGAATGTAAACTTGGCTACACAGGAACTGAATTACAGAACAGAACAGGGTCTCAAATTTAGAAAACCAACTTATGCTTGCTTAAGGGGAAAGGTGAGTTGGGGTGCTGCATAAAACCAGAGATTGAAATGAGCACAGATAAAGTTCCTTAAGCCAAATATGGAATAGACAAGAGCTACTCCTTGCTCAACGAAATGGACTCAACACCGCATATTAAACGCCTAAGAATGTACCTGACTAGTAAGTATCTTAAAACCTATGGATTGCTATGTCTCCGAAAGAGAATCAAGCATGTGTACAGGGGCATAAACGCAGCAGTGATAGGATTGGAGAGGTTCGGTGAGCAAATGAAGACCCTTTGAAGTCATATTGCATGGTACCCATTCCACGGGTTTCAACTACCCAGGTTTAAGGTATTCTTCCTTCAGCTAAAACATGCATGTGGAACCTAGAGTATGATCAACCATGTGATCAGGAGACGTGTTCAAATATGTCTCAGTTTTCGTACCCTGGTACTCGGGTGCAACATTCCAGACGCTTTACTAACACTCTCCCCACTTGGAGAGTCAGTCCCTTTAACCTCCTGTTTGGCCCAGTTTGCAATTTCTGTGGAAGATGAACAGGAATAGCGAGAACCAATGAGAGACTAGCTGGAGGTGTCTGGATGGGCAAATTTAACTCTCATTTCCCACCAGGAAGAGGAAATAACCAAAGGCTCAGCGTGCCGTGCCAGAACCAGATTAGGGCCTGAAGACATCCTGCGGTGTTGCGGCCAGGTCACAAGAAAGCGAGTTGAAGAAAGGAGCTCAGGGGCACTGTAATTCACAAACCTGCAGAGTTATAAATGACAGCTATCGTCCAAAAATATACTGAAGTAAGGCTGCCAAGAGGACTTGAAAGCGGGGCAGAATTGCAGGAAACCGATTTCAGGAGGTAGACTGGAATTGCATTGAAAGCATAGGAAAAGAGGCAGAACGTCCACAATGATGCACTTGGCCAAAAAGGGCGTATGCGTTTTTTCCTGAATATATTCAGGAAAAAACGCATACGCCCTTTTTGGCCAACCAAGCAAGCTTGCAAAGGAAATCTGCACTACAATGAAGTCTCACTTCTCCCCGGTCAAAAGGGCCATCTGAAAAAAGTGTAAAATCCAGAAAGGAAGGACAGGCCATGGAGAACTGGGAGCCTTGTTATGCTGATGGGCGGGATGTAAATTGCCAACAGACACTCGGGAGAAGTGTATGGTGTTTCCTGAAACATCTAAAAAACAAAGCAACAGAGCCTAGGGCACTTCCGCTTATGGTCCTATAGCTTAGGGAAATTAAAATCAAAAAGACACAGCCACCACAATGTTTGGGACGCCTCCGTTTACAAGAACCTCGTTTACCGTACAAGTTCAATATCACAGAAAGTGAAAAATGGATAAAGAACTTGTGGTACTTAAGTACAATGCAGTATCACTCAGCAATGAAATCTATGTCATCAGGCCCGTAGCAGCATAATGAGTGGATTAAGGTATGATGATTCTAACTGAAATAAGTCACACAGAAAAAGAAACATCATAAGATATCACTAATACACGGAATGTAAACTTGGCTACACAGGAACTGAATTCCAAAACAGAACAGGGTCTCAAATTTAGAAAACCAACTTATGCTTGCTTAAGGTGAAAGGTGAGTTGGGGTGCTGCATAAAACCAGAGATTGAAATGAGCACAGATAAAGTTCCTTAAGCCAAATATGGAATAGACAAGAGCTACTCCTTGCTCAACGAAATGGACACAAAACCCATATTAAACGCCTAAGAATGCACCTGACTAGTAAGTATCTTAAAACCTATGGATTGCTATGTCTCCGAAAGAGAATCAAGCATGTGTACAGGGGCATAAACGCAGCAGTGATAGGATTGGAGAGGTTCGGTGAGCAAATGAAGACCCTTTGAAGTCATATTGCATGGTACCCATTCCACGGGTTTCAACTACCCAGGTTTAAGGTATTCTTCCTTCAGCTAAAACATGCATGTGGGACCTAGAGTATGATCAACCATGTGATCGGGAGACGTGTTCAAATATGTCTCAGTTTTCGTACCCTGGTACTCGGGTGCAACATTCCAGACGCTTTACTAACACTCTCCCCACTTGGAGAGTCAGTCCCTTTAACCTCCTGTTTGGCCCAGTTTGCAATTTCTGTGGAAGATGAACAGGAATAGCGAGAACCAATGAGAGACTAGCTGGAGGTGTCTGGATGGGCAAATTTAACTCTCATTTCCCACCAGGAAGAGGAATTAACCAAAGGCTCAGCATGCCGTGCCAGAACCAGATTAGGGCCTGAAGACATCCTGCGGTGTTGCGGCCAGGTCACAAGAAAGCGAGTTGAAGAAAGGAGCTCAGGGGCACTGTAATTCACAAACCTGCAGAGTTATAAATGACAGCTATCGTCCAAAAATAGACTGAAGTAAGGCTGCCAAGAGGACTTGAAAGCGGGGCAGAATTGCAGGAAACCGATTTCAGGAGGTAGACTGGAATTGCATTGAAAGCATAGGTAAAGAGGCAGAACGTCCACAATGATGCACTTGGCCAAAAAGGGCGTATGCGTTTTTTCCTGAATATATTCAGGAAAAAACGCATACGCCCTTTTTGGCCAACCAAGCAAGCTTGCAAAGGAAATCTGCACTACAATGAAGTCTCACTTCCCCCGGTCAAAAGGGCCATCTGAAAAAAGTGTAAAATCCAGAAAGGCAGGACAGGCCATGGAGAACTGGGAGCCTTGTTATGCTGATGGGCGGGATGTAAATTGCCAACAACCACTCGGGAGAAGTGTATGGTGTTTCCTGAAACATCTAAAAAACAAAGCAACAGAGCCCAGGGCACTTCCACTTATGGTCCTATAGCTTAGGGAATTTAAAATCAAAAAGACACAGCCACCCCAAAGTTTGGAACGGCTCTGTTTACAAGAACCTCGTTTACAGTACAAGTTCAACATCGCAGAAATTGAAAAATGGATAAAGAAGTTGTGGTATTTACTTACAAAGCAATATCACTCAGCAATGAAATCTGTGTCATCAGGCCCTTAGCAGCACAATGAGTGGATTCAGGTATGATGATTCTAACTGAAATAAGTCACACAGAAAAAGAAACATCATAAGATATCAGTAATACACGGAATGTAAACTTGGCTACACAGGAACTGAATTACAGAACAGAACAGGGTCTCAAATTTAGAAAACCAACTTATGCTTGCTTAAGGGGAAAGGTGAGTTGGGGTGCTGCATAAAACCAGAGATTGAAATGAGCACAGATAAAGTTCCTTAAGCCAAATATGGAATAGACAAGAGCTACTCCTTGCTCAACGAAATGGACTCAACACCGCATATTAAACGCCTAAGAATGTACCTGACTAGTAAGTATCTTAAAACCTATGGATTGCTATGTCTCCGAAAGAGAATCAAGCATGTGTACAGGGGCATAAACGCAGCAGTGATAGGATTGGAGAGGTTCGGTGAGCAAATGAAGACCCTTTGAAGTCATATTGCATGGTACCCATTCCACGGGTTTCAACTACCCAGGTTTAAGGTATTCTTCCTTCAGCTAAAACATGCATGTGGAACCTAGAGTATGATCAACCATGTGATCAGGAGACGTGTTCAAATATGTCTCAGTTTTCGTACCCTGGTACTCGGGTGCAACATTCCAGACGCTTTACTAACACTCTCCCCACTTGGAGAGTCAGTCCCTTTAACCTCCTGTTTGGCCCAGTTTGCAATTTCTGTGGAAGATGAACAGGAATAGCGAGAACCAATGAGAGACTAGCTGGAGGTGTCTGGATGGGCAAATTTAACTCTCATTTCCCACCAGGAAGAGGAATTAACCAAAGGCTCTGCGTGCCGTGCCAGAACCAGATTAGGGCCTGAAGACATCCTGCGGTGTTGCGGCCAGGTCACAAGAAAGCGAGTTGAAGAAAGGAGCTCAGGGGCACTGTAATTCACAAACCTGCAGAGTTATAAATGACAGCTATCGTCCAAAAATATACTGAAGTAAGGCTGCCAAGAGGACTTGAAAGCGGGGCAGAATTGCAGGAAACCGATTTCAGGAGGTAGACTGGAATTGCATTGAAAGCATAGGAAAAGAGGCAGAACGTACACAATGATGCACTTGGCCAAAAAGGGCGTATGCGTTTTTTCCTGAATATATTCAGGAAAAAACGCATACGCCCTTTTTGGCCAACCAAGCAAGCTTGCAAAGGAAATCTGCACTACAATGAAGTCTCACTTCCCCCCGGTCAAAAGGGCCATCTGAAAAAAGTGTAAAATCCAGAAAGGCAGGACAGGCCATGGAGAACTGGGAGCCTTGTTATGCTGATGGGCAGGATGTAAATTGCCAACAACCACTCGGGAGAAGTGTATGGTGTTTCCTGAAACATCTAAAAAACAAAGCAACAGAGCCTAGGGCACTTCCACTTATGGTCCTATAGCTTAGGGAAATTAAAATCAAAAAGACACAGCCACCCCAAAGTTTGGAACGGCTCTGTTTACAAGAACCTCGTTTACAGTACAAGTTCAACATCGCAGAAAGTGAAAAATGGATAAAGAACTTGTGGTACTTACGTACAATGCAGTATCACTCAGCAATGAAATCTATGTCATCAGGCCCGTAGCAGCATAATGAGTGGATTCAGGTACGATGATTCTAACTGAAATAAGTCACACAGAAAAAGAAACATCATAAGATATCACTAATACACGGAATGTAAACTTGGCTACACAGGAACTGAATTACAGAACAGAACAGGGTCTCAAATTTAGAAAACCAACTTATGCTTGCTTAAGGGGAAAGGTGAGTTGGGGTGCTGCATAAAACCAGAGATTGAAATGAGCACAGATAAAGTTCCTTAAGCCAAATATGGAATACACAAGAGCTACTCCTTGCTCAACGAAATGGACTCAACACCGCATATTAAACGCCTAAGAATGTACCTGACTAGTAAGTATCTTAAAACCTATGGATTGCTATGTCTCCAAAACAGAATCAAGCATGTGTACAGGGGCATAAACACAGCAGTGATAGGATTGGAGAGGTTCGGTGAGCAAATGAAGACCCTTTGAAGTCATATTGCATGGTACCCATTCCACGGGTTTCAACTACCCAGGTTTTAGGTATTCTTCCTTCAGCTAAAACATGCATGTGGAACCCAAGTATGATCAACCATGTGAACGGGAGACGTGTTCAAGTATGTCTCAGTTCTCCTCCCGTGGTACTCGGGTGCAACATTCCAGACGCTTTACTAACACTCTCCCCACTTGGAAAGTCAGCGCCTTTAACCTCCTGTTTGGCCCAGTTTGCAATTTCTGCGGAAGATGAACAGGAATAGCGAGAACCAATGAGAGGCTAGCTGGAGGTGTCTGGACGGGCAAATTTAACTCTCATTTCCCACCAGGAAGAGGAAATAACCAAAGGCTCAGCGTGCCGTGCCGGAACCAGATTAGGGCCTGAAGCCATCCTGCGGTGTTGCGGCCAGCTCACAAGAAAGCGAGTTGAAGAAAGGAGCTCAGGGGCACTGTAATTCACAAACATGCAGAGTTATAAATGACAGCTATCGTCCAAAAATAGACTGAAGTAAGGCTGCCAAGAGGACTTGAAAGCGGGGCAGAATTGCAGGAAACCGATTTCAGGAGGTAGACTGGAATTGCATTGAAAGCATAGGAAAAGAGGCAGAACGTCCACAATGATGCACTTGGCCAAAAAGGGCGTATGCGTTTTTTCCTGAATATATTCAGGAAAAAACGCATACGCCCTTTTTGGCCAACCAAGCAAGCTTGCAAAGGAAATCTGCACTACAATGAAGTCTCACTTCCCCCCGGTCAAAAGGGCCATCTGAAAAAAGTGTAAAATCCAGAAAGGCAGGACAGGCCATGGAGAACTGGGAGCCTTGTTATGCTGATGGGCGGGATGTAAATTGCCAACAACCACTCGGGAGAAGTGTATGGTGTTTCCTGAAACATCTAAAAAACAAAGCAACAGAGCCTAGGGCACTTCTACTTATGGTCCTATAGCTTAGGGAAATTAAATTCAAAAAGACACAGCCACCCCAAAGTTTGGAACGGCTCTGTTTACAAGAACCTCGTTTACAGTACAAGTTCAACATCGCAGAAAGTGAAAAATGGATAAAGAACTTGTGGTACTTACGTACAATGCAGTATCACTCAGCAATGAAATCTATGTCATCAGGCCCGTAGCAGCATAATGAGTGGATTCAGGTACGATGATTCTAACTGAAATAAGTCACACAGAAAAAGAAACATCATAAGATATCACTAATACACGGAATGTAAACTTGGCTACACAGGAACTGAATTACAGAACAGAACAGGGTCTCAAATTTAGAAAACCAACTTATGCTTGCTTAAGGGGAAAGGTGAGTTGGGGTGCTGCATAAAACCAGAGATTGAAATGAGCACAGATAAAGTTCCTTAAGCCAAATATGGAATAGACAAGAGCTACTCCTTGCTCAACGAAATGGACTCAACACCGCATATTAAACGCCTAAGAATGTACCTGACTAGTAAGTATCTTAAAACCTATGGATTGCTATGTCTCCGAAAGAGAATCAAGCATGTGTACAGGGGCATAAACGCAGCAGTGATAGGATTGGAGAGGTTCGGTGAGCAAATGAAGACCCTTTGAAGTCATATTGCATGGTACCCATTCCACGGGTTTCAACTACCCAGGTTTAAGGTATTCTTCCTTCAGCTAAAACATGCATGTGGAACCTAGAGTATGATCAACCATGTGATCGGGAGTCGTGTTCAAATATGTCTCAGTTTTCGTACCCTGGTACTCGGGTGCAACATTCCAGACGCTTTACTAACACTCTCCCCACTTGGATAGTCGGTCCCTTTAACCTCCTGTTTGGCCCAGTTTGCAATTTCTGTGGAAGATGAACAGGAATAGCGAGAACCAATGAGAGACTAGCTGGAGGTGTCTGGATGGGCAAATTTAACTCTCATTTCCCACCAGGAAGAGGAATTAACCAAAGGCTCAGCGTGCCGTGCCAGAACCAGATTAGGGCCTGAAGACATCCTGCGGTGTTGCGGCCAGGTCACAAGAAAGCGAGTTGAAGAAAGGAGCTCAGGGGCACTGTAATTCACAAACCTGCAGAGTTATAAATGACAGCTATCGTCCAAAAATAGACTGAAGTAAGGCTGCCAAGAGGACTTGAAAGCGGGGCAGAATTGCAGGAAACCGATTTCAGGAGGTAGACTGGAATTGCATTGAAAGCATAGGAAAAGAGGCAGAACGTCCACAATGATGCACTTGGCCAAAAAGGGCGTATGCGTTTTTTCCTGAATATATTCAGGAAAAAACGCATACGCCCTTTTTGGCCAACCAAGCAAGCTTGCAAAGGAAATCTGCACTACAATGAAGTCTCACTTCCCCCCGGTCAAAAGGGCCATCTGAAAAAAGTGTAAAATCCAGAAAGGCAGGACAGGCCTTGGAGAACTGGGAGCCTTGTTATGCTGATGGGCGGGATGTAAATTGCCAACAACCACTCGGGAGAAGTGTATGGTGTTTCCTGAAACATCTAAAAAACAAAGCAACAGAGCCTAGGGCACTTCCACTTATGGTCCTATAGCTTAGGGAAATTAAATTCAAAAAGACACAGCCACCCCAAAGTTTGGAACGGCTCTGTTTACAAGAACCTCGTTTACAGTACAAGTTCAACATCGCAGAAAGTGAAAAATGGATAAAGAACTTGTGGTACTTACGTACAATGCAGTATCACTCAGCAATGAAATCTATGTCATCAGGCCCGTAGCAGCATAATGAGTGGATTCAGGTACGATGATTCTAACTGAAATAAGTCACACAGAAAAAGAAACATCATAAGATATCACTAATACACGGAATGTAAACTTGGCTACACAGGAACTGAATTACAGAACAGAACAGGGTCTCAAATTTAGAAAACCAACTTATGCTTGCTTAAGGGGGAAGGTGAGTTGGGGTGCTGCATAAAACCAGAGATTGAAATGAGCACAGATAAAGTTCCTTAAGCCACATATGGAATAGACAAGAGCTACTCCTTGCTCAACGAAATGGACTCAACACCGCATATTAAACGCCTAAGAATGTACCTGACTAGTAAGTATCTTAAAACCTATGGATTGCTATGTCTCCGAAAGAGAATCAAGCATGTGTACAGGGGCATAAACGCAGCAGTGATAGGATTGGAGAGGTTCGGTGAGCAAATGAAGACCCTTTGAAGTCATATTGCATGGTACCCATTCCACGGGTTTCAACTACCCAGGTTTAAGGTATTCTTCCTTCAGCTAAAACATGCATGTGGAACCCAAGTATGATCAACCATGTGATCGGGAGACGTGTTCAAATATGTCTCAGTTTTCGTACCCCGGTACTCGGGTGCAACATTCCAGACACTTTACTAACACTCTCCCCACTTGGAGAGTCAGTCCCTTTAACCTCCTGTTTGGCCCAGTTTGCAATTTCTGCGGAAGATGAACAGGAATAGCGAGAACCAATGAGAGGCTAGCTGGAGGTGTCTGGACGGGCAAATTTAACTCTCATTTCCCACCAGGAAGAGGAATTAACCAAAGGCTCAGCATGCCGGGCCGGAACCAGATTAGGGCCTGAAGCCATCCTGCGGTGTTGCGGCCAGCTCACAAGAAAGCGAGTTGAAGAAAGGAGCTCAGGGGCACTGTAATTCACAAACCTGCAGAGTTATAAATGACAGCTATCGTCCAAAAATAGACTGAAGTAAGGCTGCCAAGAGGCCTTGAAAGCGGGGCAGAATTGCAGGAAACCGATTTCAGGAGGTAGACTGGAATTGCATTGAAAGCATAGGAAAAGAGGCAGAACGTCCACAATGATGCACTTGGCCAAAAAGGGCGTATGCGTTTTTTCCTGAATATATTCAGGAAAAAACGCATACGCCCTTTTTGGCCAACCAAGCAAGCTTGCAAAGGAAATCTGCACTACAATGAAGTCTCACTTCCCCCCGGTCAAAAGGGCCATCTGAAAAAAGTGTAAAATCCAGAAAGGCAACAGGCCATTGAGAACTGGGAGCCTTGTTATGCTGATGGGCGGGATGTAAATTGCCAACAACCACTTGGGAGAAGTGTATGGTGTTTCCTGAAACATCTAAAAAACAAAGCAACAGAGCCTAGGGCACATCTACTTATGGTCCTATAGCTTAGGGAAATTAAATTCAAAAAGACACAGCCACCCCAAAGTTTCGAACGGCTCTGTTTACAAGAACCTCGTTTACAGTACAAGTTCAACATCGCAGAAAGTGAAAAATGGATAAAGAACTTGTGGTACTTACGTACAATGCAGTATCACTCAGCAATGAAATCTATGTCATCAGGCCCGTAGCAGCATAATGAGTGGATTCAGGTACGATGATTCTAACTGAAATAAGTCACACAGAAAAAGAAACATCATAAGATATCACTAATACACGGAATGTAAACTTGGCTACACAGGAACTGAATTACAGAACAGAACAGGGTCTCAAATTTAGAAAACCAACTTATGCTTGCTTAAGGGGAAAGGTGAGTTGGGGTGCTGCATAAAACCAGAGATTGAAATGAGCACAGATAAAGTTCCTTAAGCCAAATATGGAATAGACAAGAGCTACTCCTTGCTCAACGAAATGGACTAAACACCGCATATTAAACGCCTAAGAATGTACCTGACTAGTAAGTATCTTAAAACCTATGGATTGCTATGTCTCCGAAACAGAATCAAGCATGTGTACAGGGGCATAAACACAGCAGTGATAGGATTGGAGAGGTTCGGTGAGCAAATGAAGACCCTTTGAAGTCATATTGCATGGTACCCATTCCACGGGTTTCAACTACCCAGGTTTTAGGTATTCTTCCTTCAGCTAAAACATGCATGTGGAACCCAAGTATGATCAACCATGTGAACGGGAGACGTGTTCAAGTATGTCTCAGTTCTCCTCCCCTGGTACTCGGGTGCAACATTCCAGACGCTTTACTAACACTCTCCCCACTTGGAAAGTCAGCGCCTTTAACCTCCTGTTTGGCCCAGTTTGCAATTTCTGCGGAAGATGAACAGGAATAGCGAGAACCAATGAGAGGCTAGCTGGAGGTGTCTGGACGGGCAAATTTAACTCTCATTTCCCACCAGGAAGAGGAAATAACCAAAGGCTCAGCGTGCCGTGCCGGAACCAGATTAGGGCCTGAAGCCATCCTGCGGTGTTGCGGCCAGCTGAAAAGAAAGCGAGTTGAAGAAAGGAGCTCAGGGGCACTGTAATTCACAAACATGCAGAGTTATAAATGACAGCTATCGTCCAAAAATAGACTGAAGTAAGGCTGCCAAGAGGACTTGAAAGCGGGGCAGAATTGCAGGAAACCGATTTCAGGAGGTAGACTGGAATTGCATTGAAAGCATAGGAAAAGAGGCAGAACGTCCACAATGATGCACTTGGCCAAAAAGGGCGTATGCGTTTTTTCCTGAATATATTCAGGAAAAAACGCATACGCCCTTTTTGGCCAACCAAGCAAGCTTGCAAAGGAAATCTGCACTACAATGAAGTCTCACTTCCCCCCGGTCAAAAGGGCCATCTGAAAAAAGTGTAAAATCCAGAAAGGCAGGACAGGCCATGGAGAACTGGGAGCCTTGTTATGCTGAAGGGCGGGATGTAAATTGCCAACAACCACTCGGGAGAAGTGTATGGTGTTTCCTGAAACATCTAAAAAACAAAGCAACAGAGCCTAGGGCACTTCCACTTATGGTCCTATAGCTTAGGGAATTTAAAATCAAAAAGACACAGCCACCCCAAAGTTTCGAACGGCTCTGTTTACAAGAACCTCGTTTACAGTAGAAGTTCAACATCGCAGAAAGTGAAAAATGGATAAAGAACTTGTGGTACTTACGTACAATGCAGTATCACTCAGCAATGAAATCTATGTCATCAGGCCCGTAGCAGCATAATGAGTGGATTCAGGTATGATGATTCTAACTGAAATAAGTCACACAGAAAAAGAAACATCATAAGATATCAGTAATACACGGAATGTAAACTTGGCTACACAGGAACTGAATTACAGAACAGAACAGGGTCTCAAATTTAGAAAACCAACTTATGCTTGCTTAAGGGGAAAGGTGAGTTGGGGTGCTGCATAAAACCAGAGATTGAAATGAGCACAGATAAAGTTCCTTAAGCCAAATATGGAATAGACAAGAGCTACTCCTTGCTCAACGAAATGGACTCAACACCGCATATTAAACGCCTAAGAATGTACCTGACTAGTAAGTATCTTAAAACCTATGGATTGCTATGTCTCCGAAAGAGAATCAAGCATGTGTACAGGGGCATAAACGCAGCAGTGATAGGATTGGAGAGGTTCGGTGAGCAAATGAAGACCCTTTGAAGTCATATTGCATGGTACCCATTCCACGGGTTTCAACTACCCAGGTTTAAGGTATTCTTCCTTCAGCTAAAACATGCATGTGGAACCTAGAGTATGATCAACCATGTGATCGGGAGTCGTGTTCAAATATGTCTCAGTTTTCGTACCCTGGTACTCGGGTGCAACATTCCAGACGCTTTACTAACACTCTCCCCACTTGGATAGTCGGTCCCTTTAACCTCCTGTTTGGCCCAGTTTGCAATTTCTGTGGAAGATGAACAGGAATAGCGAGAACCAATGAGAGACTAGCTGGAGGTGTCTGGATGGGCAAATTTAACTCTCATTTCCCACCAGGAAGAGGAATTAACCAAAGGCTCAGCGTGCCGTGCCAGAACCAGATTAGGGCCTGAAGACATCCTGCGGTGTTGCGGCCAGGTCACAAGAAAGCGAGTTGAAGAAAGGAGCTCAGGGGCACTGTAATTCACAAACCTGCAGAGTTATAAATGACAGCTATCGTCCAAAAATAGACTGAAGTAAGGCTGCCAAGAGGACTTGAAAGCGGGGCAGAATTGCAGGAAACCGATTTCAGGAGGTAGACTGGAATTGCATTGAAAGCATAGGAAAAGAGGCAGAACGTCCACAATGATGCACTTGGCCAAAAAGGGCGTATGCGTTTTTTCCTGAATATATTCAGGAAAAAACGCATACGCCCTTTTTGGCCAACCAAGCAAGCTTGCAAAGGAAATCTGCACTACAATGAAGTCTCACTTCCCCCCGGTCAAAAGGGCCATCTGAAAAAAGTGTAAAATCCAGAAAGGCAGGACAGGCCTTGGAGAACTGGGAGCCTTGTTATGCTGATGGGCGGGATGTAAATTGCCAACAACCACTCGGGAGAAGTGTATGGTGTTTCCTGAAACATCTAAAAAACAAAGCAACAGAGCCTAGGGCACTTCCACTTATGGTCCTATAGCTTAGGGAAATTAAATTCAAAAAGACACAGCCACCCCAAAGTTTGGAACGGCTCTGTTTACAAGAACCTCGTTTACAGTACAAGTTCAACATCGCAGAAAGTGAAAAATGGATAAAGAACTTGTGGTACTTACGTACAATGCAGTATCACTCAGCAATGAAATCTATGTCATCAGGCCCGTAGCAGCATAATGAGTGGATTCAGGTACGATGATTCTAACTGAAATAAGTCACACAGAAAAAGAAACATCATAAGATATCACTAATACACGGAATGTAAACTTGGCTACACAGGAACTGAATTACAGAACAGAACAGGGTCTCAAATTTAGAAAACCAACTTATGCTTGCTTAAGGGGGAAGGTGAGTTGGGGTGCTGCATAAAACCAGAGATTGAAATGAGCACAGATAAAGTTCCTTAAGCCACATATGGAATAGACAAGAGCTACTCCTTGCTCAACGAAATGGACTCAACACCGCATATTAAACGCCTAAGAATGTACCTGACTAGTAAGTATCTTAAAACCTATGGATTGCTATGTCTCCGAAAGAGAATCAAGCATGTGTACAGGGGCATAAACGCAGCAGTGATAGGATTGGAGAGGTTCGGTGAGCAAATGAAGACCCTTTGAAGTCATATTGCATGGTACCCATTCCACGGGTTTCAACTACCCAGGTTTAAGGTATTCTTCCTTCAGCTAAAACATGCATGTGGAACCCAAGTATGATCAACCATGTGATCGGGAGACGTGTTCAAATATGTCTCAGTTTTCGTACCCCGGTACTCGGGTGCAACATTCCAGACACTTTACTAACACTCTCCCCACTTGGAGAGTCAGTCCCTTTAACCTCCTGTTTGGCCCAGTTTGCAATTTCTGCGGAAGATGAACAGGAATAGCGAGAACCAATGAGAGGCTAGCTGGAGGTGTCTGGACGGGCAAATTTAACTCTCATTTCCCACCAGGAAGAGGAATTAACCAAAGGCTCAGCATGCCGTGCCGGAACCAGATTAGGGCCTGAAGCCATCCTGCGGTGTTGCGGCCAGCTCACAAGAAAGCGAGTTGAAGAAAGGAGCTCAGGGGCACTGTAATTCACAAACCTGCAGAGTTATAAATGACAGCTATCGTCCAAAAATAGACTGAAGTAAGGCTGCCAAGAGGCCTTGAAAGCGGGGCAGAATTGCAGGAAACCGATTTCAGGAGGTAGACTGGAATTGCATTGAAAGCATAGGAAAAGAGGCAGAACGTCCACAATGATGCACTTGGCCAAAAAGGGCGTATGCGTTTTTTCCTGAATATATTCAGGAAAAAACGCATACGCCCTTTTTGGCCAACCAAGCAAGCTTGCAAAGGAAATCTGCACTACAATGAAGTCTCACTTCCCCCCGGTCAAAAGGGCCATCTGAAAAAAGTGTAAAATCCAGAAAGGCAACAGGCCATTGAGAACTGGGAGCCTTGTTATGCTGATGGGCGGGATGTAAATTGCCAACAACCACTTGGGAGAAGTGTATGGTGTTTCCTGAAACATCTAAAAAACAAAGCAACAGAGCCTAGGGCACATCTACTTATGGTCCTATAGCTTAGGGAAATTAAATTCAAAAAGACACAGCCACCCCAAAGTTTCGAACGGCTCTGTTTACAAGAACCTCGTTTACAGTACAAGTTCAACATCGCAGAAAGTGAAAAATGGATAAAGAACTTGTGGTACTTACGTACAATGCAGTATCACTCAGCAATGAAATCTATGTCATCAGGCCCGTAGCAGCATAATGAGTGGATTCAGGTACGATGATTCTAACTGAAATAAGTCACACAGAAAAAGAAACATCATAAGATATCACTAATACACGGAATGTAAACTTGGCTACACAGGAACTGAATTACAGAACAGAACAGGGTCTCAAATTTAGAAAACCAACTTATGCTTGCTTAAGGGGAAAGGTGAGTTGGGGTGCTGCATAAAACCAGAGATTGAAATGAGCACAGATAAAGTTCCTTAAGCCAAATATGGAATAGACAAGAGCTACTCCTTGCTCAACGAAATGGACTAAACACCGCATATTAAACGCCTAAGAATGTACCTGACTAGTAAGTATCTTAAAACCTATGGATTGCTATGTCTCCGAAACAGAATCAAGCATGTGTACAGGGGCATAAACACAGCAGTGATAGGATTGGAGAGGTTCGGTGAGCAAATGAAGACCCTTTGAAGTCATATTGCATGGTACCCATTCCACGGGTTTCAACTACCCAGGTTTTAGGTATTCTTCCTTCAGCTAAAACATGCATGTGGAACCCAAGTATGATCAACCATGTGAACGGGAGACGTGTTCAAGTATGTCTCAGTTCTCCTCCCCTGGTACTCGGGTGCAACATTCCAGACGCTTTACTAACACTCTCCCCACTTGGAAAGTCAGCGCCTTTAACCTCCTGTTTGGCCCAGTTTGCAATTTCTGCGGAAGATGAACAGGAATAGCGAGAACCAATGAGAGGCTAGCTGGAGGTGTCTGGACGGGCAAATTTAACTCTCATTTCCCACCAGGAAGAGGAAATAACCAAAGGCTCAGCGTGCCGTGCCGGAACCAGATTAGGGCCTGAAGCCATCCTGCGGTGTTGCGGCCAGCTGAAAAGAAAGCGAGTTGAAGAAAGGAGCTCAGGGGCACTGTAATTCACAAACATGCAGAGTTATAAATGACAGCTATCGTCCAAAAATAGACTGAAGTAAGGCTGCCAAGAGGACTTGAAAGCGGGGCAGAATTGCAGGAAACCGATTTCAGGAGGTAGACTGGAATTGCATTGAAAGCATAGGAAAAGAGGCAGAACGTCCACAATGATGCACTTGGCCAAAAAGGGCGTATGCGTTTTTTCCTGAATATATTCAGGAAAAAACGCATACGCCCTTTTTGGCCAACCAAGCAAGCTTGCAAAGGAAATCTGCACTACAATGAAGTCTCACTTCCCCCCGGTCAAAAGGGCCATCTGAAAAAAGTGTAAAATCCAGAAAGGCAGGACAGGCCATGGAGAACTGGGAGCCTTGTTATGCTGAAGGGCGGGATGTAAATTGCCAACAACCACTCGGGAGAAGTGTATGGTGTTTCCTGAAACATCTAAAAAACAAAGCAACAGAGCCTAGGGCACTTCCACTTATGGTCCTATAGCTTAGGGAATTTAAAATCAAAAAGACACAGCCACCCCAAAGTTTCGAACGGCTCTGTTTACAAGAACCTCGTTTACAGTAGAAGTTCAACATCGCAGAAAGTGAAAAATGGATAAAGAACTTGTGGTACTTACGTACAATGCAGTATCACTCAGCAATGAAATCTATGTCATCAGGCCCGTAGCAGCATAATGAGTGGATTCAGGTATGATGATTCTAACTGAAATAAGTCACACAGAAAAAGAAACATCATAAGATATCAGTAATACACGGAATGTAAACTTGGCTACACAGGAACTGAATTACAGAACAGAACAGGGTCTCAAATTTAGAAAACCAACTTATGCTTGCTTAAGGGGAAAGGTGAGTTGGGGTGCTGCATAAAACCAGAGATTGAAATGAGCACAGATAAAGTTCCTTAAGCCAAATATGGAATAGACAAGAGCTACTCCTTGCTCAACGAAATGGACTCAACACCGCATATTAAACGCCTAAGAATGTACCTGACTAGTAAGTATCTTAAAACCTATGGATTGCTATGTCTCCGAAAGAGAATCAAGCATGTGTACAGGGGCATAAACGCAGCAGTGATAGGATTGGAGAGGTTCGGTGAGCAAATGAAGACCCTTTGAAGTCATATTGCATGGTACCCATTCCACGGGTTTCAACTACCCAGGTTTAAGGTATTCTTCCTTCAGCTAAAACATGCATGTGGAACCTAGAGTATGATCAACCATGTGATCGGGAGTCGTGTTCAAATATGTCTCAGTTTTCGTACCCTGGTACTCGGGTGCAACATTCCAGACGCTTTACTAACACTCTCCCCACTTGGATAGTCGGTCCCTTTAACCTCCTGTTTGGCCCAGTTTGCAATTTCTGTGGAAGATGAACAGGAATAGCGAGAACCAATGAGAGACTAGCTGGAGGTGTCTGGATGGGCAAATTTAACTCTCATTTCCCACCAGGAAGAGGAATTAACCAAAGGCTCAGCGTGCCGTGCCAGAACCAGATTAGGGCCTGAAGACATCCTGCGGTGTTGCGGCCAGGTCACAAGAAAGCGAGTTGAAGAAAGGAGCTCAGGGGCACTGTAATTCACAAACCTGCAGAGTTATAAATGACAGCTATCGTCCAAAAATAGACTGAAGTAAGGCTGCCAAGAGGACTTGAAAGCGGGGCAGAATTGCAGGAAACCGATTTCAGGAGGTAGACTGGAATTGCATTGAAAGCATAGGAAAAGAGGCAGAACGTCCACAATGATGCACTTGGCCAAAAAGGGCGTATGCGTTTTTTCCTGAATATATTCAGGAAAAAACGCATACGCCCTTTTTGGCCAACCAAGCAAGCTTGCAAAGGAAATCTGCACTACAATGAAGTGTCACTTCCCCCCGGTCAAAAGGGCCATCTGAAAAAAGTGTAAAATCCAGAAAGGCAGGACAGGCCTTGGAGAACTGGGAGCCTTGTTATGCTGATGGGCGGGATGTAAATTGCCAACAACCACTCGGGAGAAGTGTATGGTGTTTCCTGAAACATCTAAAAAACAAAGCAACAGAGCCTAGGGCACTTCCACTTATGGTCCTATAGCTTAGGGAAATTAAATTCAAAAAGACACAGCCACCCCAAAGTTTGGAACGGCTCTGTTTACAAGAACCTCGTTTACAGTACAAGTTCAACATCGCAGAAAGTGAAAAATGGATAAAGAACTTGTGGTACTTACGTACAATGCAGTATCACTCAGCAATGAAATCTATGTCATCAGGCCCGTAGCAGCATAATGAGTGGATTCAGGTACGATGATTCTAACTGAAATAAGTCACACAGAAAAAGAAACATCATAAGATATCACTAATACACGGAATGTAAACTTGGCTACACAGGAACTGAATTACAGAACAGAACAGGGTCTCAAATTTAGAAAACCAACTTATGCTTGCTTAAGGGGGAAGGTGAGTTGGGGTGCTGCATAAAACCAGAGATTGAAATGAGCACAGATAAAGTTCCTTAAGCCAAATATGGAATAGACAAGAGCTACTCCTTGCTCAACGAAATGGACTCAACACCGCATATTAAACGCCTAAGAATGTACCTGACTAGTAAGTATCTTAAAACCTATGGATTGCTATGTCTCTGAAAGAGAATCAAGCATGTGTACAGGGGCATAAACGCAGCAGTGATAGGATTGGAGAGGTTCGGTGAGCAAATGAAGACCCTTTGAAGTCATATTGCATGGTATCCATTCCACGGGTTTCAACTACCCAGGTTTAAGGTATTCTTCCTTCAGCTAAAACATGCATGTGGAACCCAAGTATGATCAATCATGTGATCGGGAGACGTGTTCAAATATGTCTCAGTTTTCCTCCCCTGGTACTCGGGTGCAACATTCCAGACGCTTTACTAACACTCTCCCCACTTGGAGAGTCAGTCCCTTTAACCTCCTGTTTGGCCCAGTTTGCAATTTCTGCGGAAGATGAACAGGAATAGCGAGAACCAATGAGAGGCTAGCTGGAGGTGTCTGGACGGGCAAATTTAACTCTCATTTCCCACCAGGAAGTGGAATTAACCAAAGGCTCAGCATGCCGGGCCGGAACCAGATTAGGGCCTGAAGCCATCCTGCGGTGTTGCGGCCAGCTCACAAGAAAGCGAGTTGAAGAAAGGAGCTCAGGGGCACTGTAATTCACAAACCTGCAGAGTTATAAATGACAGCTATCGTCCAAAAATAGACTGAAGTAAGGCTGCCAAGAGGCCTTGAAAGCGGGGCAGAATTGCAGGAAACCGATTTCAGGAGGTAGACTGGAATTGCATTGAAAGCATAGGAAAAGAGGCAGAACGTCCACAATGATGCACTTGGCCAAAAAGGGCGTATGCGTTTTTTCCTGAATATATTCAGGAAAAAACGCATACGCCCTTTTTGGCCAACCAAGCAAGCTTGCAAAGGAAATCTGCACTACAATGAAGTCTCACTTCCCCCCGGTCAAAAGGGCCATCTGAAAAAAGTGTAAAATCCAGAAAGGCAGGACAGGCCATGGAGAACTGGGAGCCTTGTTATGCTGATGGGCGGGATGTAAATTGCCAACAACCACTCGGGAGAAGTGTATGGTGTATCCTGAAACATCTAAAAAACAAAGCAACAGAGCCTAGGGCACTTCCACTTATGGTCCTATAGCTTAGGGAAATTAAAATCAAAAAGACACAGCCACCCCAAAGTTTCGAACGGCTCTGTTTACAAGAACCTCGTTTACAGTACAAGTTCAACATCGCAGAAAGTGAAAAATGGATAAAGAAGTTGTGGTATTTACGTACAAAGCAATATCACTCAGCAATGAAATCTGTGTCATCAGGCCCGTAGCAGCATAATGAGTGGATTCAGGTACGATGATTCTAACTGAAATAAGTCACACAGAAAGAGAAACATCATAAGATATCACTAATACACAGAATGTAAACTTGGCTACACAGGAACTGAATTACAGAACAGAACAGGGTCTCAAATTTAGAAAACCAACTTATGCTTGCTTAACGGGAAAGGTGAGTTGGGGTGCTGCATAAAACCAGAGATTGAAATGAGCACAGATAAAGTTCCTTAAGCCAAATATGGAATAGACAAGAGCTACTCCTTGCTCAACGAAATGGACTCAACACCGCATATTAAATGCCTAAGAATGTACCTGACTAGTAAGTATCTTAAAACCTATGGATTGCTATGTCTCCGAAACAGAATCAAGCATGTGTACAGGGGCATAAACGCAGCAGTGATAGGATTGGAGAGGTTCGGTGAGCAAATGAAGACCCTTTGAAGTCATATTGCATGGTACCCATTCCACGGGTTTCAACTACCCAGGTTTAAGGTATTCTTCCTTCAGCTAAAACATGCATGTGGAACCTAGAGTATGATCAACCATGTGATCGGGAGACGTGTTCAAATATGTCTCAGTTTTCGTACCCTGGTACTCGGGTGCAACATTCCAGACGCTTTACTAACACTCTCCCCACTTGGAAAGTCAGCGCCTTTAACCTCCTGTTTGGCCCAGTTTGCAATTTCTGTGGAAGATGAACAGGAATAGCGAGAACCAATGAGAGACTAGCTGGAGGTGTCTGGACGGGCAAATTTAACTCTCATTTCCCACCAGGAAGAGGAATTAACCAAAGGCTCAGCGTGCCGTGCCAGAACCAGATTAGGGCCTGAAGACATCCTGCGGTGTTGCGGCCAGGTCACAAGAAAGCGAGTTGAAGAAAGGAGCTCAGGGGCACTGTAATTCACAAACCTGCAGAGTTATAAATGACAGCTATCGTCCAAAAATAGACTGAAGTAAGGCTGCCAAGAGGACTTGAAAGCGGGGCAGAATTGCAGGAAACCGATTTCAGGAGGTAGACTGGAATTGCATTGAAAGCATAGGAAAAGAGGCAGAACGTCCACAATGATGCACTTGGCCAAAAAGGGCGTATGCGTTTTTTCCTGAATATATTCAGGAAAAAATATACGCCCTTTTTGGCCAACCAAGCAAGCTTGCAAAGGAAATCTGCACTACAATGAAGTCTCACTTCCCCCCGGTCAAAAGGGCCATCTGAAAAAAGTGTAAAATCCAGAAAGGCACGACAGGCCATGGAGAACTGGGAGCCTTGTTATGCTGAAGGGCGGGATGTAAATTGCCAACAAACACTCGGGAGAAGTGTATGGTGTTTCCTGAAACATCTAAAAAACAAAGCAACAGAGCCTAGGGCACTTCCACTTATGGTCCTATAGCTTAGGGAATTTAAAATCAAAAACACACAGCCACCCCAAAGTTTCGAACGGCTCTGTTTACAAGAACCTCGTTTACAGTACAAGTTCAACATCGCAGAAAGTGAAAAATGGATAAAAAAGTTGTGGTATTTACTTACAAAGCAATATCACTCAGCAATGAAATCTGTGTCATCAGGACCTTAGCAGCACAATGAGTGGATTCAGGTACGATGATTCTAACTGAAATAAGTCACACAGAAAAAGAAACATCATAAGATATCACTAATACACGGAATGTAAACTTGGCTACACAGGAACTGAATTACAGAACAGAACAGGGTCTCAAATTTAGAAAACCAACTTATGCTTGCTTAAGGGGGAAGGTGAGTTGGGGTGCTGCATAAAACCAGAGATTGAAATGAGCACAGATAAAGTTCCTTAAGCCAAATATGGAATAGACAAGAGCTACTCCTTGCTCAACGAAATGGACTCAACACCGCATATTAAACGCGTAAGAATGTACCTGACTAGTAAGTATCTTAAAACCTATGGATTGCTATGTCTCTGAAAGAGAATCAAGCATGTGTACAGGGGCATAAACGCAGCAGTGATAGGATTGGAGAGGTTCGGTGAGCAAATGAAGACCCTTTGAAGTCATATTGCATGGTACCCATTCCACGGGTTTCAACTACCCAGGTTTTAGGTATTCTTCCTTCAGCTAAAACATGCATGTGGAACCCAAGTATGATCAACCATGTGAACGGGAGACGTGTTCAAATATGTCTCAGTTTTCGTACCCTGGTACTCGGGTGCAACATTCCAGACGCTTTACTAACACTCTCCCCACTTGAAAAGTCAGCGCCTTTAACCTCCTGTTTGGCCCTGTTTGCAATTTCTGCGGAAGATGAACAGGAATAGCGAGAACCAATGAGAGGCTAGCTGGAGGTGTCTGGACGGGCAAATTTAACTCTCATTTCCCACCAGGAAGAGGAAATAACCAAAGGCTCAGCGTGCCGTGCCGGAACCAGATTAGGGCCTGAAGCCATCCTGCGGTGTTGCAGCCAGCTCAAAAGAAAGCGAGTTGAAGAAAGGAGCTCAGGGGAACTGTAATTCACAAACCTGCAGAGTTATAAATGACAGCTATCGTCCAAAAATAGACTGAAGTAAGGCTGCCAAGAGGACTTGAAAGCGGGGCAGAATTGCAGGAAACAGATTTCAGGAGGTAGACTGGAATTGCATTGAAAGCATAGGAAAAGAGGCAGAACGTCCACAATGATGCACTTGGCCAAAAAGGGCGTATGCGTTTTTTCCTGAATATATTCAGGAAAAAACGCATACGCCCTTTTTGGCCAACCAAGCAAGCTTGCAAAGGAAATCTGCACTACAATGAAGTCTCACTTCCCCCTGGTCAAAAGGGCCATCTGAAAAAAGTGTAAAATCCAGAAAGGCAGGACAGGCCTTGGAGAACTGGGAGCCTTGTTATGCTGATGGGCGGGATGTAAATTGCCAACAACCACTCGGGAGAAGTGTATGGTGTTTCCTGAAACATCTAAAAAACAAAGCAACAGAACCTAGGGCACTTCCACTTATGGTCCTATAGCTTAGGGAAATTAAAATCAAAAAGACACAGCCACCCCAAAGTTTGGAACGGCTCTGTTTACAAGAACCTCGTTTACAGTACAAGTTCAACATCGCAGAAAGTGAAAAATGGATAAAGAAGTTGTGGTATTTACTTACAAAGCAATATCACTCAGCAATGAAATCTGTGTCATCAGGCCCTTAGCAGCACAATGACTGGATTCAGGTATGATGATTCTAACTGAAATAAGTCACACAGAAAAAGAAACATCATAAGATATCAGTAATACACGGAATGGAAACTTGGCTACACAGGAACTGAATTACAGAACAGAACAGAGAATCAAATTTAGAAAACCAACTTATTCTTGCTTAAGGGTAAAGGTGAGTTGGGGTGCTGCATAAAACCAGAGATTGAAATGAGCACAGATAAAGTTCCTTAAGCCAAATATGGAATAGACAAGAGCTACTCCTTGCTCAACGAAATGGACTCAACACCCCATATTAAACGCCTAAGAATGTACCTGACTAGTAAGTATCTTAAAACCTATGGATTGCTATGTCTCCGAAAGAGAATCAAGCATGTGTACAGGGGCATAAACGCAGCAGTGATAGGATTGGAGAGGTTCGGTGAGCAAATGAAGACCCTTTGAAGTCATATTGCATGGTACCCATTACACGGGTCTCAACTCTCCAGGTTTAAGGTATTCTTCCTTCAGATAAAACATGCATGTGGAACCCAAGTATGATCAACCATGTGAACGGGAGACGTGTTCAAATATGTCTCAGTTTTCCTCCCCTGGTACTCGGGTGCAACATTCCAGAAGCTTTACTAACACTCTCCCCACTTGGAGAGTCAGCGCCTTTAACCTCCTGTTTGGCCCAGTTTGCAATTTCTGCGGAAGATGAACAGGAATAGCGAGAACCAATGAGAGGCTAGCTGGAGGTGTCTGGACGGGCAAATTTAACTCTCATTTCCCACCAGGAAGAGGAAATAACCAAAGGCTCAGTGTGCCGTACCGGAACCAGATTAGGGCCTGAAGCCATCCTGCGGTGTTGCGGCCAGGTCACAAGAAAGCGAGTTGAAGAAAGGAGCTCAGGGGCACTGTAATTCACAAACCTGCAGAGTTATAAATGACAGCTATCGTCCAAAAATAGACTGAAGTAAGGCTGCCAAGAGGACTTGAAAGCGGGGCAGAATTGCAGGAAACCGATTTCAGGAGGTAGACTGGAATTGCATTGAAAGCATAGGAAAAGAGGCAGAACGTCCACAATGATGCACTTGGCCGAAAAGGGCGTATGCGTTTTTTCCTGAATATATTCAGGAAAAACGCATACGCCCTTTTTGGCCAACCAAGCAAGCTTGCAAAGGAAATCTGCACTACAATGAAGTGTCACTTCCCCCCGGTCAAAAGGGCCATCTGAAAAAAGTGTAAAATCCAGAAAGGCAGGACAGGCCATCGAGAACTGGGAGCCTTGTTATGCTGATGGGCGGGATGTAAATTGCCAACAACCACTCGGGAGAAGTGTATGGTGTTTCCTGAAACATCTAAAAAACAAAGCAACAGAGCCTAGGGCACTTCCACTTATGGTCCTATAGCTTAGGGAAATTAAAATAAAAAAGACACAGCCACCCCAATGTTTGGGACGCCTCCGTTTACAAGAACCTCGTTTACCGTACAAGTTCAATATCACAGAAAGTGAAAAATGGATAAAGAACTTGTGGTACTTACGTACAATGCAGTATCACTCAGCAATGAAATCTATGTCATCAGGCACATAGCAGCATAATGAGTGGATTCAGGTACGATGATTCTAACTGAAATAAGTCACACAGAAAAAGAAACATCATAAGATATCACTAATACACGGAATGTAAACTTGGCTACACAGGAACTGCATTCCAAAACAGAACAGGGTCTCAAATTTAGAAAACCAACTTATGCTTGCTTAAGGGGAAAGGTGAGTTGGGGTGCTGCATAAAACCAGAGATTGAAATGAGCACAGATAAAGTTCCTTAAGCCAAATATGGAATAGACAAGAGCTACTCCTTGCTCAACGAAATGGACTCAACACTGCATATTAAACGCCTAAGAATGTACCTGACTAGTAAGTATCTTAAAACCTATGGATTGCTATGTCTCCGAAAGAGAATCAAGCATGTGTACAGGGGCATAAACGCAGCAGTGATAGGATTGGAGAGGTTCGGTGAGCAAATGAAGACCCTTTGAAGTCATATTGCATGGTACCCATTCCACGGGTTTCAACTACCCAGGTTTTAGGTATTCTTCCTTCAGCTAAAACATGCATGTGGAACCCAGAGTATGATCAACCATGTGATTGGGAGACGTGTTCAAATATGTCTCAGTTTTCCTCCCCTGGTACTCGGGTGCAACATTCCAGACGCTTTACTAACACTCTCCCCACTTGGAGAGTCAGCGCCTTTAACCTCCTGTTTGGCCCAGTTTGCAATTTCTGCAGAAGATGAACAGGAATAGCGAGAACCAATGAGAGGCTAGCTGGAGGTGTCTGGACGGGCAAATTTAACTCTCATTTCCCAACAGGAAGAGGAAATAACCAAAGGCTCAGCGTGCCGTGCCGGAACCAGATTAGGGCCTGAAGCCATCCTGCGGTGTTGCGGCCAGCTCAAAAGAAAGCGAGTTGAAGAAAGGAGCTCAGGGGCACTGTAATTCACAAACCTGCAGAGTTATAAATGACAGCTATCGTCCAAAAATAGACTGAAGTAAGGCTGCCAAGAGGACTTGAAAGCGGGGCAGAATTGCAGGAAACCGATTTCAGGAGGTAGACTGGAATTGCATTGAAAGCATAGGAAAAGAGGCAGAACGTCCACAATGATGCACTTGGCCAAAAAGGGCGTATGCGTTTTTTCCTGAATATATTCAGGAAAAAACGCATACGCCCTTTTTGGCCAACCAAGCAAGCTTGCAAAGGAAATCTGCACTACAATGAAGTCTCACTTCCCCCCGGTCAAAAGGGCCATCTGAAAAAAGTGTAAAATCCAGAAAGGCAACAGGCCATTGAGAACTGGGAGCCTTGTTATGCTGATGGGCGGGATGTAAATTGCCAACTGACACTTGGGAGAAGTGTATGGTGTTTCCTGAAACATCTAAAAAACAAAGCAACAGAGCCTAGGGCACTTCCACTTATGGTCCTATAGCTTAGGGAAATTAAAATCAAAAAGACACAGCCACCCCAAAGTTTGGAACGGCTCTGTTTACAAGAACCTCGTTTACAGTACAAGTTCAACATCGCAGAAAGTGAAAAATGGATAAAGAAGTTGTGGTATTCACTTACAAAGCAATATCACTCAGCAATGAAATCTATGTCATCAGGCCCTTAGCAGCACAATGAGTGGATTCAGGTATGATGATTCTAACTGAAATAAGTCACACAGAAAAAGAAACATCATAAGATATCAGTAATACACGGAATGGAAACTTGGCTACACAGGAACTGAATTACAGAACAGAACAGGGTCTCAAATTTAGAAAAACAACTTATGCTTGCTTAAGGGTAAAGGTGAGTTGGGTTGCTGCATAAAACCAGAGATTGAAATGAGCACAGATAAAGTTCCTTAAGCCAAATATGGAATAGACAAGAGCTACTCCTTGCTCAACGAAATGGACTCAACACCGCATATTAAACGCCTAAGAATGTACCTGACTTGTAAGTATCTTAAAACCTATGGATTGCTATGTCTCCAAAAGAGAATCAAGCATGTGTACAGGGGCATAAACGCAGCAGTGATAGGATTGGAGAGGTTCGGTGAGCAAATGAAGACCCTTTGAAGTCATATTGCATGGTACCCATTACACGGGTCTTAACTCTCCAGGTTTAAGGTATTCTTCCTTCAGCTAAAACATGCATGTGGAACCCAAGTATGATCAACCATGTGAACGGGAGACGTGTTCAAATATGTCTCAGTTTTCCTCCCCTGGTACTCAGGTGCAACATTCCAGACGCTTTACTAACACTCTCCCCACTTGGAGAGTCAGCGCCTTTAACCTCCTGTTTGGCCCAGTTTGCAATTTCTGCGGAAGATGAACAGGAATAGCGAGAACCAATGAGAGACTAGCTGGAGGTGTCTGGACGGGCAAATTTAACTCTCATTTCACACCAGGAAGAGGAAATAACCAAAGGCTCAGCGTGCCGTGCCGGAACCAGATTAGGGCCTGAAGCCATCCTGCGGTGTTGCGGCCAGGTCAAAAGAAAGCGAGTTGAAGAAAGGAGCTCAGGGGCACTGTAATTCACACACCTGCAGAGTTATAAATGACAGCTATCGTCCAAAAATAGACTGAAGTAAGGCTGCCAAGAGGACTTGAAAGCGGGGCAGAATTGCAGGAAACCGATTTCAGGAGGTAGACTGGAATTGCATTGAAAGCATAGGAAAAGAGGCAGAACGTCCACAATGATGCACTTGGCCAAAAAGGGCGTATGCGTTTTTTCCTGAATATATTCAGGAAAAAACGCATACGCCCTTTTTGGCCAACCAAGCAACCTTGCAAAGGAAATCTGCACTACAATGAAGTCTCACTTCCCCCCGGTCAAAAGGGCCATCTGAAAAAAGTGTAAAATCCAGAAAGGCAACAGGCCATGGAGAACTGGGAGCCTTGTTATGCTGATGGGCGGGATGTAAATTGCCAACAACCACTCGGGAGAAGTGTATGGTGTTTCCTGAAACATCTAAAAAACAAAGCAACAGAACCTAGGGCACTTCCACTTATGGTCCTATAGCTTAGGGAAATTAAAATCAAAAAGACACAGCCACCCCAAAGTTTGGAACGGCTCTGTTTACAAGAACCTCGTTTACAGTACAAGTTCAACATCGCAGAAAGTGAAAAATGGATAAAGAAGTTGTGGTATTTACTTACAAAGCAATATCACTCAGCAATGAAATCTGTGTCATCAGGCCCTTAGCAGCACAATGAGTGGATTCAGGTATGATGATTCTAACTGAAGTAAGTCACACAGAAAAAGAAACATCATAAGATATCACTAATACACGGAATGTAAACTTGGCTACACAGGAACTGAATTACAGAACAGAACAGGGTCTCAAATTTAGAAAACCAACTTATGCTTGCTTAAGGGGAAAGGTGAGTTGGGGTGCTGCATAAAACCAGAGATTGAAATGAGCACAGATAAAGTTCCTTAAGCCAAATATGGAATAGACAAGAGCTACTCCTTGCTCAACGAAATGGACTCAACACCGCATATTAAACGCCTAAGAATGTACCTGACTTGTAAGTATCTTAAAACCTATGGATTGCTATGTCTCCGAAAGAGAATCAAGCATGTGTACAGGGGCATAAACGCAGCAGTGATAGGATTGGAGAGGTTCGGTGAGCAAATGAAGACCCTTTGAAGTCATATTGCATGGTACCCATTACACGGGTCTTAACTCTCCAGGTTTAAGGTATTCTTCCTTCAGCTAAAACATGCATGTGGAACCCAAGTATGATCAACCATGTGAACGGGAGACGTGTTCAAATATGTCTCAGTTTTCCTCCCCTGGTACTCGGGTGCAACATTCCAGACGCTTTACTAACACTCTCCCCACTTGGAGAGTCAGTCCCTTTAACCTCCTGTTTGGCCCAGTTTGCAATTTCTGCGGAAGATGAACAGGAATAGCGAGAACCAATGAGAGACTAGCTGGAGGTGTCTGGACGGGCAAATTTAACTCTCATTTCCCACCAGGAAGAGGAATTAACCAAAGGCTCAGCGTGCCGGGCCGGAACCACATTAGGGCCTGAAGCCATCCTGCGGTGTTGCGGCCAGCTCAAAAGAAAGCGAGTTGAAGAAAGGAGCTCAGGGTCTCTGTAATTCACAAACCTGCAGAGTTATAAATGACAGCTATCGTCCAAAAATAGACTGAAGTAAGGCTGCCAAGAGGACTTGAAAGCGGGGCAGAATTGCAGGAAACCGATTTCAGGAGGTAGACTGGAATTGCATTGAAAGCATAGGAAAAGAGGCAGAACGTCCACAATGATGCACTTGGCCAAAAATGGCGTATGCGTTTTTTCCTGAATATATTCAGGAAAAAACGCATACGCCCTTTTTGGCCAACCAAGCAAACTTGCAAAGGAAATCTGCACTACAATGAAGACGCACTTCTCCCCGGTCAAAAGGGCCATCTGAAAAAAGTGTAAAATCCAGAAAGACAGGACAGGCCATGGAGAACTGGGAGCCTTGTTATGCTGATGGGCGGGAGGTAAATTGCCAACAGACACTCAGGAGAAGTGTATGGTGTTTCCTGAAACATCTAAAAAACAAAGCAACAGAGCCTAGGGCACTTCCACTTATGGTCCTACAGCATAGGGAAATTAATATCAAAAAGACACAGCCACCCCAAAGTTTGGGACGCATCCGTTTACAAGAACCTCGTTTACCGTACAAGTTCAATATCACAGAAAGTGAAAAATGGATAAAGAACTTGTGGTACTTACGTACAATGCAGTATCACTCAGCAATGAAATCTATGTCATCAGGCCCGTAGCAGCATAATGAGTGGATTCAGGTATGATGATTCTAACTGAAATAAGTCACACAGAAAAAGAAACATCATAAGATATCAGTAATACACGGAATGTAAACTTGGCTACACAGGAACTGAATTACAGAACAGAACAGGGACTAAAATTTAGAAAACCAACTTATGCTTTGTTAAGGGTAAAAGTGAGTTGGGGTGCTGCATAAAACCAGAGATTCAAATGAGCACAGATAACGTTCCTTAAGCCAAATATGGAATACACAAGAGCTACTCCTTGCTCAACGAAATGGACCCAACACCCCATATTAAACGCCTAAGAATGTACCTGACTAGTAAGTATCTTAAAACCTATGGATTGCTATGTCTCCGAAGGAGAATCAAGCGCATGTACCGGGGCATAAACACAGCAGTGATAGGATTGGAGAGGTTCGGTGAGCAAATGAAGACCCTTTGAAGTCATATTGCATGGTACCCATTCCACGGTTCTCAACTCTCCAGGTTTAAGGTATTCTTCCTTCAGCTAAAACATGCATGTGGAACCCAAGTATGATCAACCATGTGAACGGGAGACGTGTTCAAATATGTCTCAGTTTTCCTCCCCTGGTACTCGGGTGCAACATTCCAGACGCTTTACTAACACTCCTCCCACTTGGAGAGTCAGCGCCTTTAACCTCCTGTTTGGCCCAGTTTTGCAATTTCTGCGGAGATGAACAGGAATAGCGAGAACCAATGAGAGACTAGCTGGAGGTGTCTGGACGGGCAAATTTAACTCTCATTTCCCACCAGGAAGAGGAAATAACCAAAGGCTAAGCGTGCCGTGCCGGAACCAGATTAGGGCCTGAAGCCATCCTGCGGTGTTGCAGCCAGCTCACAAGAAACCGGGCTGAAGAAAGGAGCTCAGGGACACTCTAATTCACAAACCTGCAGAGTTATAAATGACAGCTATCGTCCAAAAATAGACTGAAGTAAGGCTGCCAAGAGGACTTGAAAGCGGGGCAGAATTGCAGGAAACCGATTTCAGGAGGTAGACTGGAATTGCATTGAAAGCATAGGAAAAGAGGCAGAACGTCCACAATGATGCACTTGGCCAAAAAGGGCGTATGCGTTTTTTCCTGAATATATTCAGGAAAAAACGCATACGCCCTTTTTGGCCAACCAAGCAAGCTTGCAAAGGAAATCTGCACTACAATGAAGTCTCACTTCCCCCCGGTCAAAAGGGCCATCTGAGAAAAGTGTAAAATCCAGAAAGGCAGGACAGGCCATGGAGAACTGGGAGCCTTGTTATGCTGATGGGCGGGATGTAAATTGCCAACAGACACTCGGGAGAAGTGTATGGTGTTTCCTGATACATCTAAAAAACAAAGCAACAGAGCCTAGGGCACTGCCACTTATGGTCCTATAGCTTAGGGAAATTAAAATCAAAAAGACACAGCCACCCCAAAGTTTGGGACGCCTCTGTTTACAAGAACCTCTTTACCGTACAAGTTCAATATCACAGAAAGTGAAAAATGGATAAAGAACTTGTGGTACTTACGTACAATGCAGTATCACTCAGCAATGAAATCTATGTCATCAGGCCCATAGCAGCATAATGAGTGGATTCAGGTACGATGATTCTAACTGAAATAAGTCACACAGAAAAAGAAACATCATAAGATATCACTAATACACGGAATGTAAACTTGGCTACACAGGAACTGAATTCCAAAACAGAACAGGGTCTCAAATTTAGAAAACCAACTTATGCTTGCTTAAGGGGAAAGGTGAGTTGTGGTGCTGCATAAAACCAGAGATTGAAATGAGCACAGATAAAGTTCCTTAAGCCAAATATGGAATAGACAAGAGCTACTCCTTGCTCAACGAAATGGACTCAACACCCCATATTAAACGCCTAAGAATGTACCTGACTAGTAAGTATCTTAAAACCTATGGATTGCTATGTCTCCAAAAGAGAATCAAGCGTGTGTACAGGGGCATAAACGCAGCAGTGATAGGATTGGAGAGGTTCGGTGAGCAAATGAAGACCCTTTGAAGTCATATTGCATGGTACCCATTCCACGGGTCTCAACTCTCCAGGTTTAAGGTATTCTTCCTTCAGCTAAAACATGCATGTGGAACCCAGAGTATGATCAACCGTGTGAACGGGAGACGTGTTCAAATATGTCTCAGGTTTCCTCCCCTGGTACTCGGGTGCAACATTCCAGACGCTTTACTTACACTCTCCCCACTTGGAGAGTCAGCGCCTTTAACCTCCTGTATGGCCCAGTTTGCAATTTCTGCGGAAGATGAACAGGAATAGCGAGAACCAATGAGAGACTAGCTGGAGGTGTCTGGATGGGCAAATTTAACTCTCATTTCCCACCAGGAAGAGGAATTAACCAAAGGCTCAGCGTGCCGTGCCAGAACCAGATTAGGGCCTGAAGACATCCTGCGGTGTTGCGGCCAGGTCACAAGAAAGCGAGTTGAAGAAAGGAGCTCAGGGGCACTGTAATTCACAAACCTGCAGAGTTATAAATGACAGCTATCGTCCAAAAATAGACTGAAGTAAGGCTGCCAAGAGGACTTGAAAGCGGGGCAGAATTGCAGGAAACCGATTTCAGGAGGTAGACTGGAATTGCATTGAAAGCATAGGAAAAGAGGCAGAACGTCCACAATGATGCACTTGGCCAAAAAGGGCGTATGCGTTTTTTCCTGAATATATTCAGGAAAAAACGCATACGCCCTTTTTGGCCAACCAAGCAAGCTTGCAAAGGAAATCTGCACTACAATGAAGTCTCACTTCCCCCCGGTCAAAAGGGCCATCTGAAAAAAGTGTAAAATCCAGAAAGGCAGGACAGGCCATGGAGAACTGGGAGCCTTGTTATGCTGAAGGGCGGGATGTAAATTGCCAACAAACACTCGGGAGAAGTGTATGGTGTTTCCTGAAACATCTAAAAAACAAAGCAACAGAGCCTAGGGCACTTCCACTTATGGTCCTATAGCTTAGGGAATTTAAAATCAAAATGACACAGCCACCCCAAAGTTTCGAACGGCTCTGTTTACAAGAACCTCGTTTACAGTACAAGTTCAACATCACAGAAATTGAAAAATGGATAAAGAAGTTGTGGTATTTACTTACAAAGCAATATCACTCAGCAATGAAATCTGTGTCATCAGGCCCTTAGCAGCACAATGAGTGGATTCAGGTACGATGATTCTAACTGAAATAAGTCACACAGAAAAAGAAACATCATAAGATATCAGTAATACACGGAATGTAAACTTGGCTACACAGGAACTGAATTACAGAACAGAACAGGGTCTCAAATTTAGAAAACCAACTTATGCTTGCTTAAGGGGAAAGGTGAGTTGGGGTGCTGCATAAAACCAGAGATTGAAATGAGCACAGATAAAGTTCCTTAAGCCAAATATGGAATAGACAAGAGCTACTCCTTGCTCAACGAAATGGACTCAACACCGCATATTAAACGCCTAAGAATGTACCTGACTAGTAAGTATCTTAAAACCTATGGATTGCTATGTCACCGAAACAGAATCAAGCATGTGTACAGGGGCATAAACGCAGCAGTGATAGGATTGGAGAGGTTCGGTGAGCAAATGAAGACCCTTTGAAGTCATATTGCATGGTACCCATTCCACGGGTTTCAACTACCCAGGTTTTAGGTATTCTTCCTTCAGCTAAAACATGCATGTGGAACCCAAGTATGATCAACCATGTGAACGGGAGACGTGTTCAAATATGTCTCAGTTTTCGTACCCTGGTACTCGGGTGCAACATTCCAGACGCTTTACTAACACTCTCCCCACTTGGAAAGTCAGCGCCTTTAACCTCCTGTTTGTCCCAGTTTGCAATTTCTGCGGAAGATGAACAGGAATAGCGAGAACCCATGAGAGGCTAGCTGGAGGTGTCTGGACGGGCAAATTTAACTCTCATTTCCCACCAGGAAGAGGAAATAACCAAAGGCTCAGCGTGCCGTGCCGGAACCAGATTAGGGCCTGAAGCCATCCTGCGGTGTTGCGGCCAGCTCAAAAGAAAGCGAGTTGAAGAAAGGAGCTCAGGGGCACTGTAATTCACAAACCTGCAGAGTTATAAATGACAGCTATCGTCCAAAAATAGACTGAAGTAAGGCTGCCAAGAGGACTTGAAAACGGGGCAGAATTGCAGGAAACCGATTTCAGGAGGTAGACTGGAATTGCATTGAAAGCATAGGAAAAGAGGCAGAACGTCCACAATGATGCACTTGGCCAAAAAGGGCGTATGCGTTTTTTCCTGAATATATTCAGGAAAAAACGCATACGCCCTTTTTGGCCAACCAAGCAAGCTTGCAAAGGAAATCTGCACTACAATGAAGTCTCACTTCCCCCCGGTCAAAAGGGCCATCTGAAAAAAGTGTAAAATCCAGAAAGGCAGGACAGGCCATGGAGAACTGGGAGCCTTGTCATGCTGAAGGGCGGGATGTAAATTGCCAACAAACACTCGGGAAAAGTGTATGGTGTTTCCTGAAACATCTAAAAAACAAAGCAACAGAGCCTAGGGCACTTCCACTTATGGTCCTATAGCTTAGGGAATTTAAAATCAAAAAGACACAGCCACCCCAAAGTTTCGAACGGCTGTGTTTACAAGAACCTCGTTTACAGTACAAGTTCAACATCGCAGAAAGTGAAAAATGGATAAAGAACTTGTGGTACTTACGTACAATGCAGTATCACTCAGCAATGAAATCTATGTCATCAGGCCCTTAGCAGCATAATGAGTGGATTCAGGTACGATGATTCTAACTGAAATAAGTCACACAGAAAAAGAAACATCATAAGATATCACTAATACACGGAATGTAAACTTGGCTACACAGGAACTGAATTACAGAACAGAACAGGGTCTCAAATTTAGAAAACCAACTTATGCTTGCTTAAGGGGAAAGGTGAGTTGGGGTGCTGCATAAAACCAGAGATTGAAATGAGCACAGATAAAGTTCCTTAAGCCAAATATGGAATAGACAAGAGCTACTCCTTGCTCAACGAAATGGACTCAACACCGCATATTAAACGCCTAAGAATGTACCTGACTAGTAAGTATCTTAAAACCTATGGATTGCTATGTCTCCGAAACAGAATCAAGCATGTGTACAGGGGCATAAACGCAGCAGTGATAGGATTGGAGAGGTTCGGTGAGCAAATGAAGACCCTTTGAAGTCATATTGCATGGTACCCATTCCACGGGTTTCAACTACCCAGGTTTAAGGTATTCTTCCTTCAGCTAAAACATGCATGTGGGACCTAGTATGATCAACCATGTGATCGGGAGACGTGTTCAAATATGTCTCAGTTTTCGTACCCTGGTACTCGGGTGCAACATTCCAGACGCTTTACTAACACTCTCCCCACTTGGAGAGTCAGTCCCTTTAACCTCCTGTTTGGCCCAGTTTGCAATTTCTGTGGAAGATGAACAGGAATAGCGAGAACCAATGAGAGACTAGCTGGAGGTGTCTGGATGGGCGAATTTAACTCTCATTTCCCACCAGGAAGAGGAATTAACCAAAGGCTCAGCGTGCCGTGCCAGAACCAGATTAGGGCCTGAAGACATCCTGCGGTGTTGCGGCCAGGTCACGAGAAAGCGAGTTGAAGAAAGGAGCTCAGGGGCACTGTAATTCACAAACCTGCAGAGTTATAAATGACAGCTATCGTCCAAAAATAGACTGAAGTAAGGCCGCCAAGAGGACTTGAAAGCGGGGCAGAATTGCAGGAAACCGATTTCAGGAGGTAGACTGGAATTGCATTGAAAGCATAGGAAAAGAGGCAGAACGTCCACAATGATGCACTTGGCCATAAAGGGCGTATGCGTTTTTTCCTGAATATATTCAGGAAAAAACGCATACGCCCTTTTTGGCCAACCAAGCAAGCTTGCAAAGGAAATCTGCACTACAATGAAGTCTCACTTCCCCCCGGTCAAAAGGGCCATCTGAAAAAAGTGTAAAATCCAGAAAGGCAGGACAGGCCATGGAGAACTGGGAGCCTTGTCATGCTGAAGGGCGGGATGTAAATTGCCAACAAACACTCGGGAAAAGTGTATGGTGTTTCCTGAAACATCTAAAAAACAAAGCAACAGAGCCTAGGGCACTTCCACTTATGGTCCTATAGCTTAGGGAATTTAAAATCAAAAAGACACAGCCACCCCAAAGTTTCGAACGGCTGTGTTTACAAGAACCTCGTTTACAGTACAAGTTCAACATCGCAGAAAGTGAAAAATGGATAAAGAACTTGTGGTACTTACGTACAATGCAGTATCACTCAGCAATGAAATCTATGTCATCAGGCCCTTAGCAGCATAATGAGTGGATTCAGGTACGATGATTCTAACTGAAATAAGTCACACAGAAAAAGAAACATCATAAGATATCACTAATACATGGAATGTAAACTTGGCTACACAGGAACTGAATTACAGAACAGAACAGGGTCTCAAATTTAGAAAACCAACTTATGCTTGCTTAAGGGGAAAGGTGAGTTGGGGTGCTGCATAAAACCAGAGATTGAAATGAGCACAGATAAAGTTCCTTAAGCCAAATATGGAATAGACAAGAGCTACTCCTTGCTCAACGAAATGGACTCAACACCGCATATTAAACGCCTAAGAATGTACCTGACTAGTAAGTATCTTAAAACCTATGGATTGCTATGTCTCCGAAACAGAATCAAGCATGTGTACAGGGGCATAAACGCAGCAGTGATAGGATTGGAGAGGTTCGGTGAGCAAATGAAGACCCTTTGAAGTCATATTGCATGGTACCCATTCCACGGGTTTCAACTACCCAGGTTTAAGGTATTCTTCCTTCAGCTAAAACATGCATGTGGGACCTAGTATGATCAACCATGTGATCGGGAGACGTGTTCAAATATGTCTCAGTTTTCGTACCCTGGTACTCGGGTGCAACATTCCAGACGCTTTACTAACACTCTCCCCACTTGGAGAGTCAGTCCCTTTAACCTCCTGTTTGGCCCAGTTTGCAATTTCTGTGGAAGATGAACAGGAATAGCGAGAACCAATGAGAGACTAGCTGGAGGTGTCTGGATGGGCGAATTTAACTCTCATTTCCCACCAGGAAGAGGAATTAACCAAAGGCTCAGCGTGCCGTGCCAGAACCAGATTAGGGCCTGAAGACATCCTGCGGTGTTGCGGCCAGGTCACGAGAAAGCGAGTTGAAGAAAGGAGCTCAGGGGCACTGTAATTCACAAACCTGCAGAGTTATAAATGACAGCTATCGTCCAAAAATAGACTGAAGTAAGGCCGCCAAGAGGACTTGAAAGCGGGGCAGAATTGCAGGAAACCGATTTCAGGAGGTAGACTGGAATTGCATTGAAAGCATAGGAAAAGAGGCAGAACGTCCACAATGATGCACTTGGCCATAAAGGGCGTATGCGTTTTTTCCTGAATATATTCAGGAAAAAACGCATACGCCCTTTTTGGCCAACCAAGCAAGCTTGCAAAGGAAATCTGCACTACAATGAAGTCTCACTTCCCCCCGGTCAAAAGGGCCATCTGAAAAAAGTGTAAAATCCAGAAAGGCAGGACAGGCCATGGAGAACTGGGAGCCTTGTCATGCTGAAGGGCGGGATGTAAATTGCCAACAAACACTCGGGAAAAGTGTATGGTGTTTCCTGAAACATCTAAAAAACAAAGCAACAGAGCCTAGGGCACTTCCACTTATGGTCCTATAGCTTAGGGAATTTAAAATGAAAAAGACACAGCCACCCCAAAGTTTCAAACGGCTGTGTTTACAAGAACCTCGTTTACAGTACAAGTTCAACATCGCAGAAAGTGAAAAATGGATAAAGAACTTGTGGTACTTACGTACAATGCAGTATCACTCAGCAATGAAATCTATGTCATCAGGCCCTTAGCAGCATAATGAGTGGATTCAGGTACGATGATTCTAACTGAAATAAGTCACACAGAAAAAGAAACATCATAAGATATCACTAATACACGGAATGTAAACTTGGCTACACAGGAACTGAATTACAGAACAGAACAGGGTCTCAAATTTAGAAAACCAACTTATGCTTGCTTAAGGGGAAAGGTGAGTTGGGGTGCTGCATAAAACCAGAGATTGAAATGAGCACAGATAAAGTTCCTTAAGCCAAATATGGAATAGACAAGAGCTACTCCTTGCTCAACGAAATGGACTCAACACCGCATATTAAACGCCTAAGAATGTACCTGACTAGTAAGTATCTTAAAACCTATGGATTGCTATGTCTCCGAAACAGAATCAAGCATGTGTACAGGGGCATAAACGCAGCAGTGATAGGATTGGAGAGGTTCGGTGAGCAAATGAAGACCCTTTGAAGTCATATTGCATGGTACCCATTCCACGGGTTTCAACTACCCAGGTTTTAGGTATTCTTCCTTCAGCTAAAACATGCATGTGGAACCCAAGTATGATCAACCATGTGAACGGGAGACGTGTTCAAATATGTCTCAGTTTTCGTACCCTGGTACTCGGGTGCAACATTCCAGACGCTTTACTAACACTCTCCCCACTTGGAAAGTCAGCGCCTTTAACCTCCTGTTTGTCCCAGTTTGCAATTTCTGCGGAAGATGAACAGGAATAGCGAGAACCCATGAGAGGCTAGCTGGAGGTGTCTGGACGGGCAAATTTAACTCTCATTTCCCACCAGGAAGAGGAAATAACCAAAGGCTCAGCGTGCCGTGCCGGAACCAGATTAGGGCCTGAAGCCATCCTGCGGTGTTGCGGCCAGCTCAAAAGAAAGCGAGTTGAAGAAAGGAGCTCAGGGGCACTGTAATTCACAAACCTGCAGAGTTATAAATGACAGCTATCGTCCAAAAATAGACTGAAGTAAGGCTGCCAAGAGGACTTGAAAGCGGGGCAGAATTGCAGGAAACCGATTTCAGGAGGTAGACTGGAATTGCATTGAAAGCATAGGAAAAGAGGCAGAACGTCCACAATGATGCACTTGGCCAAAAAGGGCGTATGCGTTTTTTCCTGAATATATTCAGGAAAAAACGCATACGCCCTTTTTGGCCAACCAAGCAAGCTTGCAAAGGAAATCTGCACTACAATGAAGTCTCACTTCCCCCCGGTCAAAAGGGCCATCTGAAAAAAGTGTAAAATCCAGAAAGGCAGGACAGGCCATGGAGAACTGGGAGCCTTGTCATGCTGAAGGGCGGGATGTAAATTGCCAACAAACACTCGGGAAAAGTGTATGGTGTTTCCTGAAACATCTAAAAAACAAAGCAACAGAGCCTAGGGCACTTCCACTTATGGTCCTATAGCTTAGGGAATTTAAAATCAAAAAGACACAGCCACCCCAAAGTTTCGAACGGCTGTGTTTACAAGAACCTCGTTTACAGTTCAAGTTCAACATCGCAGAAAGTGAAAAATGGATAAAGAACTTGTGGTACTTACGTACAATGCAGTATCACTCAGCAATGAAATCTATGTCATCAGGCCCTTAGCAGCATAATGAGTGGATTCAGGTACGATGATTCTAACTGAAATAAGTCACACAGAAAAAGAAACATCATAAGATATCACTAATACACGGAATGTAAACTTGGCTACACAGGAACTGAATTACAGAACAGAACAGGGTCTCAAATTTAGAAAACCAACTTATGCTTGCTTAAGGGGAAAGGTGAGTTGGGGTGCTGCATAAAACCAGAGATTGAAATGAGCACAGATAAAGTTCCTTAAGCCAAATATGGAATAGACAAGAGCTACTCCTTGCTCAACGAAATGGACTCAACACCGCATATTAAACGCCTAAGAATGTACCTGACTAGTAAGTATCTTAAAACCTATGGATTGCTATGTCTCCGAAACAGAATCAAGCATGTGTACAGGGGCATAAACGCAGCAGTGATAGGATTGGAGAGGTTCGGTGAGCAAATGAAGACCCTTTGAAGTCATATTGCATGGTACCCATTCCACGGGTTTCAACTACCCAGGTTTTAGGTATTCTTCCTTCAGCTAAAACATGCATGTGGAACCCAAGTATGATCAACCATGTGAACGGGAGACGTGTTCAAATATGTCTCAGTTTTCGTACCCTGGTACTCGGGTGCAACATTCCAGACGCTTTACTAACACTCTCCCCACTTGGAAAGTCAGCGCCTTTAACCTCCTGTTTGTCCCAGTTTGCAATTTCTGCGGAAGATGAACAGGAATAGCGAGAACCCATGAGAGGCTAGCTGGAGGTGTCTGGACGGGCAAATTTAACTCTCATTTCCCACCAGGAAGAGGAAATAACCAAAGGCTCAGCGTGCCGTGCCGGAACCAGATTAGGGCCTGAAGCCATCCTGCGGTGTTGCGGCCAGCTCAAAAGAAAGCGAGTTGAAGAAAGGAGCTCAGGGGCACTGTAATTCACAAACCTGCAGAGTTATAAATGACAGCTATCGTCCAAAAATAGACTGAAGTAAGGCTGCCAAGAGGACTTGAAAGCGGGGCAGAATTGCAGGAAACCGATTTCAGGAGGTAGACTGGAATTGCATTGAAAGCATAGGAAAAGAGGCAGAACGTCCACAATGATGCACTTGGCCAAAAAGGGCGTATGCGTTTTTTCCTGAATATATTCAGGAAAAAACGCATACGCCCTTTTTGGCCAACCAAGCAAGCTTGCAAAGGAAATCTGCACTACAATGAAGTCTCACTTCCCCCCGGTCAAAAGGGCCATCTGAAAAAAGTGTAAAATCCAGAAAGGCAGGACAGGCCATGGAGAACTGGGAGCCTTGTCATGCTGAAGGGCGGGATGTAAATTGCCAACAAACACTCGGGAAAAGTGTATGGTGTTTCCTGAAACATCTAAAAAACAAAGCAACAGAGCCTAGGGCACTTCCACTTATGGTCCTATAGCTTAGGGAATTTAAAATCAAAAAGACACAGCCACCCCAAAGTTTCGAACGGCTGTGTTTACAAGAACCTCGTTTACAGTTCAAGTTCAACATCGCAGAAAGTGAAAAATGGATAAAGAACTTGTGGTACTTACGTACAATGCAGTATCACTCAGCAATGAAATCTATGTCATCAGGCCCTTAGCAGCATAATGAGTGGATTCAGGTACGATGATTCTAACTGAAATAAGTCACACAGAAAAAGAAACATCATAAGATATCACTAATACACGGAATGTAAACTTGGCTACACAGGAACTGAATTACAGAACAGAACAGGGTCTCAAATTTAGAAAACCAACTTATGCTTGCTTAAGGGGAAAGGTGAGTTGGGGTGCTGCATAAAACCAGAGATTGAAATGAGCACAGATAAAGTTCCTTAAGCCAAATATGGAATAGACAAGAGCTACTCCTTGCTCAACGAAATGGACTCAACACCGCATATTAAACGCCTAAGAATGTACCTGACTAGTAAGTATCTTAAAACCTATGGATTGCTATGTCTCCGAAACAGAATCAAGCATGTGTACAGGGGCATAAACGCAGCAGTGATAGGATTGGAGAGGTTCGGTGAGCAAATGAAGACCCTTTGAAGTCATATTGCATGGTACCCATTCCACGGGTTTCAACTACCCAGGTTTTAGGTATTCTTCCTTCAGCTAAAACATGCATGTGGAACCCAAGTATGATCAACCATGTGAACGGGAGACGTGTTCAAATATGTCTCAGTTTTCGTACCCTGGTACTCGGGTGCAACATTCCAGACGCTTTACTAACACTCTCCCCACTTGGAAAGTCAGCGCCTTTAACCTCCTGTTTGTTCCAGTTTGCAATTTCTGCGGAAGATGAACAGGAATAGCGAGAACCCATGAGAGGCTAGCTGGAGGTGTCTGGACGGGCAAATTTAACTCTCATTTCCCACCAGGAAGAGGAAATAACCAAAGGCTCAGCGTGCCGTGCCGGAACCAGATTAGGGCCTGAAGCCATCCTGCGGTGTTGCGGCCAGCTCAAAAGAAAGCGAGTTGAAGAAAGGAGCTCAGGGGCACTGTAATTCACAAACCTGCAGAGTTATAAATGACAGCTATCGTCCAAAAATAGACTGAAGTAAGGCTGCCAAGAGGACTTGAAAGCGGGGCAGAATTGCAGGAAACCGATTTCAGGAGGTAGACTGGAATTGCATTGAAAGCATAGGAAAAGAGGCAGAACGTCCACAATGATGCACTTGGCCAAAAAGGGCGTATGCGTTTTTTCCTGAATATATTCAGGAAAAAACGCATACGCCCTTTTTGGCCAACCAAGCAAGCTTGCAAAGGAAATCTGCACTACAATGAAGTCTCACTTCCCCCCGGTCAAAAGGGCCATCTGAAAAAAGTGTAAAATCCAGAAAGGCAGGACAGGCCATGGAGAACTGGGAGCCTTGTCATGCTGAAGGGCGGGATGAAAATTGCCAACAAACACTCGGGAAAAGTGTATGGTGTTTCCTGAAACATCTAAAAAACAAAGCAACAGAGCCTAGGGCACTTCCACTTATGGTCCTATAGCTTAGGGAATTTAAAATCAAAAAGACACAGCCACCCCAAAGTTTCGAACGGCTGTGTTTACAAGAACCTCGTTTACAGTACAAGTTCAACATCGCAGAAAGTGAAAAATGGATAAAGAACTTGTGGTACTTACGTACAATGCAGTATCACTCAGCAATGAAATCTATGTCATCAGGCCCTTAGCAGCATAATGAGTGGATTCAGGTACGATGATTCTAACTGAAATAAGTCACACAGAAAAAGAAACATCATAAGATATCACTAATACACGGAATGTAAACTTGGCTACACAGGAACTGAATTACAGAACAGAACAGGGTCTCAAATTTAGAAAACCAACTTATGCTTGCTTAAGGGGAAAGGTGAGTTGGGGTGCTGCATAAAACCAGAGATTGAAATGAGCACAGATAAAGTTCCTTAAGCCAAATATGGAATAGACAAGAGCTACTCCTTGCTCAACGAAATGGACTCAACACCGCATATTAAACGCCTAAGAATGTACCTGACTAGTAAGTATCTTAAAACCTATGGATTGCTATGTCTCCGAAACAGAATCAAGCATGTGTACAGGGGCATAAACGCAGCAGTGATAGGATTGGAGAGGTTCGGTGAGCAAATGAAGACCCTTTGAAGTCATATTGCATGGTACCCATTCCACGGGTTTCAACTACCCAGGTTTAAGGTATTCTTCCTTCAGCTAAAACATGCATGTGGGACCTAGTATGATCAACCATGTGATCGGGAGACGTGTTCAAATATGTCTCAGTTTTCGTACCCTGGTACTCGGGTGCAACATTCCAGACGCTTTACTAACACTCTCCCCACTTGGAGAGTCAGTCCCTTTAACCTCCTGTTTGGCCCAGTTTGCAATTTCTGTGGAAGATGAACAGGAATAGCGAGAACCAATGAGAGACTAGCTGGAGGTGTCTGGACGGGCGAATTTAACTCTCATTTCCCACCAGGAAGAGGAATTAACCAAAGGCTCAGCGTGCCGTGCCAGAACCAGATTAGGGCCTGAAGACATCCTGCGGTGTTGCGGCCAGGTCACGAGAAAGCGAGTTGAAGAAAGGAGCTCAGGGGCACTGTAATTCACAAACCTGCAGAGTTATAAATGACAGCTATCGTCCAAAAATAGACTGAAGTAAGGCCGCCAAGAGGACTTGAAAGCGGGGCAGAATTGCAGGAAACCGATTTCAGGAGGTAGACTGGAATTGCATTGAAAGCATAGGAAAAGAGGCAGAACGTCCACAATGATGCACTTGGCCAAAAAGGGCGTATGCGTTTTTTCCTGAATATATTCAGGAAAAAACGCATACGCCCTTTTTGGCCAACCAAGCAAGCTTGCAAAGGAAATCTGCACTACAATGAAGTCTCACTTCCCCCCGGTCAAAAGGGCCATCTGAAAAAAGTGTAAAATCCAGAAAGGCAGGACAGGCCATGGAGAACTGGGAGCCTTGTCATGCTGCAGGGCGGGATGTAAATTGCCAACAAACACTCGGGAAAAGTGTATGGTGTTTCCTGAAACATCTAAAAAACAAAGCAACAGAGCCTAGGGCACTTCCACTTATGGTCCTATAGCTTAGGGAATTTAAAATCAAAAAGACACAGCCACCCCAAAGTTTCGAACGGCTGTGTTTACAAGAACCTCGTTTACAGTACAAGTTCAACATCGCAGAAAGTGAAAAATGGATAAAGAACTTGTGGTACTTACGTACAATGCAGTATCACTCAGCAATGAAATCTATGTCATCAGGCCCTTAGCAGCATAATGAGTGGATTCAGGTACGATGATTCTAACTGAAATAAGTCACACAGAAAAAGAAACATCATAAGATATCACTAATACACGGAATGTAAACTTGGCTACACAGGAACTGAATTACAGAACAGAACAGGGTCTCAAATTTAGAAAACCAACTTATGCTTGCTTAAGGGGAAAGGTGAGTTGGGGTGCTGCATAAAACCAGAGATTGAAATGAGCACAGATAAAGTTCCTTAAGCCAAATATGGAATAGACAAGAGCTACTCCTTGCTCAACGAAATGGACTCAACACCGCATATTAAACGCCTAAGAATGTACCTGACTAGTAAGTATCTTAAAACCTATGGATTGCTATGTCTCCGAAACAGAATCAAGCATGTGTACAGGGGCATAAACGCAGCAGTGATAGGATTGGAGAGGTTCGGTGAGCAAATGAAGACCCTTTGAAGTCATATTGCATGGTACCCATTCCACGGGTTTCAACTACCCAGGTTTTAGGTATTCTTCCTTCAGCTAAAACATGCATGTGGAACCCAAGTATGATCAACCATGTGAACGGGAGACGTGTTCAAATATGTCTCAGTTTTCGTACCCTGGTACTCGGGTGCAACATTCCAGACGCTTTACTAACACTCTCCCCACTTGGAAAGTCAGCGCCTTTAACCTCCTGTTTGTCCCAGTTTGCAATTTCTGCGGAAGATGAACAGGAATAGCGAGAACCCATGAGAGGCTAGCTGGAGGTGTCTGGACGGGCAAATTTAACTCTCATTTCCCACCAGGAAGAGGAAATAACCAAAGGCTCAGCGTGCCGTGCCGGAACCAGATTAGGGCCTGAAGCCATCCTGCGGTGTTGCGGCCAGCTCAAAAGAAAGCGAGTTGAAGAAAGGAGCTCAGGGGCACTGTAATTCACAAACCTGCAGAGTTATAAATGACAGCTATCGTCCAAAAATAGACTGAAGTAAGGCTGCCAAGAGGACTTGAAAGCGGGGCAGAATTGCAGGAAACCGATTTCAGGAGGTAGACTGGAATTGCATTGAAAGCATAGGAAAAGAGGCAGAACGTCCACAATGATGCACTTGGCCAAAAAGGGCGTATGCGTTTTTTCCTGAATATATTCAGGAAAAAACGCATACGCCCTTTTTGGCCAACCAAGCAAGCTTGCAAAGGAAATCTGCACTACAATGAAGTCTCACTTCCCCCCGGTCAAAAGGGCCATCTGAAAAAAGTGTAAAATCCAGAAAGGCAGGACAGGCCATGGAGAACTGGGAGCCTTGTCATGCTGAAGGGCGGGATGTAAATTGCCAACAAACACTCGGGAAAAGTGTATGGTGTTTCCTGAAACATCTAAAAAACAAAGCAACAGAGCCTAGGGCACTTCCACTTATGGTCCTATAGCTTAGGGAATTTAAAATCAAAAAGACACAGCCACCCCAAAGTTTCGAACGGCTGTGTTTACAAGAACCTCGTTTACAGTACAAGTTCAACATCGCAGAAAGTGAAAAATGGATAAAGAACTTGTGGTACTTACGTACAATGCAGTATCACTCAGCAATGAAATCTATGTCATCAGGCCCTTAGCAGCATAATGAGTGGATTCAGGTACGATGATTCTAACTGAAATAAGTCACACAGAAAAAGAAACATCATAAGATATCACTAATACACGGAATGTAAACTTGGCTACACAGGAACTGAATTACAGAACAGAACAGGGTCTCAAATTTAGAAAACCAACTTATGCTTGCTTAAGGGGAAAGGTGAGTTGGGGTGCTGCATAAAACCAGAGATTGAAATGAGCACAGATAAAGTTCCTTAAGCCAAATATGGAATAGACAAGAGCTACTCCTTGCTCAACGAAATGGACTCAACACCGCATATTAAACGCCTAAGAATGTACCTGACTAGTAAGTATCTTAAAACCTATGGATTGCTATGTCTCCGAAACAGAATCAAGCATGTGTACAGGGGCATAAACGCAGCAGTGATAGGATTGGAGAGGTTCGGTGAGCAAATGAAGACCCTTTGAAGTCATATTGCATGGTACCCATTCCACGGGTTTCAACTACCCAGGTTTAAGGTATTCTTCCTTCAGCTAAAACATGCATGTGGGACCTAGTATGATCAACCATGTGATCGGGAGACGTGTTCAAATATGTCTCAGTTTTCGTACCCTGGTACTCGGGTGCAACATTCCAGACGCTTTACTAACACTCTCCCCACTTGGAGAGTCAGTCCCTTTAACCTCCTGTTTGGCCCAGTTTGCAATTTCTGTGGAAGATGAACAGGAATAGCGAGAACCAATGAGAGACTAGCTGGAGGTGTCTGGATGGGCGAATTTAACTCTCATTTCCCACCAGGAAGAGGAATTAACCAAAGGCTCAGCGTGCCGTGCCAGAACCAGATTAGGGCCTGAAGACATCCTGCGGTGTTGCGGCCAGGTCACGAGAAAGCGAGTTGAAGAAAGGAGCTCAGGGGCACTGTAATTCACAAACCTGCAGAGTTATAAATGACAGCTATCGTCCAAAAATAGACTGAAGTAAGGCCGCCAAGAGGACTTGAAAGCGGGGCAGAATTGCAGGAAACCGATTTCAGGAGGTAGACTGGAATTGCATTGAAAGCATAGGAAAAGAGGCAGAACGTCCACAATGATGCACTTGGCCATAAAGGGCGTATGCGTTTTTTCCTGAATATATTCAGGAAAAAACGCATACGCCCTTTTTGGCCAACCAAGCAAGCTTGCAAAGGAAATCTGCACTACAATGAAGTCTCACTTCCCCCCGGTCAAAAGGGCCATCTGAAAAAAGTGTAAAATCCAGAAAGGCAGGACAGGCCATGGAGAACTGGGAGCCTTGTCATGCTGAAGGGCGGGATGTAAATTGCCAACAAACACTCGGGAAAAGTGTATGGTGTTTCCTGAAACATCTAAAAAACAAAGCAACAGAGCCTAGGGCACTTCCACTTATGGTCCTATAGCTTAGGGAATTTAAAATCAAAAAGACACAGCCACCCCAAAGTTTCGAACGGCTGTGTTTACAAGAACCTCGTTTACAGTACAAGTTCAACATCGCAGAAAGTGAAAAATGGATAAAGAACTTGTGGTACTTACGTACAATGCAGTATCACTCAGCAATGAAATCTATGTCATCAGGCCCTTAGCAGCATAATGAGTGGATTCAGGTACGATGATTCTAACTGAAATAAGTCACACAGAAAAAGAAACATCATAAGATATCACTAATACACGGAATGTAAACTTGGCTACACAGGAACTGAATTACAGAACAGAACAGGGTCTCAAATTTAGAAAACCAACTTATGCTTGCTTAAGGGGAAAGGTGAGTTGGGGTGCTGCATAAAACCAGAGATTGAAATGAGCACAGATAAAGTTCCTTAAGCCAAATATGGAATAGACAAGAGCTACTCCTTGCTCAACGAAATGGACTCAACACCGCATATTAAACGCCTAAGAATGTACCTGACTAGTAAGTATCTTAAAACCTATGGATTGCTATGTCTCCGAAACAGAATCAAGCATGTGTACAGGGGCATAAACGCAGCAGTGATAGGATTGGAGAGGTTCGGTGAGCAAATGAAGACCCTTTGAAGTCATATTGCATGGTACCCATTCCACGGGTTTCAACTACCCAGGTTTTAGGTATTCTTCCTTCAGCTAAAACATGCATGTGGAACCCAAGTATGATCAACCATGTGAACGGGAGACGTGTTCAAATATGTCTCAGTTTTCGTACCCTGGTACTCGGGTGCAACATTCCAGACGCTTTACTAACACTCTCCCCACTTGGAAAGTCAGCGCCTTTAACCTCCTGTTTGTCCCAGTTTGCAATTTCTGCGGAAGATGAACAGGAATAGCGAGAACCCATGAGAGGCTAGCTGGAGGTGTCTGGACGGGCAAATTTAACTCTCATTTCCCACCAGGAAGAGGAAATAACCAAAGGCTCAGCGTGCCGTGCCGGAACCAGATTAGGGCCTGAAGCCATCCTGCGGTGTTGCGGCCAGCTCAAAAGAAAGCGAGTTGAAGAAAGGAGCTCAGGGGCACTGTAATTCACAAACCTGCAGAGTTATAAATGACAGCTATCGTCCAAAAATAGACTGAAGTAAGGCTGCCAAGAGGACTTGAAAGCGGGGCAGAATTGCAGGAAACCGATTTCAGGAGGTAGACTGGAATTGCATTGAAAGCATAGGAAAAGAGGCAGAACGTCCACAATGATGCACTTGGCCAAAAAGGGCGTATGCGTTTTTTCCTGAATATATTCAGGAAAAAACGCATACGCCCTTTTTGGCCAACCAAGCAAGCTTGCAAAGGAAATCTGCACTACAATGAAGTCTCACTTCCCCCCGGTCAAAAGGGCCATCTGAAAAAAGTGTAAAATCCAGAAAGGCAGGACAGGCCATGGAGAACTGGGAGCCTTGTCATGCTGAAGGGCGGGATGTAAATTGCCAACAAACACTCGGGAAAAGTGTATGGTGTTTCCTGAAACATCTAAAAAACAAAGCAACAGAGCCTAGGGCACTTCCACTTATGGTCCTATAGCTTAGGGAATTTAAAATCAAAAAGACACAGCCACCCCAATGTTTCGAACGGCTCTGTTTACAAGAACCTCGTTTACAGTAGAAGTTCAACATCGCAGAAATTGAAAAATGGATAAAGAGCTTGCGGTACTTACGTACAATGCAGGATCACTCAGCAATGAAATCTATGTCATCAGGCCCGTAGCAGCATAATGAGTGGATTCAGGTACGATGATTCTAACTGAAATAAGTCACACAGAAAAAGAAACATCATAAGATATCAGTAATACACGGAATGTAAACTTGGCTACACAGGAACTGAATTACAGAACAGAACAGGGTCTCAAATTTAGAAAACCAACTTATGCTTGCTTAAGGGTAAAGGTGAGTTGGGGTGCTGCATAAAACCAGAGATTGAAATGAGCACAGATAAAGTTCCTTAAGCCAAATATGGAATAGACAAGAGCTACTCCTTGCTCAACGAAATGGACTCAACACCGCATATTAAATGCCTAAGAATGTACCTGACTAGTAAGTATCTTAAAACCTATGGATTGCTATGTCTCCGAAAGAGAATCAAGCATGTGTACAGGGGCATAAACGCAGCAGTGATAGGATTGGAGAGGTTCGGTGAGCAAATGAAGACCCTTTGAAGTCATATTGCATGGTACCCATTCCACGGGTTTCAACTACCCAGGTTTAAGGTATTCTTCCTTCAGCTAAAACATGCATGTGGAACCTAGAGTATGATCAACCATGTGATCGGGAGACGTGTTCAAATATGTCTCAGTTTTCGTACCCTGGTACTCGGGTGCAACATTCCAGACGCTTTACTAACACTCTCCCCACTTGGAGAGTCAGTCCCTTTAACCTCCTGTTTGGCCCAGTTTGCAATTTCTGCGGAAGATGAACAGGAATAGCGAGAACCAATGAGAGACTAGCTGGAGGTGTCTGGATGGGCAAATTTAACTCTCATTTCCCACCAGGAAGAGGAATTAACCAAAGGCTCAGCGTGCCGTGCCAGAACCAGATTAGGGCCTGAAGACATCCTGCGGTGTTGCGGCCAGGTCACAAGAAAGCGAGTTGAAGAAAGGAGCTCAGGGGCACTGTAATTCACAAACCTGCAGAGTTATAAATGACAGCTATCGTCCAAAAATAGACTGAAGTAAGGCTGCCAAGAGGACTTGAAAGCGGGGCAGAATTGCAGGAAACCGATTTCAGGAGGTAGACTGGAATTGCATTGAAAGCATAGGAAAAGAGGCAGAACGTCCACAATGATGCACTTGGCCAAAAAGGGCGTATGCGTTTTTTCCTGAATATATTCAGGAAAAAACGCATACGCCCTTTTTGGCCAACCAAGCAAGCTTGCAAAGGAAATCTGCACTACAATGAAGTCTCACTTCCCCCCGGTCAAAAGGGCCATCTGAAAAAAGTGTAAAATCCAGAAAGGCAGGACAGGCCATGGAGAACTGGGAGCCTTGTCATGCTGAAGGGCGGGATGTAAATTGCCAACCAACACTCGGAGAAGTGTATGGTGTTTCCTGAAACATCTAAAAAACAAAGCAACAGAGCCTAGGGCACTTCCACTTATGGTCCTATAGCTTAGGGAATTTAAAATCAAAAAGACACAGCCACCCCAAAGTTTCGAACGGCTCTGTTTACAAGAACCTCGTTTACAGTAGAAGTTCAACATCGCAGAAAGTGAAAAATGGATAAAGAACTTGTGGTACTTACGTACAATGCAGTATCACTCAGCAATGAAATCTATGTCATCAGGCCCTTAGCAGCATAATGAGTGGATTCAGGTACGATGATTCTAACTGAAATAAGTCACACAGAAAAAGAAACATCATAAGATATCACTAATACACGGAATGTAAACTTGGCTACACAGGAACTGAATTACAGAACAGAACAGGGTCTCAAATTTAGAAAACCAACTTATGCTTGCTTAAGGGGAAAGGTGAGTTGGGGTGCTGCATAAAACCAGAGATTGAAATGAGCACAGATAAAGTTCCTTAAGCCAAATATGGAATAGACAAGAGCTACTCCTTGCTCAACGAAATGGACTCAACACCGCATATTAAACGCCTAAGAATGTACCTGACTAGTAAGTATCTTAAAACCTATGGATTGCTATGTCTCCGAAAGAGAATCAAGCATGTGTACAGGGGCATAAACGCAGCAGTGATAGGATTGGAGAGGTTCGGTGAGCAAATGAAGACCCTTTGAAGTCATATTGCATGGTACCCATTCCACGGGTTTCAACTACCCAGGTTTTAGGTATTCTTCCTTCAGCTAAAACATGCATGTGGAACCCAAGTATGATCAACCATGTGAACGGGAGACGTGTTCAAATATGTCTCAGTTTTCGTACCCTGGTACTCGGGTGCAACATTCCAGACGCTTTACTAACACTCTCCCCACTTGGAAAGTCAGCGCCTTTAACCTCCTGTTTGTCCCAGTTTGCAATTTCTGCGGAAGATGAACAGGAATAGCGAGAACCAATGAGAGGCTAGCTGGAGGTGTCTGGATGGGCAAATTTAACTCTCATTTCCCACCAGGAAGAGGAAATAACCAAAGGCTCAGCGTGCCGTGCCGGAACCAGATTAGGGCCTGAAGCCATCCTGCGGTGTTGCGGCCAGCTCACAAGAAAGCGAGTTGAAGAAAGGAGCTCAGGGGCACTGTAATTCACAAACCTGCAGAGTTATAAATGACAGCTATCATCCAAAAATAGACTGAAGTAAGGCTGCCAAGAGGACTTGAAAGCGGGGCAGAATTGCAGGAAACCGATTTCAGGAGGTAGACTGGAATTGCATTGAAAGCATAGGAAAAGAGGCAGAACGTCCACAATGATGCACTTGGCCAAAAAGGGCGTATGCGTTTTTTCCTGAATATATTCAGGAAAAAACGCATACGCCCTTTTTGGCCAACCAAGCAAGCTTGCAAAGGAAATCTCCACTACAATGAAGTCTCACTTCCCCCCGGTCAAAAGGGCCATCTGAAAAAAGTGTAAAATCCAGAAAGGCAGGACAGGCCATGGAGAACTGGGAGCCTTGTTATGCTGAAGGGCGGGATGTAAATTGCCAACAAACACTCGGGAGAAGTGTATGGTGTTTCCTGAAACATCTAAAAAACAAAGCAACAGAGCCTAGGGCACTTCCACTTATGGTCCTATAGCTTAGGGAATTTAAAATCAAAAAGACACAGCCACCCCAAAGTTTCGAACGGCTCTGTTTACAAGAACCTCGTTTACAGTAGAAGTTCAACATCGCAGAAAGTGAAAAATGGATAAAGAACTTGTGGTACTTACGTACAATGCAGTATCACTCAGCAATGAAATCTATGTCATCAGGCCCGTAGCAGCATAATGAGTGGATTCAGGTACGATGATTCTAACTGAAATAAGTCACACAGAAAAGGAAACATCATAAGATATCACTAATACACGGAATGTAAACTTGGCTACACAGGAACTGAATTACAGAACAGAACAGGGTCTCAAATTTAGAAAACCAACTTATGCTTGCTTAAGGGTAAAGGTGAGTTGGGGTGCTGCATAAAACCAGAGATTGAAATGAGCACAGATAAAGTTCCTTAAGCCAAATATGGAATAGACAAGAGCTACTCCTTGCTCAACGAAATGGACTCAACACCGCATATTAAACGCCTAAGAATGTACCTGACTAGTAAGTATCTTAAAACCTATGGATTGCTATGTCTCCGAAAGAGAATCAAGCATGTGTACAGGGGCATAAACGCAGCAGTGATAGGATTGGAGAGGTTCGGTGAGCAAATGAAGACCCTTTGAAGTCATATTGCATGGTACCCATTCCACGGGTTTCAACTACCCAGGTTTTAGGTATTCTTCCTTCAGCTAAAACATGCATGTGGAACCCAAGTATGATCAACCATGTGAACGGGAGACGTGTTCAAATATGTCTCAGTTTTCGTACCCTGGTACTCGGGTGCAACATTCCAGACGCTTTACTAACACTCTCCCCACTTGGAAAGTCAGCGCCTTTAACCTCCTGTTTGTCCCAGTTTGCAATTTCTGCGGAAGATGAACAGGAATAGCGAGAACCAATGAGAGGCTAGCTGGAGGTGTCTGGATGGGCAAATTTAACTCTCATTTCCCACCAGGAAGAGGAAATAACCAAAGGCTCAGCGTGCCGTGCCGGAACCAGATTAGGGCCTGAAGCCATCCTGCGGTGTTGCGGCCAGCTCACAAGAAAGCGAGTTGAAGAAAGGAGCTCAGGGGCACTGTAATTCACAAACCTGCAGAGTTATAAATGACAGCTATCGTCCAAAAATAGACTGAAGTAAGGCTGCCAAGAGGACTTGAAAGCGGGGCAGAATTGCAGGAAACCGATTTCAGGAGGTAGACTGGAATTGCATTGAAAGCATAGGAAAAGAGGCAGAACGTCCACAATGATGCACTTGGCCAAAAAGGGCGTATGCGTTTTTTCCTGAATATATTCAGGAAAAAACGCATACGCCCTTTTTGGCCAACCAAGCAAGCTTGCAAAGGAAATCTCCACTACAATGAAGTCTCACTTCCCCCCGGTCAAAAGGGCCATCTGAAAAAAGTGTAAAATCCAGAAAGGCAGGACAGGCCATGGAGAACTGGGAGCCTTGTTATGCTGAAGGGCGGGATGTAAATTGCCAACAAACACTCGGGAGAAGTGTATGGTGTTTCCTGAAACATCTAAAAAACAAAGCAACAGAGCCTAGGGCACTTCCACTTATGGTCCTATAGCTTAGGGAATTTAAAATCAAAAAGACACAGCCACCCCAAAGTTTCGAACGGCTCTGTTTACAAGAACCTCGTTTACAGTAGAAGTTCAACATCGCAGAAAGTGAAAAATGGATAAAGAACTTGTGGTACTTACGTACAATGCAGTATCACTCAGCAATGAAATCTATGTCATCAGGCCCGTAGCAGCATAATGAGTGGATTCAGGTACGATGATTCTAACTGAAATAAGTCACACAGAAAAGGAAACATCATAAGATATCACTAATACACGGAATGTAAACTTGGCTACACAGGAACTGAATTACAGAACAGAACAGGGTCTCAAATTTAGAAAACCAACTTATGCTTGCTTAAGGGTAAAGGTGAGTTGGGGTGCTGCATAAAACCAGAGATTGAAATGAGCACAGATAAAGTTCCTTAAGCCAAATATGGAATAGACAAGAGCTACTCCTTGCTCAACGAAATGGACTCAACACCGCATATTAAATGCCTAAGAATGTACCTGACTAGTAAGTATCTTAAAACCTATGGATTGCTATGTCTCCGAAAGAGAATCAAGCATGTGTACAGGGGCATAAACGCAGCAGTGATAGGATTGGAGAGGTTCGGTGAGCAAATGAAGACCCTTTGAAGTCATATTGCATGGTACCCATTCCACGGGTTTCAACTACCCAGGTTTAAGGTATTCTTCCTTCAGCTAAAACATGCATGTGGAACCTAGAGTATGATCAACCATGTGATCGGGAGACGTGTTCAAATATGTCTCAGTTTTCGTACCCTGGTACTCGGGTGCAACATTCCAGACGCTTTACTAACACTCTCCCCACTTGGAGAGTCAGTCCCTTTAACCTCCTGTTTGGCCCAGTTTGCAATTTCTGTGGAAGATGAACAGGAATAGCGAGAACCAATGAGAGACTAGCTGGAGGTGTCTGGATGGGCAAATTTAACTCTCATTTCCCACCAGGAAGAGGAATTAACCAAAGGCTCAGTGTGCCGTGCCAGAACCAGATTAGGGCCTGAAGACATCCTGCGGTGTTGCGGCCAGGTCACAAGAAAGCGAGTTGAAGAAAGGAGCTCAGGGGCACTGTAATTCACAAACCTGCAGAGTTATAAATGACAGCTATCGTCCAAAAATAGACTGAAGTAAGGCTGCCAAGAGGACTTGAAAGCGGGGCAGAATTGCAGGAAACCGATTTCAGGAGGTAGACTGGAATTGCATTGCAAACATAGGAAAAGAGGCAGAACGTCCACAATGATGCACTTGGCCAAAAAGGGCGTATGCGTTTTTTCCTGAATATATTCAGGAAAAAACGCATACGCCCTTTTTGGCCAACCAAGCAAGCTTGCAAAGGAAATCTGCACTACAATGAAGTCTCACTTCCCCCCGGTCAAAAGGGCCATCTGAAAAAAGTGTAAAATCCAGAAAGGCAGGACAGGCCATGGAGAACTGGGAGCCTTGTTATGCTGAAGGGCGGGATGTAAATTGCCAACCAACACTCGGAGAAGTGTATGGTGTTTCCTGAAACATCTAAAAAACAAAGCAACAGAGCCTAGGGCACTTCCACTTATGGTCCTATAGCTTAGGGAATTTAAAATCAAAAAGACACAGCCACCCCAAAGTTTCGAACGGCTCTGTTTACAAGAACCTCGTTTACAGTAGAAGTTCAACATCGCAGAAAGTGAAAAATGGATAAAGAACTTGTGGTACTTACGTACAATGCAGTATCACTCAGCAATGAAATCTATGTCATCAGGCCCTTAGCAGCATAATGAGTGGATTCAGGTACGATGATTCTAACTGAAATAAGTCACACAGAAAAAGAAACATCATAAGATATCACTAATACACGGAATGTAAACTTGGCTACACAGGAACTGAATTACAGAACAGAACAGGGTCTCAAATTTAGAAAACCAACTTATGCTTGCTTAAGGGGAAAGGTGAGTTGGGGTGCTGCATAAAACCAGAGATTGAAATGAGCACAGATAAAGTTCCTTAAGCCAAATATGGAATAGACAAGAGCTACTCCTTGCTCAACGAAATGGACTCAACACCGCATATTAAACGCCTAAGAATGTACCTGACTAGTAAGTATCTTAAAACCTATGGATTGCTATGTCTCCGAAACAGAATCAAGCATGTGTACAGGGGCATAAACGCAGCAGTGATAGGATTGGAGAGGTTCGGTGAGCAAATGAAGACCCTTTGAAGTCATATTGCATGGTACCCATTCCACGGGTTTCAACTACCCAGGTTTTAGGTATTCTTCCTTCAGCTAAAACATGCATGTGGAACCCAAGTATGATCAACCATGTGAACGGGAGACGTGTTCAAATATGTCTCAGTTTTCGTACCCTGGTACTCGGGTGCAACATTCCAGACGCTTTACTAACACTCTCCCCACTTGGAGAGTCAGTCCCTTTAACCTCCTGTTTGGCCCAGTTTGCAATTTCTGTGGAAGATGAACAGGAATAGCGAGAACCAATGAGAGACTAGCTGGAGGTGTCTGGATGGGCAAATTTAACTCTCATTTCCCACCAGGAAGAGGAATTAACCAAAGGCTCAGCGTGCCGTGCCAGAACCAGATTAGGGCCTGAAGACATCCTGCGGTGTTGCGGCCAGGTCACAAGAAAGCGAGTTGAAGAAAGGAGCTCAGGGGCACTGTAATTCACAAACCTGCAGAGTTATAAATGACAGCTATCGTCCAAAAATAGACTGAAGTAAGGCTGCCAAGAGGACTTGAAAGCGGGGCAGAATTGCAGGAAACCGATTTCAGGAGGTAGACTGGAATTGCATTGAAAGCATAGGAAAAGAGGCAGAACGTCCACAATGATGCACTTGGCCAAAAAGGGCGTATGCGTTTTTTCCTGAATATATTCAGGAAAAAACGCATACGCCCTTTTTGGCCAACCAAGCAAGCTTGCAAAGGAAATCTGCACTACAATGAAGTCTCACTTCCCCCCGGTCAAAAGGGCCATCTGAAAAAAGTGTAAAATCCAGAAAGGCAGGACAGGCCATGGAGAACTGGGAGCCTTGTTATGCTGAAGGGCGGGATGTAAATTGCCAACCAACACTCGGAGAAGTGTATGGTGTTTCCTGAAACATCTAAAAAACAAAGCAACAGAGCCTAGGGCACTTCCACTTATGGTCCTATAGCTTAGGGAATTTAAAATCAAAAAGACACAGCCACCCCAAAGTTTCGAACGGCTCTGTTTACAAGAACCTCGTTTACAGTAGAAGTTCAACATCGCAGAAAGTGAAAAATGGATAAAGAACTTGTGGTACTTACGTACAATGCAGTATCACTCAGCAATGAAATCTATGTCATCAGGCCCTTAGCAGCATAATGAGTGGATTCAGGTACGATGATTCTAACTGAAATAAGTCACACAGAAAAAGAAACATCATAAGATATCACTAATACACGGAATGTAAACTTGGCTACACAGGAACTGAATTACAGAACAGAACAGGGTCTCAAATTTAGAAAACCAACTTATGCTTGCTTAAGGGGAAAGGTGAGTTGGGGTGCTGCATAAAACCAGAGATTGAAATGAGCACAGATAAAGTTCCTTAAGCCAAATATGGAATAGACAAGAGCTACTCCTTGCTCAACGAAATGGACTCAACACCGCATATTAAACGCCTAAGAATGTACCTGACTAGTAAGTATCTTAAAACCTATGGATTGCTATGTCTCCGAAAGAGAATCAAGCATGTGTACAGGGGCATAAACGCAGCAGTGATAGGATTGGAGAGGTTCGGTGAGCAAATGAAGACCCTTTGAAGTCATATTGCATGGTACCCATTCCACGGGTTTCAACTACCCAGGTTTTAGGTATTCTTCCTTCAGCTAAAACATGCATGTGGAACCCAAGTATGATCAACCATGTGAACGGGAGACGTGTTCAAATATGTCTCAGTTTTCGTACCCTGGTACTCGGGTGCAACATTCCAGACGCTTTACTAACACTCTCCCCACTTGGAAAGTCAGCGCCTTTAACCTCCTGTTTGTCCCAGTTTGCAATTTCTGCGGAAGATGAACAGGAATAGCGAGAACCAATGAGAGGCTAGCTGGAGGTGTCTGGATGGGCAAATTTAACTCTCATTTCCCACCAGGAGGAGGAAATAACCAAAGGCTCAGCGTGCCGTGCCGGAACCAGATTAGGGCCTGAAGCCATCCTGCGGTGTTGCGGCCAGCTCACAAGAAAGCGAGTTGAAGAAAGGAGCTCAGGGGCACTGTAATTCACAAACCTGCAGAGTTATAAATGACAGCTATCGTCCAAAAATAGACTGAAGTAAGGCTGCCAAGAGGACTTGAAAGCGGGGCAGAATTGCAGGAAACCGATTTCAGGAGGTAGACTGGAATTGCATTGAAAGCATAGGAAAAGAGGCAGAACGTCCACAATGATGCACTTGGCCAAAAAGGGCGTATGCGTTTTTTCCTGAATATATTCAGGAAAAAACGCATACGCCCTTTTTGGCCAACCAAGCAAGCTTGCAAAGGAAATCTGCACTACAATGAAGTCTCACTTCCCCCCGGTCAAAAGGGCCATCTGAAAAAAGTGTAAAATCCAGAAAGGCAGGACAGGCCATGGAGAACTGGGAGCCTTGTTATGCTGATGGGCGGGATGTAAATTGCCAACAAACACTCGGGAGAAGTGTATGGTGTTTCCTGAAACATCTAAAAAACAAAGCAACAGAGCCTAGGGCACTTCCACTTATGGTCCTATAGCTTAGGGAATTTAAAATCAAAAAGACACAGCCACCCCAAAGTTTCGAACGGCTCTGTTTACAAGAACCTCGTTTACAGTAGAAGTTCAACATCGCAGAAAGTGAAAAATGGATAAAGAACTTGTGGTACTTACGTACAATGCAGTATCACTCAGCAATGAAATCTATGTCATCAGGCCCGTAGCAGCATAATGAGTGGATTCAGGTACGATGATTCTAACTGAAATAAGTCACACAGAAAAGGAAACATCATAAGATATCACTAATACACGGAATGTAAACTTGGCTACACAGGAACTGAATTACAGAACAGAACAGGGTCTCAAATTTAGAAAACCAACTTATGCTTGCTTAAGGGTAAAGGTGAGTTGGGGTGCTGCATAAAACCAGAGATTGAAATGAGCACAGATAAAGTTCCTTAAGCCAAATATGGAATAGACAAGAGCTACTCCTTGCTCAACGAAATGGACTCAACACCGCATATTAAATGCCTAAGAATGTACCTGACTAGTAAGTATCTTAAAACCTATGGATTGCTATGTCTCCGAAAGAGAATCAAGCATGTGTACAGGGGCATAAACGCAGCAGTGATAGGATTGGAGAGGTTCGGTGAGCAAATGAAGACCCTTTGAAGTCATATTGCATGGTACCCATTCCACGGGTTTCAACTACCCAGGTTTAAGGTATTCTTCCTTCAGCTAAAACATGCATGTGGAACCTAGAGTATGATCAACCATGTGATCGGGAGACGTGTTCAAATATGTCTCAGTTTTCGTACCCTGGTACTCGGGTGCAACATTCCAGACGCTTTACTAACACTCTCCCCACTTGGAGAGTCAGTCCCTTTAACCTCCTGTTTGGCCCAGTTTGCAATTTCTGTGGAAGATGAACAGGAATAGCGAGAACCAATGAGAGACTAGCTGGAGGTGTCTGGATGGGCAAATTTAACTCTCATTTCCCACCAGGAAGAGGAATTAACCAAAGGCTCAGTGTGCCGTGCCAGAACCAGATTAGGGCCTGAAGACATCCTGCGGTGTTGCGGCCAGGTCACAAGAAAGCGAGTTGAAGAAAGGAGCTCAGGGGCACTGTAATTCACAAACCTGCAGAGTTATAAATGACAGCTATCGTCCAAAAATAGACTGAAGTAAGGCTGCCAAGAGGACTTGAAAGCGGGGCAGAATTGCAGGAAACCGATTTCAGGAGGTAGACTGGAATTGCATTGCAAACATAGGAAAAGAGGCAGAACGTCCACAATGATGCACTTGGCCAAAAAGGGCGTATGCGTTTTTTCCTGAATATATTCAGGAAAAAACGCATACGCCCTTTTTGGCCAACCAAGCAAGCTTGCAAAGGAAATCTGCACTACAATGAAGTCTCACTTCCCCCCGGTCAAAAGGGCCATCTGAAAAAAGTGTAAAATCCAGAAAGGCAGGACAGGCCATGGAGAACTGGGAGCCTTGTTATGCTGAAGGGCGGGATGTAAATTGCCAACCAACACTCGGAGAAGTGTATGGTGTTTCCTGAAACATCTAAAAAACAAAGCAACAGAGCCTAGGGCACTTCCACTTATGGTCCTATAGCTTAGGGAATTTAAAATCAAAAAGACACAGCCACCCCAAAGTTTCGAACGGCTCTGTTTACAAGAACCTCGTTTACAGTAGAAGTTCAACATCGCAGAAAGTGAAAAATGGATAAAGAACTTGTGGTACTTACGTACAATGCAGTATCACTCAGCAATGAAATCTATGTCATCAGGCCCTTAGCAGCATAATGAGTGGATTCAGGTACGATGATTCTAACTGAAATAAGTCACACAGAAAAAGAAACATCATAAGATATCACTAATACACGGAATGTAAACTTGGCTACACAGGAACTGAATTACAGAACAGAACAGGGTCTCAAATTTAGAAAACCAACTTATGCTTGCTTAAGGGGAAAGGTGAGTTGGGGTGCTGCATAAAACCAGAGATTGAAATGAGCACAGATAAAGTTCCTTAAGCCAAATATGGAATAGACAAGAGCTACTCCTTGCTCAACGAAATGGACTCAACACCGCATATTAAACGCCTAAGAATGTACCTGACTAGTAAGTATCTTAAAACCTATGGATTGCTATGTCTCCGAAACAGAATCAAGCATGTGTACAGGGGCATAAACGCAGCAGTGATAGGATTGGAGAGGTTCGGTGAGCAAATGAAGACCCTTTGAAGTCATATTGCATGGTACCCATTCCACGGGTTTCAACTACCCAGGTTTTAGGTATTCTTCCTTCAGCTAAAACATGCATGTGGAACCCAAGTATGATCAACCATGTGAACGGGAGACGTGTTCAAATATGTCTCAGTTTTCGTACCCTGGTACTCGGGTGCAACATTCCAGACGCTTTACTAACACTCTCCCCACTTGGAGAGTCAGTCCCTTTAACCTCCTGTTTGGCCCAGTTTGCAATTTCTGTGGAAGATGAACAGGAATAGCGAGAACCAATGAGAGACTAGCTGGAGGTGTCTGGATGGGCAAATTTAACTCTCATTTCCCACCAGGAAGAGGAATTAACCAAAGGCTCAGCGTGCCGTGCCAGAACCAGATTAGGGCCTGAAGACATCCTGCGGTGTTGCGGCCAGGTCACAAGAAAGCGAGTTGAAGAAAGGAGCTCAGGGGCACTGTAATTCACAAACCTGCAGAGTTATAAATGACAGCTATCGTCCAAAAATAGACTGAAGTAAGGCTGCCAAGAGGACTTGAAAGCGGGGCAGAATTGCAGGAAACCGATTTCAGGAGGTAGACTGGAATTGCATTGAAAGCATAGGAAAAGAGGCAGAACGTCCACAATGATGCACTTGGCCAAAAAGGGCGTATGCGTTTTTTCCTGAATATATTCAGGAAAAAACGCATACGCCCTTTTTGGCCAACCAAGCAAGCTTGCAAAGGAAATCTGCACTACAATGAAGTCTCACTTCCCCCCGGTCAAAAGGGCCATCTGAAAAAAGTGTAAAATCCAGAAAGGCAGGACAGGCCATGGAGAACTGGGAGCCTTGTTATGCTGAAGGGCGGGATGTAAATTGCCAACCAACACTCGGAGAAGTGTATGGTGTTTCCTGAAACATCTAAAAAACAAAGCAACAGAGCCTAGGGCACTTCCACTTATGGTCCTATAGCTTAGGGAATTTAAAATCAAAAAGACACAGCCACCCCAAAGTTTCGAACGGCTCTGTTTACAAGAACCTCGTTTACAGTAGAAGTTCAACATCGCAGAAAGTGAAAAATGGATAAAGAACTTGTGGTACTTACGTACAATGCAGTATCACTCAGCAATGAAATCTATGTCATCAGGCCCTTAGCAGCATAATGAGTGGATTCAGGTACGATGATTCTAACTGAAATAAGTCACACAGAAAAAGAAACATCATAAGATATCACTAATACACGGAATGTAAACTTGGCTACACAGGAACTGAATTACAGAACAGAACAGGGTCTCAAATTTAGAAAACCAACTTATGCTTGCTTAAGGGGAAAGGTGAGTTGGGGTGCTGCATAAAACCAGAGATTGAAATGAGCACAGATAAAGTTCCTTAAGCCAAATATGGAATAGACAAGAGCTACTCCTTGCTCAACGAAATGGACTCAACACCGCATATTAAACGCCTAAGAATGTACCTGACTAGTAAGTATCTTAAAACCTATGGATTGCTATGTCTCCGAAAGAGAATCAAGCATGTGTACAGGGGCATAAACGCAGCAGTGATAGGATTGGAGAGGTTCGGTGAGCAAATGAAGACCCTTTGAAGTCATATTGCATGGTACCCATTCCACGGGTTTCAACTACCCAGGTTTTAGGTATTCTTCCTTCAGCTAAAACATGCATGTGGAACCCAAGTATGATCAACCATGTGAACGGGAGACGTGTTCAAATATGTCTCAGTTTTCGTACCCTGGTACTCGGGTGCAACATTCCAGACGCTTTACTAACACTCTCCCCACTTGGAAAGTCAGCGCCTTTAACCTCCTGTTTGTCCCAGTTTGCAATTTCTGCGGAAGATGAACAGGAATAGCGAGAACCAATGAGAGGCTAGCTGGAGGTGTCTGGATGGGCAAATTTAACTCTCATTTCCCACCAGGAAGAGGAAATAACCAAAGGCTCAGCGTGCCGTGCCGGAACCAGATTAGGGCCTGAAGCCATCCTGCGGTGTTGCGGCCAGCTCACAAGAAAGCGAGTTGAAGAAAGGAGCTCAGGGGCACTGTAATTCACAAACCTGCAGAGTTATAAATGACAGCTATCGTCCAAAAATAGACTGAAGTAAGGCTGCCAAGAGGACTTGAAAGCGGGGCAGAATTGCAGGAAACCGATTTCAGGAGGTAGACTGGAATTGCATTGAAAGCATAGGAAAAGAGGCAGAACGTCCACAATGATGCACTTGGCCAAAAAGGGCGTATGCGTTTTTTCCTGAATATATTCAGGAAAAAACGCATACGCCCTTTTTGGCCAACCAAGCAAGCTTGCAAAGGAAATCTGCACTACAATGAAGTCTCACTTCCCCCCGGTCAAAAGGGCCATCTGAAAAAAGTGTAAAATCCAGAAAGGCAGGACAGGCCATGGAGAACTGGGAGCCTTGTTATGCTGATGGGCGGGATGTAAATTGCCAACAAACACTCGGGAGAAGTGTATGGTGTTTCCTGAAACATCTAAAAAACAAAGCAACAGAGCCTAGGGCACTTCCACTTATGGTCCTATAGCTTAGGGAATTTAAAATCAAAAAGACACAGCCACCCCAAAGTTTCGAACGGCTCTGTTTACAAGAACCTCGTTTACAGTAGAAGTTCAACATCGCAGAAAGTGAAAAATGGATAAAGAACTTGTGGTACTTACGTACAATGCAGTATCACTCAGCAATGAAATCTATGTCATCAGGCCCGTAGCAGCATAATGAGTGGATTCAGGTACGATGATTCTAACTGAAATAAGTCACACAGAAAAGGAAACATCATAAGATATCACTAATACACGGAATGTAAACTTGGCTACACAGGAACTGAATTACAGAACAGAACAGGGTCTCAAATTTAGAAAACCAACTTATGCTTGCTTAAGGGTAAAGGTGAGTTGGGGTGCTGCATAAAACCAGAGATTGAAATGAGCACAGATAAAGTTCCTTAAGCCAAATATGGAATAGACAAGAGCTACTCCTTGCTCAACGAAATGGACTCAACACCGCATATTAAATGCCTAAGAATGTACCTGACTAGTAAGTATCTTAAAACCTATGGATTGCTATGTCTCCGAAAGAGAATCAAGCATGTGTACAGGGGCATAAACGCAGCAGTGATAGGATTGGAGAGGTTCGGTGAGCAAATGAAGACCCTTTGAAGTCATATTGCATGGTACCCATTCCACGGGTTTCAACTACCCAGGTTTAAGGTATTCTTCCTTCAGCTAAAACATGCATGTGGAACCTAGAGTATGATCAACCATGTGATCGGGAGACGTGTTCAAATATGTCTCAGTTTTCGTACCCTGGTACTCGGGTGCAACATTCCAGACGCTTTACTAACACTCTCCCCACTTGGAGAGTCAGTCCCTTTAACCTCCTGTTTGGCCCAGTTTGCAATTTCTGTGGAAGATGAACAGGAATAGCGAGAACCAATGAGAGACTAGCTGGAGGTGTCTGGATGGGCAAATTTAACTCTCATTTCCCACCAGGAAGAGGAATTAACCAAAGGCTCAGTGTGCCGTGCCAGAACCAGATTAGGGCCTGAAGACATCCTGCGGTGTTGCGGCCAGGTCACAAGAAAGCGAGTTGAAGAAAGGAGCTCAGGGGCACTGTAATTCACAAACCTGCAGAGTTATAAATGACAGCTATCGTCCAAAAATAGACTGAAGTAAGGCTGCCAAGAGGACTTGAAAGCGGGGCAGAATTGCAGGAAACCGATTTCAGGAGGTAGACTGGAATTGCATTGCAAACATAGGAAAAGAGGCAGAACGTCCACAATGATGCACTTGGCCAAAAAGGGCGTATGCGTTTTTTCCTGAATATATTCAGGAAAAAACGCATACGCCCTTTTTGGCCAACCAAGCAAGCTTGCAAAGGAAATCTGCACTACAATGAAGTCTCACTTCCCCCCGGTCAAAAGGGCCATCTGAAAAAAGTGTAAAATCCAGAAAGGCAGGACAGGCCATGGAGAACTGGGAGCCTTGTTATGCTGAAGGGCGGGATGTAAATTGCCAACCAACACTCGGAGAAGTGTATGGTGTTTCCTGAAACATCTAAAAAACAAAGCAACAGAGCCTAGGGCACTTCCACTTATGGTCCTATAGCTTAGGGAATTTAAAATCAAAAAGACACAGCCACCCCAAAGTTTCGAACGGCTCTGTTTACAAGAACCTCGTTTACAGTAGAAGTTCAACATCGCAGAAAGTGAAAAATGGATAAAGAACTTGTGGTACTTACGTACAATGCAGTATCACTCAGCAATGAAATCTATGTCATCAGGCCCTTAGCAGCATAATGAGTGGATTCAGGTACGATGATTCTAACTGAAATAAGTCACACAGAAAAAGAAACATCATAAGATATCAGTAATACACGGAATGTAAACTTGGCTACACAGGAACTGAATTACAGAACAGAACAGGGTCTCAAATTTAGAAAACCAACTTATGCTTGCTTAAGGGGAAAGGTGAGTTGGGGTGCTGCATAAAACCAGAGATTGAAATGAGCACAGATAAAGTTCCTTAAGCCAAATATGGAATAGACAAGAGCTACTCCTTGCTCAACGAAATGGACTCAACACCGCATATTAAACGCCTAAGAATGTACCTGACTAGTAAGTATCTTAAAACCTATGGATTGCTATGTCTCCGAAAGAGAATCAAGCATGTGTACAGGGGCATAAACGCAGCAGTGATAGGATTGGAGAGGTTCGGTGAGCAAATGAAGACCCTTTGAAGTCATATTGCATGGTACCCATTCCACGGGTTTCAACTACCCAGGTTTTAGGTATTCTTCCTTCAGCTAAAACATGCATGTGGAACCCAAGTATGATCAACCATGTGAACGGGAGACGTGTTCAAATATGTCTCAGTTTTCGTACCCTGGTACTCGGGTGCAACATTCCAGACGCTTTACTAACATTCTCCCCACTTGGAAAGTCAGCGCCTTTAACCTCCTGTTTGTCCCAGTTTGCAATTTCTGCGGAAGATGAACAGGAATAGCGAGAACCGATGAGAGGCTAGCTGGAGGTCTCTGGATGGGCAAATTTAACTCTCATTTCCCACCAGGAAGAGGAAATAACCAAAGGCTCAGCGTGCCGTGCCGGAACCAGATTAGGGCCTGAAGCCATCCTGCAGTGTTGCGGCCAGCTCACAAGAAAGCGAGTTGAAGAAAGGAGCTCAGGGGCACTGTAATTCACAAACCTGCAGAGTTATAAATGACAGCTATCGTCCAAAAATAGACTGAAGTAAGGCTGCCAAGAGGACTTGAAAGCGGGGCAGAATTGCAGGAAACCGATTTCAAGAGGTAGACTGGAATTGCATTGAAAGCATAGGAAAAGAGGCAGAACGTCCACAATGATGCACTTGGCCAAAAAGGGCGTATGCGTTTTTTCCTGAATATATTCAGGAAAAAACGCATACGCCCTTTTTGGCCAACCAAGCAAGCTTGCAAAGGAAATCTCCACTACAATGAAGTCTCACTTCCCCCCGGTCAAAAGGGCCATCTGAGAAAAGTGTAAAATCCAGAAAGGCAGGACAGGCCATGGAGAACTGGGAGCCTTGTTATGCTGAAGGGCGGGATGTAAATTGCCAACAAACACTCGGGAGAAGTGTATGGTGTTTCCTGAAACATCTAAAAAACAAAGCAACAGAGCCTAGGGCACTTCCACTTATGGTCCTATAGCTTAGGGAATTTAAAATCAAAAAGACACAGCCACCCCAAAGTTTCGAACGGCTCTGTTTACAAGAACCTCGTTTACAGTAGAAGTTCAACATCGCAGAAAGTGAAAAATGGATAAAGAACTTGTGGTACTTACGTACAATGCAGTATCACTCAGCAATGAAATCTATGTCAACAGGCCCGTAGCAGCATAATGAGTGGATTCAGGTACGATGATTCTAACTGAAATAAGTCACACAGAAAAAGAAACATCATAAGATATCACTAATACACGGAATGTAAACTTGGCTACACAGGAACTGAATTACAGAACAGAACAGGGTCTCAAATTTAGAAAACCAACTTATGCTTGCTTAAGGGTAAAGGTGAGTTGGGGTGCTGCATAAAACCAGAGATTGAAATGAGCACAGATAAAGTTCCTTAAGCCAAATATGGAATAGACAAGAGCTACTCCTTGCTCAACGAAATGGACTCAACACCGCATATTAAATGCCTAAGAATGTACCTGACTAGTAAGTATCTTAAAACCTATGGATTGCTATGTCTCCGAAAGAGAATCAAGCATGTGTACAGGGGCATAAACGCAGCAGTGATAGGATTGGAGAGGTTCGGTGAGCAAATGAAGACCCTTTGAAGTCATATTGCATGGTACCCATTCCACGGGTTTCAACTACCCAGGTTTAAGGTATTCTTCCTTCAGCTAAAACATGCATGTGGAACCCAAGTATGATCAACCATGTGAACGGGAGACGTGTTCAAATATGTCTCAGTTTTCGTACCCTGGTACTCGGGTGCAACATTCCAGACGCTTTACTAACACTCTCCCCACTTGGAAAGTCAGCGCCTTTAACCTCCTGTTTGTCCCAGTTTGCAATTTCTGCGGAAGATGAACAGGAATAGCGAGAACCGATGAGAGGCTAGCTGGAGGTCTCTGGATGGGCAAATTTAACTCTCATTTCCCACCAGGAAGAGGAAATAACCAAAGGCTCAGCGTGCCGTGCCGGAACCAGATTAGGGCCTGAAGCCATCCTGCAGTGTTGCGGCCAGCTCACAAGAAAGCGAGTTGAAGAAAGGAGCTCAGGGGCACTGTAATTCACAAACCTGCAGAGTTATAAATGACAGCTATCGTCCAAAAATAGACTGAAGTAAGGCTGCCAAGAGGACTTGAAAGCGGGGCAGAATTGCAGGAAACCGATTTCAAGAGGTAGACTGGAATTGCATTGAAAGCATAGGAAAAGAGGCAGAACGTCCACAATGATGCACTTGGCCAAAAAGGGCGTATGCGTTTTTTCCTGAATATATTCAGGAAAAAACGCATACGCCCTTTTTGGCCAACCAAGCAAGCTTGCAAAGGAAATCTGCACTACAATGAAGTCTCACTTCCCCCCGGTCAGAGGGGCCATCTGAAAAAAGTGTAAAATCCAGAAAGGCAGGACAGGCCATGGAGAACTGGGAGCCTTGTTATGCTGATGGGCGGGATGTAAATTGCCAACAACCACTCGGGAGAAGTGTATGGTGTTTCCTGAAACATCTAAAAAACAAAGCAACAGAACCTAGGGCACTTCCACTTATGGTCCTATAGCTTAGGGAAATTAAAATCAAAAAGACACAGCCACCCCAAAGTTTGGAACGGCTCTGTTTACAAGAACCTCGTTTACAGTACAAGTTCAACATCGCAGAAAGTGAAAAATGGATAAAGAAGTTGTGGTATTTACTTACAAAGCAATATCACTCAGCAATGAAATCTGTGTCATCAGGCCCTTAGCAGCACAATGAGTGGATTCAGGTATGATGATTCTAACTGAAATAAGTCACACAGAAAAAGAAACATCATAAGATATCAGTAATACACGGAATGGAAACTTGGCTACACAGGAACTGAATTCCAAAACAGAACAGGGTCTCAAATTTAGAAAACCAACTTATGCTTGCTTAAGGGGAAAGGTGAGTTGGGGTGCTGCATAAAACCAGAGATTGAAATGAGCACAGATAAAGTTCCTTAAGCCAAATATGGAATAGACAAGAGCTACTCCTTGCTCAACGAAATGGACTCAACACCCCATATTAAACGCCTAAGAATGTACCTGACTAGTAAGTATCTTAAAACCTATGGATTGCTATGTCTCCAAAAGAGAATCAAGCGTGTGTACAGGGGCATAAACGCAGCAGTGATAGGATTGGAGATGTTCGGTGAGCAAATGAAGACCCTTTGAAGACATATTGCATGGTACCCATTCCACGGGTCTCAACTCTCCAGGTTTAAGGTATTCTTCCTTCAGCTAAAACATGCATGTGGAACCCAGAGTATGATCAACCGTGTGAACGGGAGACGTGTTCAAATATGTCTCAGGTTTCCTCCCCTGGTACTCGGGTGCAACATTCCAGACGCTTTACTTACACTCTCCCCACTTGGAGAGTCAGCGCCTTTAACCTCCTGTTTGGCCCAGTTTGCAATTTCTGCGGAAGATGAACAGGAATAGCGAGAACCAATGAGAGACTAGCTGGAGGTGTCTGGACGGGCAAATTTAACTCTCATTTCCCACCAGGAAGAGGAATTAACCAAAGGCTCAGCGTGCCGTGCCAGAACCAGATTAGGGCCTGAAGCCATCCTGCGGTGTTGCGGCCAGGTCACAAGAAAGCGAGTTGAAGAAAGGAGCTCAGGGGCACTGTAATTCACAAACCTGCAGAGTTATAAATGACAGCTATCGTCCAAAAATAGACTGAAGTAAGGCTGCCAAGAGGACTTGAAAGCGGGGCAGAATTGCAGGAAACCGATTTCAGGAGGTAGACTGGAATTGCATTGAAAGCATAGGAAAAGAGGCAGAACGTACACAATGATGCACTTGGCCAAAAAGGGCGTATGCGTTTTTTCCTGAATATATTCAGGAAAAAACGCATACGCCCTTTTTGGCCAACCAAGCAAGCTTGCAAAGGAAATCTGCACTACAATGAAGTCTCACTTCCCCCCGGTCAAAAGGGCCATCTGAAAAAAGTGTAAAATCCAGAAAGGCAGGACAGGCCATGGAGAACTGGGAGCCTTGTTATGCTGATGGGCGGGATGTAAATTGCCAACAACCACTCGGGAGAAGTGTATGGTGTTTCCTGAAACATCTAAAAAACAAATCAACAGAGCCTAGGGCACTTCCACTTATGGTCCTATAGCTTAGGGAAATTAAAATAAAAAAGACACAGCCACCCCAAAGTTTGAAACGGCTCTGTTTACAAGAACCTCGTTTACAGTACAAGGTCAACATCGCAGAAAGTGAAAAATGGATAAAGAAGTTGTGGTATTTACTTACAAAACAATATCACTCAGCAATGAAATCTATGTCATCAGGCCCTTAGCAGCACAATGAGTGGATTCAGGTATGATGATTCTAACTGAAATAAGTCACACAGAAAAAGAAACATCATAATATATCAGTAATACACGGAATGTAAACTTGGATACACAGGAACTGAATTACAGAACAGAACAGGGTCTCAAATTTAGAAAACCAACTTATGCTTGCTTAAGGGGAAAGGTGAATTGGGGTTCTGCATAACCAGAGATCGAAATGAGCACAGATAAAGTTCCTTAAGCCAAATATGGAATAGACAAGAGCTACTCCTTGCTCAACGAAATGGACTCAACACCGCATATTAAACGCCTAAGAATGTACCTGACTAGTAAGTATCTTAAAACCTATGGATTGCTATGTCTCCGTAAGAGAATCAAGCATGTGTACAGGGGCATAAACGCAGCAGTGATAGGATTGGAGAGGTTCGGTGAGCAAATGAAGACCCTTTGAAGTCATATTGCATGGTACCCATTACACGGGTCTCAACTCTCCAGGTTTAAGGTATTCTTCCTTCAGCTAAAACATGCATGTGGAACCCAAGTATGATCAACCATGTGAACGGGAGACGTGTTCAAATATGTCTCAGTTTTCGTCCCCTGGTACTCGGGTGCAACATTCCAGACGCTTTACTAACACTCTCCCCACTTGGACAGTCAGCGCCTTTAACCTCATGTTTGGCCCAGTTTGCAATTTCTGCGGAAGATGAACAGGAATAGCGAGAACCAATGAGAGGCTAGCTGGAGGTGTCTGGACGGGCAAATTTAACTCTCATTTCCCACCAGGAAGAGGAAATAACCAAAGGCTCAGCGTGCCGTACCGGAACCAGATTAGGGCCTGAAGCCATCCTGCGGTGTTGCGGCCAGCTCAAAAGAAAGCGAGTTGAAGAAAGGAGCTCAGGGGCACTGTAATTCACAAACCTGCAGAGTTATAAATGACAGCTATCGTCCAAAAATATACTGAAGTAAGGCTGCCAAGAGGACTTGAAAGCGGGGCAGAATTGCAGGAAAACGATTTCAGGAGGTAGACTGGAATTGCATTGAAAGCATAGGAAAAGAGGCAGAACGTCCACAATGATGCACTTGGCCAAAAAGGGCGTATGCGTTTTTTCCTGAATATATTGAGGAAAAAAGGCATACGCCCTTTTTGGCCAACCAAGCAAGCTTGCAAAGGAAATCTGCACTACAATGAAGTCTCACTTCCCCCCGGTCAGAAGGGCCATCTGAAAAAAGTGTAAAATCCAGAAAGGCAGGACAGGCCATGGAGAACTGGGAGCCTTGTTATGCTGATGGGCGGGATGTAAATTGCCAACAACCACTCGGGAGAAGTGTATGGTGTTTCCTGAAACATCTAAAAAACAAAGCAACAGAACCTAGGGCACTTCCACTTATGGTCCTATAGCTTAGGGAAATTAAAATCAAAAAGACACAGCCACCCCAAAGTTTGGAACGGCTCTGTTTACAAGAACCTCGTTTACAGTAGAAGTTTAACATCGCAGAAAGTGAAAAATGGATAAAGAACTTGTGGTACTTACGTACAATGCAGTATCACTCAGCAATGAAATCTATGTCATCAGGCCCGTAGCAGCATAATGAGTGGATTCAGGTACGATGATTCTAACTGAAATAAGTCACACAGAAAAAGAAACATCATAAGATATCACTAATACATGGAATGTAAACTTGGCTACACAGGAACTGAATTACAGAACAGAACAGGGTCTCAAATTTAGAAAACCAACTTATGCTTGCTTAAGGGTAAAGGTGAGTTGGGGTGCTGCATAAAACCAGAGATTGAAATGAGCACAGATAAATTTCCTTAAGCCAAATATGGAATAGACAAGAGCTACTCCTTTCTCAACGAAATTGACTCAACACCGCATATTAAATGCCTAAGAATGTACCTGACTAGTAAGTATCTTAAAACCTATGGATTGCTATGTCTCCGAAAGAGAATCAAGCATGTGTACAGGGGCATAAACGCAGCAGTGATAGGATTGGAGAGGTTCGGTGAGCAAATGAAGACCCTTTGAAGTCATATTGCATGGTACCCATTCCACGGGTTTCAACTCTCCAGGTTTAAGATATTCTTCCTTCAGCTAAAACATGCATGTGGGACCTAGAGTATGATCAACCATGTGATCGGGAGACGTGTTCAAATATGTCTCAGTTTTCGTACCCTGGTACTCGGGTGCAACATTCCAGACGCTTTACTAACACTCTCCCCACTTGGAGAGTCAGTCCCTTTAACCTCCTGTTTGGCCCAGTTTGAAATTTCTGTGGAAGATGAACAGGAATAGCGAGAACCAATGAGAGAGTAGCTGGAGGTGTCTGGATGGGCAAATTTAACTCTCATTTCCCACCAGGAAGAGGAATTAACCAAAGGCTCAGCGTGCCGTGCCAGAACCAGATTAGGGCCTGAAGACATCCTGCGGTGTTGCGGCCAGGTCACAAGAAAGCGAGTTGAAGAAAGGAGCTCAGGGGCACTGTAATTCACAAACCTGCAGAGTTATAAATGACAGCTATCGTCCAAAAATAGACTGAAGTAAGGCTGCCAAGACTTGAAAGCGGGGCAGAATTGCAGGAAACCGATTTCAGGAGGTAGACTGGAATTGCATTGAAAGCATAGGAAAAGAGGCAGAACGTCCACAATGATGCACTTGGCCAAAAAGGGCGTATGCGTTTTTTCCTGAATATATTCAGGAAAAAACGCATACGCCCTTTTTGGCCAACCAAGCAAGCTTGCAAAGGAAATCTGCACTACAATGAAGTCTCACTTCCCCCCGGTCAAAAGGGCCATCTGAAAAAAGTGTAAAATCCAGAAAGGCAGGACAGGCCATGGAGAACTGGGAGCCTTGTTATGCTGATGGGCGGGATGTAAATTGCCAACAACCACTCGGGAGAAGTGTATGGTGTTTCCTGAAACATCTAAAAAACAAAGCAACAGAGCCTAGGGCACTTCCACTTATGGTCCTATAGCTTAGGGAATTTAAAATCAAAAAGACACAGCCACCCCAAAGTTTGAAACGGCTCTGTTTACAAGAACCTCGTTTACAGTACAAGGTCAACATCGCAGAAATTGAAAAATGGATAAAGAAGTTGTGGTATTTACTTACAAAGCAATATCACTCAGCAATGAAATCTGTGTCATCAGGCCCTTAGCAGCACAATGAGTGGATTCAGGTACGATGATTCTAACTGAAATAAGTCACACAGAAAAAGAAACATCATAAGATATCAGTAATACACGGAATGTAAACTTGGCTACACAGGAACTGAATTACAGAACAGAACAGGGTCTCAAATTTAGAAAACCAACTTATGCTTGCTTAAGGGGAAAGGTGAGTTGGGGTGCTGCATAAAACCAGAGATTGAAATGAGCACAGATAAAGTTCCTTAAGCCAAATATGGAATAGACAAGAGCTACTCCTTGCTCAACGAAATGGACTCAACACCGCATATTAAACGCCTAAGAATGTACCTGACTAGTAAGTATCTTAAAACCTATGGATTGCTATGTCTCCGAAACAGAATCAAGCATGTGTACAGGGGCATAAACGCAGCAGTGATAGGATTGGAGAGGTTCGGTGAGCAAATGAAGACCCTTTGAAGTCATATTGCATGGTACCCATTCCACGGGTTTCAACTACCCAGGTTTTAGGTATTCTTCCTTCAGCTAAAACATGCATGTGGAACCCAAGTATGATCAACCATGTGAACGGGAGACGTGTTCAAATATGTCTCAGTTTTCCTCCCCTGGTACTCGGGTGCAACATTCCAGACGCTTTACTAACACTCTCCCCACTTGGAGAGTCAACGCCTTTAACCTCCTGTTTGGCCCAGTTTGCAATTTCTGTGGAAGATGAACAGGAATAGCGAGAACCAATGAGAGACTAGCTGGAGGTGTCTGGATGGGCAAATTTAACTCTCATTTCCCACCAGGAAGAGGAATTAACCAAAGGCTCAGCGTGCCGTGCCAGAACCAGATTAGGGCCTGAAGCCATCCTGCGGTGTTGCGGCCAGGTCACAAGAAAGCGAGTTGAAGAAAGGAGCTCAGGGGCACTGTAATTCACAAACCTGCAGAGTTATAAATGACAGCTATCGTCCAAAAATATACTGAAGTAAGGCTGCCAAGAGGACTTGAAAGCGGGGCAGAATTGCAGGAAACCGATTTCAGGAGGTAGACTGGAATTGCATTGAAAGCATAGGAAAAGAGGCAGAACGTCCACAATGATGCACTTGGCCAAAAAGGGCGTATGCGTTTTTTCCTGAATATATTGAGGAAAAAAGGCATACGCCCTTTTTGGCCAACCAAGCAAGCTTGCAAAGGAAATCTGCACTACAATGAAGTCTCACTTCCCCCCGGTCAGAAGGGCCATCTGAAAAAAGTGTAAAATCCAGAAAGGCAGGACAGGCCATGGAGAACTGGGAGCCTTGTTATGCTGATGGGCGGGATGTAAATTGCCAACAACCACTCGGGAGAAGTGTATGGTGTTTCCTGAAACATCTAAAAAACAAAGCAACAGAACCTAGGGCACTTCCACTTATGGTCCTATAGCTTAGGGAAATTAAAATCAAAAAGACACAGCCACCCCAAAGTTTGGAACGGCTCTGTTTACAAGAACCTCGTTTACAGTACAAGTTCAACATCGCAGAAAGTGAAAAATGGATAAAGAAGTTGTGGTATTTACTTACAAAGCAATATCACTCAGCAATGAAATCTGTGTCATCAGGCCCTTAGCAGCACAATGACTGGATTCAGGTATGATGATTCTAACTGAAATAAGTCACACAGAAAAAGAAACATCATAAGATATCAGTAATACACGGAATGGAAACTTGGCTACACAGGAACTGAATTACAGAACAGAACAGAGAATCAAATTTAGAAAACCAACTTATTCTTGCTTAAGGGTAAAGGTGAGTTGGGGTGCTGCATAAAACCAGAGATAGAAATGAGCACAGATAAAGTTCCTTAAGCCAAATATGGAATAGACAAGAGCTACTCCTTGCTCAACGAAATGGACTCAACACCCCATATTAAACGCCAAAGAATGTACCTGACTAGTAAGTATCTTAAAACCTATGGATTGCTATGTCTCCGAAAGAGAATCAAGCATGTGTACAGGGGCATAAACGCAGCAGTGATAGGATTGGAGAGGTTCGGTGAGCAAATGAAGACCCTTTGAAGTCATATTGCATGGTACCCATTCCACGGGTTTCAACTACCCAGGTTTAAGGTATTCTTCCTTCAGCTAAAACATGCATGTGGAACCTAGAGTATGATCAACCATGTGATCGGGAAACGTGTTCAAATATGTCTCAATTTTCGTACCCTGGTACTCGGGTGCAACATTCCAGACGCTTTACTAACACTCTCCCCACTTGGAGAGTCAGCGCCTTTAACCTCCTGTTTGGCCCAGTTTGCAATTTCTGCGGAAGATGAACAGGAATAGCGAGAACCAATGAGAGGCTAGCTGGAGGTGTCTGGACGGGCAAATTTAACTCTCATTTCCCACCAGGAAGAGGAAATAACCAAAGGCTCAGTGTGCCGTACCGGAACCAGATTAGGGCCTGAAGCCATCCTGCGGTGTTGCGGCCAGCTCAAAAGAAAGCGAGTTGAAGAAAGGAGCTCAGGGGCACTGTAATTCACAAACCTGCAGAGTTATAAATGACAGCTATCGTCCAAAAATATACTGAAGTAAGGCTGCCAAGAGGACTTGAAAGCGGGGCAGAATTGCAGGAAACCGATTTCAGGAGGTAGACTGGAATTGCATTGAAAGCATAGGAAAAGAGGCAGAACGTCCACAATGATGCACTTGGCCGAAAAGGGCGTATGCGTTTTTTCCTGAATATATTCAGGAAAAAACGCATACGCCCTTTTTGGCCAACCAAGCAAGCTTGCAAAGGAAATCTGCACTACAATGAAGTCTCACTTCGCCCCGGTCAAAAGGGCCATCTGAATAAAGTGTAAAATCCAGAAAGGCAGGACAGGCCATGGAGAACTGGGAGCCTTGTTATGCTGATGGGCGGGATGTAAATTGCCAACAACCACTCGGGAGAAGTGTATGGTGTTTCCTGACACATCTAAAAAACAAAGCAACAGAACCTAGGGCACTTCCACTTATGGTCCTATAGCTTAGGGAAATTAAAATCAAAAAGACACAGCCACCCCAAAGTTTGGGACGCCTCTGTTTACAAGAACCTCGTTTACCGTACAAGTTCAACATCGCAGAAAGTGAAAAATGGATAAAGAAGTTGTGGTATTTACTTACAAAGCAATATCACTCAGCAATGAAATCTTTGTCATCAGGCCCTTAGCAGCACAATGAGTGGATTCAGGTATGATGATTCTAACTGAAGTAAGTCACACAGAAAAAGAAACATCATAAGATATCAGTAATACACGGAATGTAAACTTGGCTACACAGGAACTGAATTACAGAACAGAACAGGGTCTCAAATTTAGAAAACCAACTTATGCTTGCTTAAGGGGAAAGGTGAGTTGGGGTGCTGCATAAAACCAGAGATTGAAATGAGCACAGATAAAGTTCCTTAAGTCAAATATGGAATAGACAAGAGCTACTCCTTGCTCAACGAAATGGACTCAACACCGCATATTAAACGCCTAAGAATGTACCTGACTAGTAAGTATCTTAAAACCTATGGATTGCTATGTCTCCGAAAGAGAATCAAGCATGTGTACAGGGGCATAAACGCAGCAGTGATAGGATTGGAGAGGTTCGGTGAGCAAATGAAGACCCTTTGAAGTCATATTGCATGGTACCCATTACACGGGTCTCAACTCTCCAGGTTTAAGGTATTCTTCCTTCAGCTAAAACATGCATGTGGAACCCAAGTATGATCAACCATGTGAACGGGAGACGTGTTCAAATATGTCTCAGTTTTCGTCCCCTGGTACTCAGGTGCAACATTCCAGACGCTTTACTAACACTCTCCCCACTTGGACAGTCAGCGCCTTTAACCTCCTGTTTGGCCCAGTTTGCAATTTCTGCGGAAGATGAACAGGAATAGCGAGAACCAATGAGAGGCTAGCTGGAGGTGTCTGGACGGGCAAATTTAACTCTCATTTCCCACCAGGAAGAGGAAATAACCAAAGGCTCAGCGTGCCGTACCGGAACCAGATTAGGGCCTGAAGCCATCCTGCGGTGTTGCGGCCAGCTCAAAAGAAAGCGAGTTGAAGAAAGGAGCTCAGGGGCACTGTAATTCACAAACCTGCAGAGTTATAAATGACAGCTATCGTCCAAAAATATACTGAAGTAAGGCTGCCAAGAGGACTTGAAAGCGGGGCAGAATTGCAGGAAAACGATTTCAGGAGGTAGACTGGAATTGCATTGAAAGCATAGGAAAAGAGGCAGAACGTCCACAATGATGCACTTGGCCAAAAAGGGCGTATGCGTTTTTTCCTGAATATATTGAGGAAAAAAGGCATACGCCCTTTTTGGCCAACCAAGCAAGCTTGCAAAGGAAATCTGCACTACAATGAAGTCTCACTTCCCCCCGGTCAGAAGGGCCATCTGAAAAAAGTGTAAAATCCAGAAAGGCAGGACAGGCCATGGAGAACTGGGAGCCTTGTTATGCTGATGGGCGGGATGTAAATTGCCAACAACCACTCGGGAGAAGTGTATGGTGTTTCCTGAAACATCTAAAAAACAAAGCAACAGAACCTAGGGCACTTCCACTTATGGTCCTATAGCTTAGGGAAATTAAAATCAAAAAGACACAGCCACCCCAAAGTTTGGAACGGCTCTGTTTACAAGAACCTCGTTTACAGTAGAAGTTTAACATCGCAGAAAGTGAAAAATGGATAAAGAACTTGTGGTACTTACGTACAATGCAGTATCACTCAGCAATGAAATCTATGTCATCAGGCCCGTAGCAGCATAATGAGTGGATTCAGGTACGATGATTCTAACTGAAATAAGTCACACAGAAAAAGAAACATCATAAGATATCACTAATACACGGAATGTAAACTTGGCTACACAGGAACTGAATTACAGAACAGAACAGGGTCTCAAATTTAGAAAACCAACTTATGCTTGCTTAAGGGTAAAGGTGAGTTGGGGTGCTGCATAAAACCAGAGATTGAAATGAGCACAGATAAAGTTCCTTAAGCCAAATATGGAATAGACAAGAGCTACTCCTTGCTCAACGAAATTGACTCAACACCGCATATTAAATGCCTAAGAATGTACCTGACTAGTAAGTATCTTAAAACCTATGGATTGCTATGTCTCCGAAACAGAATCAAGCATGTGTACAGGGGCATAAACGCAGCAGTGATAGGATTGGAGAGGTTCGGTGAGCAAATGAAGACCCTTTGAAGTCATATTGCATGGTACCCATTCCACGGGTTTCAACTACCCAGGTTTAAGGTATTCTTCCTTCAGCTAAAACATGCATGTGGGACCTAGAGTATGATCAACCATGTGATCGGGAGACGTGTTCAAATATGTCTCAGTTTTCGTACCCTGGTACTCGGGTGCAATATTCCAGACGCTTTACTAACACTCTCCCCACTTGGAGAGTCAGTCCCTTTAACCTCCTGTTTGGCCCAGTTTGCAATTTCTGTGGAAGATGAACAGGAATAGCGAGAACCAATGAGAGAGTAGCTGGAGGTGTCTGGATGGGCAAATTTAACTCTCATTTCCCACCAGGAAGAGGAATTAACCAAAGGCTCAGCGTGCCGTGCCAGAACCAGATTAGGGCCTGAAGACATCCTGCGGTGTTGCGGCCAGGTCACAAGAAAGCGAGTTGAAGAAAGCAGCTCAGGGGCACTGTAATTCACAAACCTGCAGAGTTATAAATGACAGCTATCGTCCAAAAATAGACTGAAGTAAGGCTGCCAAGAGGACTTGAAAGCGGGGCAGAATTGCAGGAAACCGATTTCAGGAGGTAGACTGGAATTGCATTGAAAGCATAGGAAAAGAGGCAGAACGTCCACAATGATGCACTTGGCCAAAAAGGGCGTATGCGTTTTTTCCTGAATATATTCAGGAAAAAACGCATACGCCCTTTTTGGCCAACCAAGCAAGCTTGCAAAGGAAATCTGCACTACAATGAAGTCTCACTTCCCCCCGGTCAAAAGGGCCATCTGAAAAAAGTGTAAAATCCAGAAAGGCAGGACAGGCCATGGAGAACTGGGAGCCTTGTTATGCTGATGGGCGGGATGTAAATTGCCAACAACCACTCCGGAGAAGTGTATGGTGTTTCCTGAAACATCTAAAAAACAAAGCAACAGAGCCTAGGGCACTTCCACTTATGGTCCTATAGCTTAGGGAATTTAAAATCGAAAAGACACAGCCACCCCAAAGTTTGAAACGGCTCTGTTTACAAGAACCTCGTTTACAGTACAAGGTCAACATCGCAGAAATTGAAAAATGGATAAAGAAGTTGTGGTATTTACTTACAAAGCAATATCACTCAGCAATGAAATCTGTGTCATCAGGCCCTTAGCAGCACAATGAGTGGATTCAGGTACGATGATTCTAACTGAAATAAGTCACACAGAAAAAGAAACATCATAAGATATCAGTAATACACGGAATGTAAACTTGGCTACACAGGAACTGAATTACAGAACAGAACAGGGTCTCAAATTTAGAAAACCAACTTATGCTTGCTTAAGGGGAAAGGTGAGTTGGGGTGCTGCATAAAACCAGAGATTGAAATGAGCACAGATAAAGTTCCTTAAGCCAAATATGGAATAGACAAGAGCTACTCCTTGCTCAACGAAATGGACTCAACACCGCATATTAAACGCCTAAGAATGTACCTGACTAGTAAGTATCTTAAAACCTATGGATTGCTATGTCTCCGAAACAGAATCAAGCATGTGTACAGGGGCATAAACGCAGCAGTGATAGGATTGGAGAGGTTCGGTGAGCAAATGAAGACCCTTTGAAGTCATATTGCATGGTACCCATTCCACGGGTTTCAACTACCCAGGTTTTAGGTATTCTTCCTTCAGCTAAAACATGCATGTGGAACCCAAGTATGATCAACCATGTGAACGGGAGACGTGTTCAAATATGTCTCAGTTTTCCTCCCCTGGTACTCGGGTGCAACATTCCAGACGCTTTACTAACACTCTCCCCACTTGGAGAGTCAGCGCCTTTAACCTCCTGTTTGGCCCAGTTTGCAATTTCTGTGGAAGATGAACAGGAATAGCGAGAACCAAAGAGACTAGCTGGAGGTGTCTGGATGGGCAAATTTAACTCTCATTTCCCACCAGGAAGAGGAATTAACCAAAGGCTCAGCGTGCCGTGCCAGAACCAGATTAGGGCCTGAAGCCATCCTGCGGTGTTGCGGCCAGGTCACAAGAAAGCGAGTTGAAGAAAGGAGCTCAGGGGCACTGTAATTCACAAACCTGCAGAGTTATAAATGACAGCTATCGTCCAAAAATATACTGAAGTAAGGCTGCCAAGAGGACTTGAAAGCGGGGCAGAATTGCAGGAAACCGATTTCAGGAGGTAGACTGGAATTGCATTGAAAGCATAGGAAAAGAGGCAGAACGTCCACAATGATGCACTTGGCCAAAAAGGGCGTATGCGTTTTTTCCTGAATATATTGAGGAAAAAAGGCATACGCCCTTTTTGGCCAACCAAGCAAGCTTGCAAAGGAAATCTGCACTACAATGAAGTCTCACTTCCCCCCGGTCAGAAGGGCCATCTGAAAAAAGTGTAAAATCCAGAAAGGCAGGACAGGCCATGGAGAACTGGGAGCCTTGTTATGCTGATGGGCGGGATGTAAATTGCCAACAACCACTCGGGAGAAGTGTATGGTGTTTCCTGAAACATCTAAAAAACAAAGCAACAGAACCTAGGGCACTTCCACTTATGGTCCTATAGCTTAGGGAAATTAAAATCAAAAAGACACAGCCACCCCAATGTTTGGAACGGCTCTGTTTACAAGAACCTCGTTTACAGTACAAGTTCAACATCGCAGAAAGTGAAAAATGGATAAAGAAGTTGTGGTATTTACTTACAAAGCAATATCACTCAGCAATGAAATCTGTGTCATCAGGCCCTTAGCAGCACAATGACTGGATTCAGGTATGATGATTCTAACTGAAATAAGTCACACAGAAAAAGAAACATCATAAGATATCAGTAATACACGGAATGGAAACTTGGCTACACAGGAACTGAATTACAGAACAGAACAGAGAATCAAATTTAGAAAACTAACTTATTCTTGCTTAAGGGTAAAGGTGAGTTGGGGTGCTGCATAAAACCAGAGATTGAAATGAGCACAGATAAAGTTCCTTAAGCCAAATATGGAATAGACAAGAGCTACTCCTTGCTCAACGAAATGGACTCAACACCCCATATTAAACGCCTAAGAATGTACCTGACTAGTAAGTATCTTAAAACCTATGGATTGCTATGTCTCCGAAAGAGAATCAAGCATGTGTACAGGGGCATAAACGCAGCAGTGATAGGATTGGAGAGGTTCGGTGAGCAAATGAAGACCCTTTGAAGTCATATTGCATGGTACCCATTCCACGGGTTTCAACTACCCAGGTTTAAGGTATTCTTCCTTCAGCTAAAACATGCATGTGGAACCTAGAGTATGATCAACCATGTGATCGGGAGACGTGTTCAAATATGTCTCAATTTTCGTACCCTGGTACGCGGGTGCAACATTCCAGACGCTTTACTAACACTCTCCCCACTTGGAGAGTCAGCGCCTTTAACCTCCTGTTTGGCCCAGTTTGCAATTTCTGCGGAAGATGAACAGGAATAGCGAGAACCAATGAGAGGCTAGCTGGAGGTGTCTGGACGGGCAAATTTAACTCTCATTTCCCACCAGGAAGAGGAAATAACCAAAGGCTCAGTGTGCCGTACCGGAACCAGATTAGGGCCTGAAGCCATCCTGCGGTGTTGCGGCCAGCTCAAAAGAAAGCGAGTTGAAGAAAGGAGCTCAGGGGCACTGTAATTCACAAACCTGCAGAGTTATAAATGACAGCTATCGTCCAAAAATATACTGAAGTAAGGCTGCCAAGAGGACTTGAAAGCGGGGCAGAATTGCAGGAAACCGATTTCAGGAGGTAGACTGGAATTGCATTGAAAGCATAGGAAAAGAGGCAGAACGTCCACAATGATGCACTTGGCCGAAAAGGGCGTATGCGTTTTTTCCTGAATATATTCAGGAAAAAACGCATACGCCCTTTTTGGCCAACCAAGCAAGCTTGCAAAGGAAATCTGCACTACAATGAAGTCTCACTTCCCCCCGGTCAAAAGGGCCATCTGAAAAAAGTGTAAAATCCAGAAAGGCAGGACAGGCCATGGAGAACTGGGAGCCTTGTTATGCTGATGGGCGGGATGTAAATTGCCAACAACCACTCGGGAGAAGTGTATGGTGTTTCCTGAAACATCTAAAAAACAAAGCAACAGAACCTAGGGCACTTCCACTTATGGTCCTATAGCTTAGGGAAATTAAAATCAAAAAGACACAGCCACCCCAAAGTTTGGGACGCCTCTGTTTACAAGAACCTCGTTTACCGTACAAGTTCAACATCGCAGAAAGTGAAAAATGGATAAAGAAGTTGTGGTATTTACTTACAAAGCAATATCACTCAGCAATGAAATCTGTGTCATCAGGCCCTTAGCAGCACAATGAGTGGATTCAGGTATGATGATTCTAACTGAAGTAAGTCACACAGAAAAAGAAACATCATAAGATATCAGTAATACACGGAATGTAAACTTGGCTACACAGGAACTGAATAACAGAACAGAACAGGGTCTCAAATTTAGAAAACCAACTTATGCTTGCTTAAGGGTAAAGGTGAGTTGGGGTGCTGCATAAAACCAGAGATTGAAATGAGCACAGATAAAGTTCCTTAAGTCAAATATGGAATAGACAAGAGCTACTCCTTGCTCAACGAAATGGACTCAACACCGCATATTAAACGCCTAAGAATGTACCTGACTAGTAAGTATCTTAAAACCTATGGATTGCTATGTCTCCGAAAGAGAATCAAGCATGTGTACAGGGGCATAAACGCAGCAGTGATAGGATTGGAGAGGTTCGGTGAGCAAATGAAGACCCTTTGAAGTCATATTGCATGGTACCCATTACACGGGTCTTAACTCTCCAGGTTTAAGGTATTCTTCCTTCAGCTAAAACATGCATGTGGAACCCAAGTATGATCAACCATGTGAACGGGAGACGTGTTCAAATATGTCTCAGTTTTCCTCCCCTGGTACTCGGGTGCAACAATCCAGACGCTTTACTAACACTCTCCCGACTTGGAGAGTCAGTCCCTTTAACCTCCTGTTTGGCCCAGTTTGCAATTTCTGTGGAAGATGAACAGGAATAGCGAGAACCAATGAGAGACTAGCTGGAGGTGTCTGAACGCGCAAATTTAACTCTTATTTCCTACCAGGAAGAGGAATTAACCAAAGGCTCAGCATGCCGGGCCAGAACAAGATTAGGGCCTGAAGCCATCCTGCGGTGTTGCGGCCAGCTCACAAGAAAGCGAGTTGAAGAAAGGAGCTCAAGGGCACTGTAATTCACAAACCTGCAGAGTTATAAATGACAGCTATCGTCCAAAAATAGACTGAAGTAAGGCTGCCAAGAGGACTTGAAAGCGGGGCAGAATTGCAGGAAACCGATTTCAGGAGGTAGACTGGAATTGCATTGAAAGCATAGGAAAAGAGGCAGAACGTCCACAATGATGCACTTGGACAAAAAGGGCGTATGCGTTTTTTCCTGAATATATTCAGGAAAAAACGCATACGCCCTTTTTGGCCAACCAAGCAAGCTTGCAAAGGAAATCTGCACTACAATGAAGTCTCACTTCCCCCCGGTCAAAAGGGCCATCTGAGAAAAGTGTAAAATCCAGAAAGGCAGGACAGGCCATGGAGAACTGGGAGCCTTGTTATGCTGATGGGCGGGATGTAAATTGCCAACAGACACTCGGGAGAAGTGTATGGTGTTTCCTGAAACATCTAAAAAACAAAGCAACAGAGCCTAGGGCACTGCCACTTATGGTCCTATAGCTTAGGGAAATTAAAATCAAAAAGACACAGCCACCCCAAAGTTTGGGACGCCTCTGTTTACAAGAACCTCGTTTACCGTACAAGTTCAATATCACAGAAAGTGAAAAATGGATAAAGAACTTGTGGTACTTACGTACAATGCAGTATCACTCAGCAATGAAATCTATGTCATCAGGCCCGTAGCAGCATAATGAGTGGATTCAGGTACGATGATTCTAACTGAAATAAGTCACACAGAAAAAGAAACATCATAAGATATCACTAATACACGGAATGTAAACTTGGCTACACAGGAACTGAATTCCAAAACAGAACAGGGTCTCAAATTTAGAAAACCAACTTATGCTTGCTTAAGGGTAAAGGTGAGTTGGGGTGCTGCATAAAACCAGAGATTGAAATGAGCACAGATAAAGTTCCTTAAGCCAAATATGGAATAGACAAGAGCTACTCCTTGCTCAACGAAATGGACTCAACACCCCATATTAAACGCCTAAGAATGTACCTGACTAGTAAGTATCTTAAAACCTATGGATTGCTATGTCTCCAAAAGAGAATCAAGCGTGTGTACAGGGGCATAAACGCAGCAGTGATAGGATTGGAGAGGTTCGGTGAGCAAATGAAGACCCTTTGAAGACATATTGCATGGTACCCATTCCACGGGTCTCAACTCTCCAGGTTTAAGGTATTCTTCCTTCAGCTAAAACATGCATGTGGAACCCAAGTATGATCAACCACGTGAACGGGAGACGTGTTCAAATATGTCTCAGTTTTCCTCCCCTGGTACTCGGGTGCAACATTCCAGACGCTTTACTAACACTCTCCCCACTTGGAAATTCAGCGCCTTTAACCTCCTGTTTGGCCCAGTTTGCAATTTCTGCGAAAGATGAACAGGAATAGCGAGAACCAATGAGAGACTAGCTGGAGGTGTCTGGACGGGCAAATTTAACTCTCATTTCCCACCAGGAAGAGGAAATAACCAAAGGCTCAGCATGCCGTGCCGGAACCAGATTAGGGCCTGAAGACATCCTGCGGTGTTGCGGCCAGGTCACAAGAAAGCGAGTTGAAGAAAGGAGCTCAGGGGCACTGTAATTCACAAACCTGCAGAGTTATAAATGACAGCTATCGTCCAAAAATAGACTGAAATAAGGCTGCCAAGAGGACTTGAAAGCGGGGCAGAATTGCAGGAAACCGATTTCAGGAGGTAGACTGGAATTGCATTGAAAGCATAGGAAAAGAGGCAGAACGTCCACAATGATGCACTTGGCCAAAAAGGGCGTATGCGTTTTTTCCTGAATATATTCAGGAAAAAACGCATACGCCCTTTTTGGCCAACCAAGCAAGCTTGCAAAGGAAATCTGCACTACAATGAAGTCTCACTTCCCCCCAGTCAAAAGGGCCATCTGAAAAAAGTGTAAAATCCAGAAAGACAGGACAGGCCATGGAGAACAGGGAGCCTTGTTATGCTGATGGGCGGGATGTAAATTGCCAACAACCACTCGGGAGAAGTGTATGGTGTTTCCTGAAACATCTAAAAAACAAAGCAACAGAGCCTAGGGCACTTCCACTTATGGTCCTATAGCTTAGGGAAATTAAATTCAAAAAGACACAGCCACCCCAAAGTTTGGAACGGCTCTGTTTACAAGAACCTCGTTTACAGTACAAGTTCAACATCGCAGAAAGTGAAAAATGGATAAAGAACTTGTGGTACTTACGTACAATGCAGTATCACTCAGCAATGAAATCTATGTCATCAGGCCCGTAGCAGCATAATGAGTGGATTCAGGTACGATGATTCTAACTGAAATAAGTCACACAGAAAAAGAAACATCATAAGATATCAGTAATACACGGAATGTAAACTTGGCTACACAGGAACTGAATTACAGAACAGAACAGGGTCTCAAATTTAGAAAACCAACTTATGCTTGCTTAAGGGTAAAGGTGAGTTGGGGTGCTGCATAAAACCAGAGATTGAAATGAGCACAGATAAAGTTCCTTAAGCCAAATATGGAATAGACAAGAGCTACTCCTTGCTCAACGAAATGGACTCAACACCGCATATTAAATGCCTAAGAATGTACCTGACTAGTAAGTATCTTAAAACCTATGGATTGCTATGTCTCCGAAGGAGAATCAAGCATGTGTACAGGGGTATAAACGCAGCAGTGATAGGATTGGAGAGGTTCGGTGAGCAAATGAAGACGCTTTGAAGTCATATTGCATGGTACCCATTCCACGGGTTTCAACTACCCAGGTTTAAGGTATTCTTCCTTCAGCTAAAACATGCATGTGGAACCCAAGTATGATCAACCATGTGAACGGGAGACGTGTTCAAATATGTCTCAGTTTTCCTCCCCTGGTACTCGGGTGCAACATTCCAGACGCTTTACTAACACTCTCCCCACTTGGAGAGTCAGCGCCTTTAACCTCCTGTTTGGCCCAGTTTGCAATTTCTGCGGAAGATGAACAGGAATAGCGAGAACCAATGAGAGGCTAGCTGGAGGTGTCTGGACGGGCAAATTTAACTCTCATTTCCCACCAGGAAGAGGAAATAACCAAAGGCTCAGCGTGCCGTGCCGGAACCAGATTAGGGCCTGAAGCCATCCTGCGGTGTTGCGGCCAGTTCAAAAGAAAGCGAGTTGAAGAAAGGAGCTCAGGGGCACTGTAATTCACAAACCTGCAGAGTTATAAATGACAGCTATCGTCCAAAAATAGACTGAAGTAAGGCTGCCA